>NW_027223764.1:29889393-30419393 GCF_028538775.1 Myotis yumanensis | reverse complement strand
GTTTTGTTTATAATCCTCCCCGTTTATGGTATTCTATTACAGCAGCTCAAATAGATTGACACTAACCCCATCCCTACTCTCTCTCACCTGCTCCCTGACCTTCTTTCTGTCATTTAACATGTCAAGCTCTTTCAGCTGAGGACATAAGCCTTCATGTGCTACTTTCTGGAATATTCTCACACATTCCTTTGTTTGGTTCTTCTTGATTGAAATGAATACTGAAGGACATGATCTTGATTTTTATGAGTTTAAACTATGTTGATGCTTATATGTGGCCAAAAGATGAAAATGAAATGGAGAGTTCAACTCAGTCAGGTCACCACAAAAATAATTAATTAAATAATACTAGGAAAAAATGATAACTACAGTTTGTAAGTTTATTTACATACAGCTTCAGTTTTTAGAAACTATAGTATACAGAGTTGGCTTTTAAGTAAATCTTGGCTTTTGATAAAGCTTTTTCTAAAAATCTATTATTTTCTACTGTGATAGCTCCAAACCAATTTGATTTGTTTACTAACGTCGCCTGCAAAGACACTCTCAGAGAAGGGAAATAAATAGACCATGGGCCAAGCACTGATTTATTTACTTCCCAAACAATGTTAGCTCACGATGCCTTCAAGACCTTTACAGGAAATCTTATATGAGCCTCTGTCACCTTTTGCCCCTACTTCTACTTTTGGTTCCTTCAAGTCATTATTCACACAGCAGAGTGACTTTTAAAAGCATACAAGTTACTTTCCTGCTTAACATATTCCAGTGGCTTCTGATCAAGGTGAAAATAAAATCCCAAACAGCACAGGGGATTTACAAGGCCACACAAGATTTAACTCCTGCCTATTATCTCCTTCCCTGCAGGACTTTTTCCTTATTGCTTGGAACTTCTGAGTCTCTCTCTCTCTCATTTTTAAATTTTCTTTATTGATCTGTTTTTCTTCATCAGCTTATGTTGTTCAATATTTTCAACAAATGAGTGAGATCATGTGATATTTATCTTTCTCTGACTGACTTATTTCGTTTAGCATAATGCTCTCCAGGTCCATTTGTGTTGTTGCAAATGGTAGGAGTTCCTTCCTTTTTATAGCCGCGTAGTATTCCATTGTTTAAATGTACCGCAGTTTTTTAATCCACTCATCTGCTGATGGGCACTTAGGCTGTCTCCCTCTTCATGTGAATATTTTGCTTTTTACTGTGTTGTAAGACACTTTTGTCAGACCTTCCAATGGTTGACACATTCTTATCAATCAGATCCAGATTTCATAAAAAATATCACATCTTCAAGGAGACATTTCTCTACAACCCTCCCTCATGTTGAATTTCTTCAAAGAACAACAAATGCATACAGGTTAATAGAGTGGTTTTATTTGTTTTCAATTGCTACAGAAAGGTAAATACAATTTATAATAGCTCTGTTTTATTTTCAGTGAGATTTCCTTGAAGCTAATAGCTATTTTGTGGCAACCTTGATGACTTTAGTTGAAACAATGATATATGTTAGTACATAATGCACAAGGTAAATGTTTTTATTTTAGTGAAATTGAAAAAAATCTTTATTGTCAAGATAATCAAAGAATAATTATTATAGGTACTATAAACACGTATATTGATAATGTCAAAGCATTGTAATAAATATCTAAAGAACTCTAAACCCCCAGTTAATAAGATCTTGGCAGACAACTTATCTGAAGACATACACAATGAAGAAAACATTAATTCCTAAAAAAATATATTTTAAGGTGACATTTTTACATTATAGGAAATGGGGGAACTGTGGAATGACTTAAATATGTCTCTGCCAGCTAGCATCTCTTTCATATGATTTGGAGGTCTTATGAAGAGTTCACATTTATCAGCATGGCATACATGCAATGGGTTCAAGAATTATTTTAAACTTTACTTCCAACTCTGAATGCTTATTTCTCAGTGTGATTGCTTCGTAATGGATTATCAGAAATAAGGAATTTTTTGGATTGTATTCTTAGGTTATAAATATATTCTGTGTTCATAAGCAATTTTAAACAACCTACTGTCTAAAGACAGTATATATCAGATTGATGACTCACATTAGATCCTTATAAATTATGTTTTGTTGTATACATTGAAAAATATCCTACTATAAAGAATGTGTACTATGCCTTTCACTTGTGTGCCTTTAGATTGTTGAGTCCTAATTATTTTTACTATAAAATAGCAATACATTACTGCATGTTGAAAACTTTAGAGCAGCGGTTCTCAACCTGTGGGTCGCGACCCCTTTGGCGGTCGAACAACCCTTTCACAGGGGTTGCCTAAGACCATCCTGCATATCAGATATTTACATTATGATTCATAACAGTAGCAACATTACAGTTATGAAGTAACAACGAAAATAATTTCATGGTTGAGTCACAACAGGAGGAACTATATTTAAAGGGCCAGAAGGTTGAGAACCACTGCTTTAGAGGAATTTAGGCACACATGCACAAGAGAGTAAGTGAGCATCTGCTTTCAAAATAATTGTGCCTCCAACATTGGTTTGTAATTAGTTGTTTAGATCATGGATTTTTTTTCTAAACACTGTGTTATTAATGATAATTAGGGAAACATTCTAGAACATATAAGTTAATTTATCTTTAGGGTTTTTTCTAGGTCTGTAGAAATATAGAGGCATTTTTTCTTGGGGAAAGAAAATACACATAGAGATTCATTCACCTTGGAGAGACAGCAGTAAATTTATCTCAGCAACTCTGAGTAGTAATTGCCCTTGTATTGTACTGGTTTGTATTGTACTGGCGGGTGGTGGGAGCAGCGCTGAGCAAAGATAACCATCTCTTAAAGCAGCTTCCCTCTGGAAACTTGATACTTGCCACGGGAACTACACATAAAAGCTAACTCTGATGTATTATTCTATTTTTTTTCCTTATTACCTGTGTGGAATTGAACTAAATTTAAACAGGAGGAAATGATTTTGCTTTGCTTTTTAAAAAAAGTGGAAAAGCATTTGAAATAACATAGTAAAATTTTCCTAAAGGGTTGTCTGGGATCACTAGTTGAAAGCCTACTATGTGTTTGGTATGTTATATAAACTATCTGATCACAACAAAAGAATTGTTAGAACTTAGAGTCTAGATCAGTGGTTCTCAACCTTGGCTGCACATTAGAATAACCTGGGAATCTTTTTAAAATCCTGATTTCTGGGCCTCATCCTCTGGAAATTCTGTTTCTTTGTTATGGGGTGGGGCCACACATTAGTAACAAAGAAGCAGAATTTCCGGAGGATGAGGCCCAGAAATCAGGATTTTAAAAAGATTCCAGATGATTCTAATGTGCAGCCAAAGTTGAGAACCACTGGTCTAGAGTAACACAACTGAAGTGTGTATCACACATGCTTTATATATGCTACATTTTGTCTGTATTTGACATTTAATGGCCAAGGATCCAACATAAGTTATTGACTTGGCATGGCATTTACTCTCTTGAAGTAACATGACTGATACCACCTTTCTAGGAAGCAGATGAATAGGGATTAGGTTAAGTGTAGCTAAACCAGTAAACATTATCATGAAATAAATCATAGAGAGAATTCTTTGGGAATTCAGACTGCTAATTGTCATTATCTGTGCACTTATAGGTACTCCTATTGCTATGACAAAGAGTATGTTGCATTGATTTTGAAGAAAATTTTAAAAAGTGTTGGTTTTATGTTATTCCTGAGAGTGATATTTAAGTTAGGCACGTCATAAAGAATCAGACGCTACAACGTGGTTGTTGTCATAGCCATTGCAACATTTCTGTATTGATTTGAAAGGGTGTGTCAAGAAAAATGAGAAAAGATCAGAAAGAATTTCTGTGAAAATAGTTCAGCCCTTTTATATATGTTGGGTGCTATGAAACATCATCTAAGAGAACCCCTTCAGGATTGAGGCACTTAATCTTCCATTCACAACTACCTCCTTCCCCAGGTGCTAAAACTGTCAGTGACTAACAGAAATCCCTGAATCCCTCTCATTACCCTTTGTTCAAAGAGAACAACTTCACCCAACCCAACCTGATGCCCCGTCCGGGGCAGCAGTCATATCCAATGGCTTGTCAATGGGACTGGGGCAAATATACGAAAGCCCAGTCATCTGGCCTGAATTCAAGAAGACTCTCAGAGTTACCACCTTGATATCCTCTCTCTTTATATTGTATTTACCTGGACAGTGTTGTTTTTCAACATTTTCCTCTGCCCAATCCTACTTTCTATATACATTTATATGGTTATTCCTCTTTTTAAGCGTCTGTTACCCAGGAGACCACACTAAGACAGTGACTATATTTAAGTTGGTCCCTAAAAAAATAACTAGCTATAGAGAGTTAGTTTATTTTATATAAAAGAATGATGGAAGACATATTCTGGACACAATTAGCATTTTAACTGCTTGATAAGACTTATGGAATGAGCTTATTAATATGCATCTAGGACTCTCAAACTCTGATTTCAAATGTTTTGGATGAGACCTGAGAATTTAAGGCTTCAACCCTAGGGAATTTTGATTCAATGTCCAAGATGGGGCATAAGACTTTGTAATTATTACTTTTTAATGCAGAAAGTTTCAGATATATACAAAAACAGAGAAGAGTGTCATGAACTCACTATTCAATTAAAAATGCATGAGTATTCTTGGTTCACCTATAATATTTCCTTAGCCTTCTCTCCCTGATTATTTGAAGAACATCTCAGATATCACATAATTTTATCTGAATATGTTTCAGTGTGCAATTTGAAATGATTCCATACCACAATTCTGCTATCACAGATAAAATAAGTTAAAGTTAGGAATTTGTACTTTAAAAAAATCTTTATTGTTTAAAGTATGATATATAGTATTACATATGTCTCCTTTTTCCCCCATTGACCAACTCTCCAAGGCCAGCCACATCCCCCGGCACATGCCCTCACCCCCTAGTGTCTGTGTCCATTGGTTATGCTTATATGCATGCATTCAAGTCACTTGGTTGATCTCTTACCCCTCTCCCTCCCCTGCCTTCCCTCTGAAGTTTGACAGTCTATTTGATACTTCTCTGTCTCTTGATCTATTTTTGTTCATCAGTTTATGTTGTTCATTATATTCCACAAATGAGTGAGTTCATGTGATATTTATCTTTCTCTGACTGGCTTATTTAGCTTAGCATAATGCTCTCCAGGTCCATCCATGCTGTTGCAAATGGTAAGAGTTTCTTCTTTTTTACAGCAGCATAGTATTTCACTGTGTAGATGTTCCACAGTTTTCTAATCCACTCATCTGCTGATGGGCACTTAGGCTGTTTCCAAATCATAGCTATTGTAAATTGTGCTGCTATGAGCATAGGGGTGCATATATCTTTTCTGATTGGTTTTTGTGATTTCTTGGGATATATTCCTAGAAGTGGGATTACTGGGTGAAATGGGAGTTCCATTTTTAATTTTTTGAGGAAACTCCATACTGTTTTCCAGGAATTTGTACTTTTAATGTGTCAAAATAATTTCAATGATCCAGAAATACTGAAACACAAGAACTAATAAAAGATTTGGTGTGCAATTCTTGCATGAGGAGAGAGAGAGAGAGAGAGAGAGAGAGAGAGAGAGAGAGATTACTCTTGCTTTCAGGTGAGCATATTGGAATTATGGCAAGTTTGTACTTAGTCATGTCCTAAAACATCAATTATTCAGGTTGCCTTCTGATTATACCTTTTAATTAGTGGATTTAAATATTTTGCTATTTTGATGAGTTCTGATTTAATAAATTTAATGTACATAAGGTCTCTTTGAGATAGAATAACAATCTTCAAATTTTACCAGAAAAGTTTAGGATAGGTAGGTTTATCAGTTTCAACCCTTTGTTATTACTCTGTCAATATTCCTTACCTTTTAGTATCATAGCAGTATCCGTCAACTTCTATTGACTTGAGAAGTTATTGTTATCTGTTACTCTGTCTCTCTGTCTCTCATTAGCATCATCATCACAAACAATTAAAATATTCTTATCATGAACAATAGTTCAGTTCCCAGTTCTCCCCTTTTGTGAACCAGGAAGATGAACTCTAAGGACAGTTTTAAATGTTATACATTTTTTGCAGTGTCTAGAATTTATCTGTAGCCAGAATTGATAGTATGTCATTCCTGCTCTAATTGTGGAAATACCTCAATTATCTTAAATAAATTTAAATCCCCAAGTTTTATTTATTTAGCATTTAGTTTAAAATAGAATAATATCTGTTAATGAAAAAAATGGCATGGAAATTAGTGATATCAATCTTAGAATTGCATGAATACAAAAACAACAGGAAGTGCCTATAAACATCCGTTTTCATCCTCAGTCCTAAAAAAATCATGTCCTGCCCAGCTGGTGTAGCTCAGCAGTTGAGCATGGAGCCAGGAACCAGGAGGCCACTGGTTCAATTCCTGGTCAAGCCACATGCCCAGGTTGTGTGCTCGATCCCCTGTGGGGGGCTTGCAGGAGGCAGTTGATTGATGGTGTTTCTCTCTCATCATTGATGTTTCTATGTCTCTCTCCCTCTCCCTTTCTCTCTCTATCAAAATATATAAAAATAAAATAAAAATCAATAAAATATATTTTTAAAAAATCATGTCCTGACTAGCCTCAGAACAAGTAAAATAGGCAAATTTAATTTTGTTTAAAAATAAATAATAGATTCCCATAGGTTAATTTGGATTCCTGAGATTATAAAAGACACCCTAATGAGGAAGAACATCAGTATTCACCTAAAAAGAATTCCAGGCCCATGAAATTAACAAACAGAGAAATTAATTATTGGGAGTTAACTTTGCAGAAAAAATGACCTTTTAAAACACATTTTTTAAAAACATGTGCTACACCAGGCATAACTTTAATATTTCCTATATATCCTCATGTACAACAAAGCAAGCAAATAGGCAAAATAGTAGAATTGTTCTGTAATAAAAAATCCTGATGAAGAGCTAAAGAGAAGCCTAGTTATTTTCAGATGTTAAGTGCATGCTAAGGAGACAATATTCTAAAATATTTTTTCTATTCAATGCATAGATGGGTGTGTGGCTCATTAAAACTTGAAAAAAAGCTTTGAGAAGTCAATAAATGTAATGATGAAAAATATAATAAATGTTTGAAAGTGTGCAATTCCTAATAATGGCAAAAGCTTTAGGAGTATTAGATATCCTGAGCACAAATAAAATAAGATATTTAATGTATACCATATTGATCTGGGTCAGACCTTATACCAGTAGTAATCGTTTGTTTTTCATGTTATCTTTATTCTAAAAGGGGATATATGGAAAACTAACTCTTTACTAAGCACATCAAAAAAGAATGAAAAAAATGTAATGATAGAAAAATTTTAATAAGCAGCATAAAACTATTTTATTTGTGTTGCTTTGTTGGGTACTATGGATCAATCACTGTTTTCAGTCTTTAAATTTTGGGGGTAGATAAAAAATGTAGACAATCTATGGGGATGATAAAAACTGAACTCTCTCTTTCTGATGGATTGGTGGAGAACTATATATTGAGTAGAAAAAAAAAAAAGCAAAAAAAAATGTAGACATGGTGAAGACGCTTGTGTTACCCCATGAAGCAGGGACTGGATCCTTTGGAGACCTTACTCCTGAATGATTGCCTACTTTCCCTTTCAAGGCCAAGGTCTTAGGTAATGTTTGCATTATGAATGCTTAAATTGGAATAAGGAAGACCTACTGTGAATGCTAATGGTGGTGTAGCTATGAATCAGCTTCTAATTGTGGCCAACCTGACCAGAATGGATAGCTTTGTGAGACTGGAAAAGCAAGCCAATGCAGCGGAGGCTTAACCACATCTGAAAAATCACATTATTACTTTTCTTGTGAAGCATTCAGCCTTTGATTTATTTCAGACCTTTATGAAAACTGAATGACTTGGGTATCAAAAGTGATCTGTGGGATAGGGTAATTAATCACTCAGGTAATTTTTGTCAGTTCTGCTCAGAACCTTAGAATATCACTTTGTTAATATGTTTACAACATAACTGCAGGTGAATCTTAAAATGTGCCACAAAATACCTACCGGTAAGAATAATGACGAGTATGTTTCCATGTTTGTCTCTGATTAAAAAACAAAAGAGATTGAACAAGCATCCGCACACAGACACATACTTATAACTACTCAAAGCTCTGACGGTACTGCCTTCTCTGGTTCATTTGCATCATTTTATTGAAATTCTTTTTAAATTCCTTTTTTAAAGTATGTTTTCATTGATTTTAGAAAGAGAGGAAGGGAGAGGGATAGAGAGAAACATTGATGAAAGAGAAACATCGATCAGCTGCCTCATGCATGCCCTGCACCCGGGATTGAGTCTACAACCAGGGCATGTGTTGCTGCTCAACCACTGAGCCACACAGGCTGTGCTAAATTCTTCACTATGGTTTTAATTTTGACATCTTTTTTTTATTGCTTAAAGTATTACAAAGGGTATTACATATGTGTCCTTTTAACCAATGCATTCTCCCATTTCCCCTGGAGTCTGAAGAATTGGGTATGAAGTATCAGACAGTTCTCAGATGATAATCTCTAGATCTCATTGCTCCAGTGAGGCTTGACCTCTGAGCCACCTCTTACCTACACTAATCTCATTTTCATAAAACCGTCAGTACCAGTAGTTTTTATACAGCCTGACAGGTTGCTTCCTGATTTATTTAGCAGGTATGGTTAAATGACTCATGAGAAGGACTGGATGTTTCTGTTGGTCATTTCCTGAGAATTATAAAAGGAGTAAAAAGGGAGACATTCAAGATGAAATAGGAATAAGAAATCCTCCTCCTATTCCTCCTCCTCAAAAAATAAATGATGATACTGCAGAGAGCCCAGCTTTACTTAAATAGCAGCTGATAGCGATGCAATGAAGGTATAGCCTTCTAAAATACTGCATAAATGTTGTGCTAGTTTTTCCACTTCATCAGTCTGTTGGTTACCTATAGCCTTCAATATGTTGGGCCCCTTCACACAGGTTCAGTTAGTAAAGACTACACTTTCTGTCCTTTGCAACATTTTTCTCTTAGTGAAGTCTGCTTCTTCTAACTTTATCCAGTGGATCTATCTTTTCATTCATCTTGCAACTTATTTATCATAATTTATTATTATTACTTTAAAACCTCACTCAAGGATATTTTTAGAGAGAAGTCGGGAGAGAAAAAAACATTGATCCATTGCCTCCCTTACATGCCCGGATCAGGGACCAAACCAGCAACCAAGGCATGTGCCCAGATGGGAACTGAACCCACAACCTTTTGGTAGAAGGAACGACACTTCAGCCAACTGAGCCGCGCGGCCAGGGTTATAAATCATTTTTTTTTTTTCACAATCCCATATAGTTTTTCTTTTGCACTGACCGTTGGTTACCTACAAAAATTATGAACTGCAGCATAATATCATTTGATAAACTTTCTAAATTCTCTCTGAATACTTCCATGTACAATATAGGCACTTGTATTTAACTTTGGTATCCATTAATGCTTCTAACATCATATTTAGCAGGATTCAAAAAATCCAGAATTTATCATAAGTATAATAAGAATACTTATTTTCACCAGAAGAACTGTCACAGTGATTTTTCAGTTTAGCATGCATCAGAATCACTTGGAGAGGTGGATAAAACAGTGATTGTGAGACCTTACCCCTAAGCTTCTGAATTCAGAAGGACTGACATAAAACCCAAGGTTTCTAGGTTTCTAGGTGATGCTGAGACCAAACTGAGAACCACTGCTCTAGTCATAAATGACTACCAAAATAATTTACATCACTGATAAAAAGAGCAGATACAAGAGTTTTATTGAAGTCTGAACTTACAGGTTTTCAGTAGTAAATATTAATAGCACTGAGCCTGCCCTCAAATTTAAATGTGGTGATTGCCTCCAGAAACTAAAATGCTATTTAAGACTTTGATTTGATCACCTTTGAAAACTGAATTACTCTCTTTTGACTAACATGGGCAGGTGGTATTGTTTTTATTACCTTGATAAAAGTATATTCTGATGAGTTACTAGATATCTTAATTCTTTAATATTTGCAATATTACTTTAAATTAAGGGACTGATAGTTACCTGAAATTATATAACGGTTATGTTGTATTGGCATGGGCAAGAGTTACAGTTTAATTATAGAGTGCCTTCCTTCCAGATTTATTAATCTCTTTTATAGAGGGTAGTACTAAAATTATCCTTGCTGGTGTACAGTTATCTTGGAACCTATCATAGCTAAATATGATTTAAAATACTACACTGTAGAATAGTATAAAATAAATTGAGAACAAAAGGTCAGTTTCTCCTAGAGACAGATTCTGCTTTTATTGTTCACCCTGAGTACATTTAGTTATGACTTATTTTGTTATTGACCACATGAAATTCTTTCCTGGAGAATATTCCAAAGATAATTTTACTTTAAAGATTTTTAAGGGAAGATATTAATAGAATCAGTGCTTCTGTTTTCATTTAGTTAAGTTTTACCCCAAAAAATATGAGCATAAATTAAGTTTTGGAAGCAAATAGAATCATGGCCTTATCTATTTTGCCTTTTTACAGTTTTAGTCATGATTCTAGGTGGTGTTCTTTCTGAAATTGTTATTTTCTTCCCCCCCCCCCCCACGGTGTGGAACATATGAACATCGATGTCATAGTTTATTTCACTAAAAATATTGCAAACTTGTTGCTAATGTAAGAAACTAGAGGCCCGATGCATGAAATTCGTGCAAGAGTATGCCTTCCTTCCCCCGGCTGCCAGCACCAGCTTCCCTCTGGCACCCAGGACCCAGGCTTACCACCAGCCACCAGCAGGCACCCAGGACCCGGGCTTCTCTCCAAGCCCTGGCTTCTTTTGGAAGGTCGTCTGGAAGGATGTCCAGAAGGACATCCAATCTAATTAGCATATTATGCTTTTATTATTATAGATTTAATCACCACTCCCCACGTGTGTGTGTGTGTGTGTGTGTGTATATATATATATATTTTTTTTAAGTTAGAAAGTCAACAACCCTTGTTTTAAGTAAAGGCCTTTGTAATATTTTTAATATTTCACATAACTTTTGAGATTTATTTAGGCAAACATTGTGAGGTTATAGACAAAGATTTTACTATACCTTCCATGGTTACTTTTATATTTGCTCTTTCTATAGGCAAGCAGAAATTGAGAGCCTGGACAATTCATTATTTTAAGGTGCCAATATGCAAGACCCCCTTTTAGCAGGATCATCAACAAAAACAGATGATAATTCCTTGATGGGGATCAATAGATCTGGGAACATTATAAAAGACAAATACAAATGAAATTTAAAAGGAATGTAAAAATGCAAAAGTACATAATCTATATGAAGATAATATATGGTCATTAAAAGTAAACTTTAAAAGCAAACCTATCAGATTTAGAGCTCTAGAACAAGTGGAAGGAACAAAAGTGTTAATCATAGACCACTCAGTCCCATCTTCAGTAGTTAAAGAAAAAGATTGAAAGTTAAGGTCAAGAGTTGAGATCACGTGTCAGAAATCAGGGATTGGTGAAAACAAGTAGGGATGGCATAGAGATAGACATGTGGAGTAGAGACTTGAAGCTATCTTTTAAGATAGAGATGCCCAGCCGTAGCTGGTTTGGCTCAGTGGATAGAGTGTCAGCCTGTGGACTAAAGGGTCCCGGGTTTGATTCCAGTCAAAGGCACATGCCCGGGTTGCGGGCTCTATCCCCAGTAGGGGGTGTGCAGGAGGCAGCCAATCAATGATTCTCTCTCATCATTGATGTTTCTATCTCCTTCTCCGTTCCTCTCTGAAATCAATAAAAAATATATATTTTTTTAAAAAGATAGAGATGCCCAGTTGTGATTAGAGGCATAGCTTCGAAAAGGTCTTTCATTCCACTAAACTTCTGTAGAGTAATGCTAGAAATGTTGCTAATTAATTTATAACAAAAATATAGCATCCCCATGATAGTCATCTTAATTTCCTTCCTAAAATGCAAAGGTATTTAGAAGGAAATAAAGTAGAGAGTTAAATCCTGTGACCTGTAAGTGACCTTGATTTTATTTTGAATTAGCTGACCATAATTTGCAAAGCTTTTTATCATAATTAGAAGTTAGGTGAATGGGAGCTTCCAACACATTTTCACCATAAATGTGTAATAGGTATGTGAGGGCTTAATAACAACGGTGATCTTGCATTAATATCGTTTTGATAGGATATGTCCTGGGGTTTTGTCAAAACCAGCTTGATGATCTAATAATTTCTAGGAAAGTCTCAAAACGCCATAGAAAACTTGATGTCCTTTATTGTTTTTTTCTGCTACCCTTCATTGATAAATCAGTCACCTGGCTACTGTTTTAAATAAGTGTCACTGTTAACAAGTGAAGCTTTAAAAGTTTAAAGTTATGAAGATGTGCATTATAGGTAATGAATTTTATGTATATCTGAGACTATTCTAAGAAGGGCAGAGATAATTAAAAGAAACTATTGCTAATTATATTGGGAAAGGAGTAATATTTGAAACGGCAATTAATAACATCTTCTTTAAGAAATGTGTTATATCTGGAAATCTTTATTAGAAATAAGAGCTATCTCCTATTGTAATAGAACAAGTAAGTAGAATGTTGATTTAAAATGGTGAAATAGCTTTCTTATTATCTAAAACTGGTATCATTTAATGCCCTCCTCCACTGTAGAGCTTAAACCACAACTAGAACCAAATTTTGAAGTGTGTTTCCAAAGTTTTTCAATTATTAACATAGCACTATATGTTTTGCACTTTATTTGGAGAGATGAGAAGAAATTTAAAATATATATATTTTTCCCAACTGGGGCACATACAAGTACCAGTCAATGAATGCCTAAATAAGTAAAATAAATATTTTTATAAAACATATATATGACATGCCCTAGCTGGTTTGGCTCAGTGGATAGAGCGTTGGCCTGAGGACCAAAGGGTCCCAGGTTCGATTCAGGTCAAGGGCACACGCCTGGGGTTGCGGGCTTGATACCCAGCAGGGGGTGTGCAGGAGGCAGCCGATCAATGATTCTCTCTCATCATTGATGTTTCTATCTCTCTTTTCCTCTCCCTTCCTCTCTGAAATCAATGAAAGTGTATTTAAGAAAAAACAACACATATATAGGACAGACTGATGAATCTCAGAGGGAAGTGGGGCTGGAAGAGATTAACCAAAGAATTTACATGCAGATATGCATAACCCATGGTCACAGACAATAGTGTGGTGAAGGCCTAGGGTAGGAGAAAGAAGCAGGGTGGGGGGGTTCAATGGGGGGAAAGGGGAATATCTGTAATAATTTCAAAATTAGTGATACATTAAAAAAATAGAGTTGCCAGGTTAAATATGGGACTCCCAGTTAAATTTGAATTTCAGATAAACTACATTTCTTCGTTAGTATAAGTACAACTATTTAGCATAATACTACATGGGGCATCCACTAAACAACATGATTTGTTGTTTATCTGAAATTCAGATTTAACTGGGTGCCTTTCATTATGAGCTGAATATGGCAGTTCTATTCCTAAACTACAGATTTATTAAGGGTGTTATCAATATTCTTTCAAATGAAAGTCTTATAAAATATTTTGCCACCAGAGAACATGGACCATCGTGCTTCCAGCCTCAATAATAGCTTCAGGATTTGTGGTAGGAAATATCAGTCAGGATATGCTAAGTTATATTATGACAATGAAACCTCCTAAAGCTCAGCAGCTTAAAACAACTCAAGGTTATTTTGACTCATGCTATATTCTACCTCCAGGTCAGGGAGGGGACATTTCTCGATGTTGTGATTCCTCAGGAACCCGTGAGGAGGAGACAGCACCTCTGTGCTCCCATGCTGGCTGAAGCAAGAAAAAGATGTGCTTAATTTCAACCAGCTCTTAAACTTTAAATCAGATCGTTTTAATGTTTAAGAGAATAATTACAGAGATGTGTGCGGCCATCACTCTCTCTTCCTAATCTTGTTTTCTCCTTTCAGATATAACAGACAACAACCGTCTTGAAATTTGTGTGTATTTTCTCTTCGTATGTTTACCCTTCTACAGTTCATTCAAATATATAAAAAATGGTAATATTTATTTTGTTGATTTGCATAAATGATCATCTGAATGTGTCTATTGCAGCTTGCTTTCTTGACTCAACATTATTTTGGGGGCTTTATCAGCCTGTTGATTTCCATCAGATTGATTTACAATCTCTCTGTTTTCTTATTATGTAGCATTTAAAAATTTTAAATCTCTTTATTGACTAAAAAATGCTGCAATATATATTCTTATGTAGATTCAATTTGCACATGTGCACAGGGTTTTCTAGGATAAACAGTTGTGGAATTACTTAGTTGTGGAGTATGTACAATCAGTGTATATAATGCCTCCAGTGTACTGTTTAAATTGCTACCTACTTATTTACTCACACTCTCAAAATCACCTCGTATTCAGAATTTTAATTGTTGCCAATATGATGGTAATGAAATGTTTTTCATCTTAATTTGCATTGCTCTTATAACTTGTTAGCTGAATGCCTTTAGTACTTCTCTTATGTATTCTGGACACAGAGTCTTTGCTATTTTCTACCACCACTCTGTAGCTTCCTTTTCACTTTGCTTTTGACTTTTTTTGTGAAGAAGTTTTAAATTTGAACATCATCTAAAGTATCAGTTTGTGTTTTTATGACTTTCACTCTTTTGTGTCTTGTTTAAGAAGAATTCTTTATTGAGATATGAAAAGATAGTTTCCTATATTTTCTTATAAATAATTCAGTTTTATTTCTTGTATTATGGTTCTAAGTCCACATGGAATTGATTTTTGTGTACTGTATTTGGTAATAACCCAACTATTTTTTTCACATGAATAATAGGTTGACCCAACTATTTTATATTTCCTAATTTCTCCTCTAATTTTTTAGACCACTTCTGCCTATGTGAGCCAGTTTGTTTCTGAGATTTTTGTTGTTGCTGTTCTGCCCTATTTCTCAGTACTTGATGCAATCTAGCATTTCAGTAAGATTAGGTGTTAAGAAGGGAGATACACTGCTCTCTATTCTTCAAAATATTATTGTATTTTCTTCCACATTAATTTTACAATCAGCCTTCAAAATTCTGGGGAAATTGGGTTGTAGTGACCACATTTTAACATTAACTTCTAGAGAAAATTACTCTTTATATCCTTGACATATCCCCAGTATGCATTAATTTAAATATGTATTTCTGAAATTCTTACACAACATTTAAATATTGATGGTATCTAGAGACAGAGTATATTGCCATATATATGAGCAGATACAGTATATGAGCATCTACTCTTGATCTAGAGCAGCCGTGGGCAAACTAGGGCCCGCGGGCCGGATCCGGCCCGTTTGAAATGAATAAAACAAACAACAAAAAAGACCGTACCCTTTTATGTAATGAAGTTTACTTTGAATTTATATTAGTTCACACAAACACTCCATCCATGCTTTTGTTCCGGCCCTCCGGTCCAGTTTAAGAACCCATTGTGGCCCTCGAGTCAAAAAGTTTGCCCACCCCTGATCTAGAGTCTTGTTTTTTATTTTTATTTTTATTTTTTTTAAATATATTTTATTGATTTTTTACAGAGAGGAAGGGAGAGGGACAGAGAGTTAGAAACATCGATGAGAGAGAAACATCGACCAGCTGCCTCCTGCACATCTCCCACTAGGGATGTGCCCGCAACCCAGGTACATGCCCTTGACCGGAATCAAACCTGGGACCTTTCAGTCCGCAGGCCGACGCTCTATCCACTGAGCCAAACCGGTTTTGGCTAGAGTCTTGTTTTTTAATCCCACCTGCACACTTGCTAACTTTTGTCTTATACAAGTTAATTAATTACTCTCTGAGCTTCAGTTCCTACTCTATTAAAAGAAAATAAATGTGACATTTACCTCATGGAGTCAGTGCAGTTGGCATTAATCTAAAATGAGTAAACATTTTCACTTTAAATAAGTAAAACACGTCAGCAGGAGTCTGGCACAATGAGCACTATATATGTGAATTGTTATTTAGACACACTTGACAAATAAAATTGTATATAATTATAGTGTACAACATGATGATTTTATATACATATACATTGTGAACTGATTGCCACAATCAAGTTAGTTACTATAATCATCACCTCAGGTAGTTACCCTTTTTGAAGGAGGTGTTGGTTAAGGACACTTAAGAATTCTCTCCACAGATTTCAAGTACACAATGCAGCATTATTAATTATAGTCATTATGCTGTACATTAGATACTCAGGATATATTTAATTTGTAATGGAAAGTTTGTACCCTAGGACCAACATCTCCCCATGTTCCTCACCCTCCAGCTCCTGGGAACCACCATTCTGCTGACTAATTGTAAGACGGTTTGTTTTTGTTTTGTTTTTAGATTCCACAATTAAGTGATTCCATACAGGGTTGTCTTTCTCCGTCTGGCTTATTTTAATTGGCATACTCTCTCGTGGTTCATCCATGTGAGTCTAGAGAATGCCCCATTACTGCTTGAGAAGGATGTGTATTCTGTTACGGTTGAATGGAATGTTCTATTTTATAAAAGTGTCGTTTATCTACATGTTCAAATGTAGGTGGATGATTGGTTGTGTTCATGCCTGTGATTTTTTTTTCAAATCTCTGCTATATGTATAGTTATGGACCTCTTTTTATTCATTATTTGATATCTTGTTGTCTGTTTCTCCTTTTTCTTTTTGAAATAATTTGGCTACAAGCTTATTTAGTTAGTTTATATTTTTAAAGAATCATCATGGTTTTCTTTTGTTTTTTTTGTTTTTACTGTTCAATTTCTTTTTTTCCTCTTTTACTTATTTCTGCTCTTACATTGTTATTTCTGTTTACTTTTTGTGTTTATATTTTCTGTATAATTGGCGGTTTTTGCTGTATTTGCAACTTTTGCTCTTTGCTGTGTTCAATAGGATTTTTTTGAACACTTTCAGCTTTTGCTGTAGCAATATGCTTTTCCTTCTTTATGTTGCATTTTCAGTTATTCAGTTCTAAGTGTAGCATGGTTTCCATTGTAATTTTTATTTTGCTACAATTATATGCAAGTGTCTATTTAAGTTTACAAACATAATACTATATGATCTTCTTTTCTTAATGCTTTGTAACTGTCTTTCATTTATACCAGGTAGGTTTAGGATTACATGATAGAATATACCATGATTATCTATATGCCCCACTTTATAAAACCTATCTTAGATTTTAAGACTGGCTTTATTTACTGCACTATCAAATTATTTTAATTTCAAATCTATATTGTATAAGGATCTATATTGTATTTACTTAATAATATTCTTCGAGTGATCATTAAATTATCCAAATATGGTCCCCTCTTCCTCAAAATATTTCTTCTCTCTCAAGTCTATCTATTGTCAGTAAAAATCATTCCAAGTTTATAGTGCATACTCAAAAATTTTTTCGATAATTTCCAAGAAAAATACTTTGCATTTTTAGTTGATTTTGTAACTTTCTGTAGGAATCAGTAATACAATTGCATGGATATTAGGATTTGTTGTAAAATATTCAAAAATTCTATTCACTTCTTTCACCTATATATAATAATTTAAGACTAAAAAGGTTATATTTTAAAATATTTTTTCCAATAACTACTTATCCATTAATTTTACTTTAGGAATGTATTATTCTCTTCAAATTACTATAGCTGATAAAAAATAATTTTAATTTCAATATCATATGCCACAATATTAATTTAGACTAAAAATAGCTGTATATATACAGTTATTAAAAACTATTTTCCCACTGTTGTTGAAACAGTGAGGGCCCTGAATGATTTGATAACTATATAATTAATCAAATAATAGGCTACCTAACTGCATCTGAGTGAGCTATAAATAGAAAATATATCTGCAGATAGCTGTAAACAAAATTAATGCTATAAAGACCAGCAGGCATGATTTTAAATGATAATCCACATTTCTTTGCTTCTTGGTAGGAGATATGCTTGCAGGTTTTCTTTTTTACATGGGAATAAGAATGGTACAGTCTGGCTGTAAGGACGATCATCAATTACATGCTGGGCAATTACAAGAGCAAAGGATTTTGTTTTCTTTGGCTGTGCCCCCAGAATATTCTAAAACAAAGATTAAGTTTTCTAAGTAAATAAAAATAACCCACAACTATGTGCATATGATGTAAGAGCCCAAAGTTAGTAGGATAATCTTTTCATTTTATTTGTTTTTTATATACTTCCTCTATGGTTAAGTGGGTTAAGAAAAGGAATAGATAAATAATAATTGCTAAGTCCAATACTTGACTAAAAATAAAATATTGCATCCATGGAGAAACATACAATGCTTGTGATGCAGAGAAGGGAATGTGATGATATCTGATATGTATATGTAAGAACATCATGTGTTAATATGAATGAAAAATAAACCATTTAAAATTTTATGGTAACTACAATGGCATATCATACCTGTAGTTCTAAGAGTGTGGTTCAAATTCAAGTAAGTTATCTGTCTATTCTCTTTTCAGTTCCCAACTTTAAAAAAAAACAACTAGGTGTTTGCATAGAATTTATGAATCATTTCAACCATTTATTTTCTCTATAATGTAATATATATAAACCAGCCAATTCATCTACTATTGAGATTGTGAATATTTGGAACCAAAATATATTTAATAGAATTATCAAAAAAATATTCATGTAAAGAAGATAGGTTTAAAGTAGGTTACTTTTTCATTAGTAACTAATGTCTAATTGGTGTTCCTTTTAGGATAATCTGGTAAATTTTAAGGATCAGTGGAAAAGAATGTATATACAATTTGACTATTCGGGTGTTTTTGAAAAGACTGCAGACTATGACATTAAATGCTAGGCAAGGAAATTTATGCATCCAAGGGCAATGCTAGAAAAAAGAAAGTTTTCCAGAATGCCCTTTACCTCTTTACTTTTTCCATAACATTCTAATGTATGTTTATATTTTGTTTGTCATTTTCTTACTTCACCCATAATTTTTAAAAATATGTTTTTATTGATTATTAGAGAGAAAGGAAGGGAAAGGTACAGAGAGATAGAAACATCGATGAGAGAAAAACACCCCTATTGGAGCCCCAGCCCACAACCCAGACATGTGCCCTCACCAGGAATCAAACTGGGGACTTCCTGGTTCCTGGGTCCAAGTTCAATGCTGAACCACACCAGCTAGGGCATAATTTTTTTATATAATTTAACTTTTTTTTTTTTTTTTTTTAGTGCAGGCCTACTTTGTTTATTACTATTGTAGCTCCAACATCGAAAAGGGATTTTGGCACTAAGTGGTCACTAGGTAATTCCTTATTGAGTTAATAATTATTAGGGGGAAAGAAGAGGCCAAAGTCAAATCCTTTATAATATTTGTTTTTCTTACAAAGTTATAGAATGTGATTGGTGATGATGATGACGATGATGATGAGGTATCACATAAATTAGAATCATTGTGAAAAAATCAAGTTGCTACAATTCTTATATAGTGAGAGGTCCTTTAAATATCAAAGCAACAACAATGAAGATATTCTGATTGAAGTTTTGGGAGCTTCACTCCCACCCTCACAGGTATCCCCACCATTTTCTAAAGAATTCCTAAGACTAGTCAAAAAATATTTACACAGTTCCTGAAGTGTTTTGTTTGTTTGTTTGTTTGTTTTGGCTTGTTGTTGTTTTTATTAAGAGATCAAGAATAATGACTTTCAAAATTCTGAATGTGTTCATTTATTCAGTAGACAATCACCAGACACCTACTATGTTTTAAACAATGTGCGATTGCTGTAGGTGGCACAAATATAGAAATAAGACTAACTCCCCTCCCTTAAAGGAATAGCTTTCTAGGAAGGAATGTAAGACCAAAGATAAATGACTATCTAATAAGCCAGATTTCTTTATTACCACACATTACCATGTGCTAAAAGAAATCAGAGATAGAACTTACATTTCTAAGACAAGACGTGTAATAATTTATGTCAACTGTCATATTTTAAAATTACAGGTTAATCATGGGCATAATAATAAGAATGCTTATTTATATTTTTTATGTATATGATTTAAAATATCTATAGTACATTTTGAATTTTTAAAGTATTTCTGGACTTTTGTCAATAAGACTCAGAAATAGTTGATTGTAGATTTCTTATTTCTAAAAGAGAGATATTCATCATCGATACAGAACACCACAGTTCGCAGGGGTCCTCAAACTACGGCCCGCGGGCCACATGCGGCCCACCGAAAACATTTATCCGCCCGGCGGGTGTTTTTGCCGCAGCTGCCTGTCCTGCTTAGCAGCTGACTCGTCCCGGGCCCACAGTGCGCATGTGTGGAATGTCTGAGGGACAGTGAACTGGCCCCCTGTTTAAAAAGTTTGAGGACCTCTGGAAGAGGAAAGAATACTGAAGAAATTGCAGTAGACTGCTCTCGTATAGGAAACATGAAATGTCAAAGAGGAAATTTTTATAGTTCTTTAATCACAATTATCAAATTGTAACAAATGGGAAGTTTCTATTGAATTTTACTTTTGCCTGAATTGCACATGAGATTATACCTGCATACTAAGTGAAAAACCTTATTTCATAATGTGTTTCATTTGGCTTTCATAAGAGCTATTCTATTGGAGAAGTTGTCAGATATAGAAAAACCAATTTAATAA
The DNA here is from genome assembly GCF_028538775.1 of Myotis yumanensis. Taxonomy (NCBI): domain Eukaryota; kingdom Metazoa; phylum Chordata; class Mammalia; order Chiroptera; family Vespertilionidae; genus Myotis; species Myotis yumanensis. Next base: position 30,398,751 of record NW_027223764.1, on the reverse strand, counting down.
ACATCACGATCAGATGCCTATGCAATTCTTTTCAGCCTTTTGAAAATATTTCAGTGCCTAGAATATCATTGCTAAAATAAAGTGTTCTGCTTTCCTTTTCACTCTGATTCATTAAATTATATTTATTGTTCTTTACAAAGTTGTTTTGACACACCTCACTAACTATCAATTTGAGGAAAAGGTCAGTTGCTTTGTTCAGTAGAAAACACTTGCTTTTTAATAATAGCGTTTCTTAAAAACACATACAGGCTTGTTTTCTTTCAGTTTCTCATTTATCTTCATTTGTTCACCTTCACTGAAAGCTGAACATATGCTACCTAACAACAACTTGAACTAATTAAATATGCTTCTTTTACATACTTCAAATTAAGTTTTCAGTTGCTCACTTTACTATATTATGATATTGAGAAATATGGCTCTACTGGCTAGTGTAAGAACAATTGCTGAGTTATTCAGATTTAATGCAAGGTCTGTTCTAAGAATCTATGGAAATGAAGTGTCAGGTCCTAGATTGGATCCAAAGCAAATAGGAGATGAAAGTGTCAGATTCAAGCCAAGTAAGATATGCTCTTAAAGTAAGTTATAGACATTTTTCAACTGATACTTTTTGGAAAATCTTATTAATCAAAGAATAGTTTAAATCAGTGATGATTTCCTTGACCACACGACAAAATTAGTGGTGTTTTTAACTCTTTCAGTCAACATACATTTGTGATGGGAAGTTTAGACATGTGTGAAATATTTCTCTTGTGTCCAAGATCCATCCCAGTGATTAGTATGCTAGGCTCCAAAAAATGATTATTCAGTTAGTAAATCAGTAATTAAGTTAGTAGACTGAAATATCTCTCTTGTATATAAACTCCTATAGAGATATACACTCTCTCTATATAGCAACCTGGGAAGCCATGGGAGGGCCTCCATCAGCTAAATCACTATGTGATACCTTGAATTTGGGGTGAGAAATAAGCATCTATTATAATGGGCCACAAAAATTAGGTGTTTATCTTTTAAGCAGAGAACATTACTTTGACTAACACAGGATGTCTGTCTGTCTATCTATCTATCTATCTATCTATCTATCTATCTATCTATCTATCTGCCTAAGTAACCACTCGATCATTCAACCATTCAACCGGTAGCTATGATGTGCACTGACCACCAGGGGGAAAACACTCAAAGCACAGGAATGGAAACATGGAACTGATGAATCTCAGAAGGAAGAGGAGAGTGGGGAGGGTGGGAAGAGATTAACCAAAGATCTTATATGCATATTAGAGGCCAGGTGCACAGATTCTTGCACCAGTGGCATCCCTTGGCCTGGCCTGAGCCCTTTCACAATCCAGGACCCATCGGGAGATGTTGGACTGTCGGTTTCAGCCTGATCCCCACAGGCAAGGCCAAGGAACCCCACTGGTGCACGAATCCGTGCACTGGGCCTCTAGTTAGATTTACAAGCAAGAAAGAAGAAATGACAGCAATGATGCTTAATTCCCATACCTCATCTACCTCCTTTGATTTTCACTGGACTGGCAGCCTTGAAAGACATAAATCAGTGGTCATCCTTGCTTATGACTCAGATGAGTAGAATTTGTTCTGAACATCTGGCATCCTGCAAGGATTAATATAGGAACTGTTCTCAGACCAGCATTCAATATTCTGAGAGGATGAGTGTCATGCTAAAGACAACAACAAAAAATGCATAAAGTCCTAGCTGGTTTGGCTCAGTGTATAGAGCATCAGCCTGTGGACTAAGGGGTCCTGGGTTCAATTCTGGTCACAGGCATAGGCCTGGGGTTGTGGGCTCAACCCCCAGTAGGGAGTGTTCAGGAGGCAACCAATCAATGATCCTCTCTCATCACTGATGTTTCTATCATTCTCTCTCCCTCCCTTCCTCTCTGAAATCAATAAAAATATTTAAAAAAACAAAAATGCATAAAGATCCCAATCTGTTTCTATGTCATAGACTATGCAAAATATATACCACCTTTTTGGCTAATCTCTTCACCTTCTTTGTAGTAGACATTTGCTATTTATTTTTATTCATTGGTTATAGATAAGTTTTCACAGATATGTAGTGATTTACATTTCATTCTAAATTTTTTTCTTTATAATTTTACTTAAATGGTTTCCAAATATTTTGTAGATTTTTTTGTATCTAAAAGTCCAAGGCCATTAACATAGTCAAAATTCAGATAGAAAGAATGCTCATAAAGTAACTGCTTACATGTTACAAAGGTTAACTGTCAAAAACCAATAACAGTCATCATTATAAACAATGAAACCAAAAGCCATTTAAAACATAAGAGCATATAAATCAACACAGAGATGCACATTAAAACCATATTAAGACAGTTTTAAAAGTTCAAATATAGTTAATGAACTTTAAGAAAATAAACATAGAATGAAGAGGCAAATTTTGGCAATGACATGATGGTATATCTGAATATCCAAAAATTCTATTAAATTAATAAAAAGAATACATTTAATAGGAATAACCTTGCATTAGTAACCCTCAGCTACATACAAATCAAACATTTTAAAGAATAGTTAATGGGTTTCCTAGGAATGGACATGTATATAAATCATAATGGTGACAACCTATAATAACTTTTTAATTTAAATTTATTTTATTACTAAGAAGATTGAACATTTTTTTTCTTTTTTTAAATTTCTTTATTGATTAAGGTATTATGTATGTGTCTTTATCCCCCCGTAACCCCCCCAACCCTATAATACTTTTAACAGGGAAAATTAATCTGATATATGGTAATCTGGTATTTATTGTATTGTGAAATATTATTTATCCTTCAGTATTTGTTTAAAAGCTTATTGTGACTTTATTTTACCTGCAAATATCATTGCTGTCATGTAAGTAATGATCCTTCAAAATAAATCAAAGTACCTGGTTCCTGTGTTTCCCATGGCTGTCCTTGCTTTTTTTTGGCATAAATTTAGAAGCCATGCTTCTGACACTATCACAGAAATGCAATCTTCAGCTTTACAATTCTTAGGAAAATTTTTATTTTAGTTTAGATTAGGTTGTATTTATATTTCATACAGAATAATCATCATTTTCATTTCTTTGATCTCTTTCTAGAAAGGACCAAACATTATTTGTGTTTGCTTCTTGCCCCTTGACCCAGGGATTTCTGAAAGTGCTACAAGAATGGAACATAGAGGATGAGTTTCTATGTCCTACAGCTTCCTCTAGGTCTCAGGAAACACCAGAGAGGAATCAATCTATAGCAATGTCCTTGTCCATTCCACTTTGGCTCATTTCAGTGGCCCACCATATTAATGGAAAGTTGTAAGAATTATAATTAAAAATTGCTGAACTTTACTCAAATTACTCCATGTTACTCTCCCTCTAGTTGCTTCTTAACTCTTTAATTATCCCCTCTCTGTCTCCATCTCAGTTGGCATGATATAACTACTTTCCTGATCTGCACAGTTGGAATTGGTTACATTCACTTCGCCCTTACTTTGATGTGACTCTCCTGTACTATCCATGATAATTCCTTCCCATCTTTATGCTGCCACCACAAACAAGATGCATTCTGATTTGGAACATGTTCAGAGCCCTCAGGACACAGCTCTAGCTAAAGCTGAGGTGACTTCTGACAGGGGCAAGGAGAGGAACACAGTACATTGGCAAGAGGACCAGAGTTGAAAGTAATATTCTTTCCAAAGCTGTGGCCTGTTTAGTCAGGCCTATTATATGAAGTGCAATTTGTCATGATGTAAAAGTGAATCTTTTAGCCTTCCTGCAACATTCCATATGGGGAAGGTTACTTTTAATGTGATTCTAGGTCACTGTCTTCTCAAATGCAGAAGTTCTATCATTTTTCAAGAAGCTTTCTATAATGTAAACATTATGTAAGATTTAAAGTGAACAAGAAAATTTTAAAGGCTATATGACAAAACAGCAAAGTGTTATTTTAATTTGCTCATATTAAAGAGCACACTTTTTATTTCAAGTAAAATTAAGGAACACAAATGCTAAATGGAAAATAAAGAGGTTCTTAAATGTTTTATATCAGGATTTTGTCATGTGAGCTATAGCATTAAAATAGAGTTTCATAATATTATTTGCCAGGTAAGATGTTTGGATAAATATGGCTATTAAAATTATTGAAAAATGTTTTCCCTTTTGTATTGTGGGACTTTAGCCAGATGATGCATTATTATTTTATTGTTTATTTATTTTATCAAATTATTCTAGTTTTATTAGAAAATACTAAGTTAAGAAACAAATGTTCAAAATATAAATTTAAGAAGTTATCTGTGTTGTTCACATTATACATAAAGGTTGTTTGTATAGAGAGCTCAGAACTTAGCTTCATTGGACTTCTAGCTCTGCCCCTAAACCGGTATTATGATGTAATTCTGCTTAAGCTATAGCAGTCACTTATAATTAAGGTTAGTTTGGGATTTTTTTCTCAACTGAAATTCTCAATCTACTTGGGTAGAAGAAACAGTACAGTTTCTTCTAGTTTAGTTTCACAGTCCCTCCATTCTAAGTGTATTGTTATTATAATAATAGTCACTGTGCTTCTTATATCTGTGATCTCTTAGTGAATTTCATTCTATAGTCAACATAATGTCTTCCCTTCCTTGGCTGTCCATATTTTCCTACCCTGTCAGCAAAACAAATAAATTCTATTTTCAAACAAGAGCAAGACATCAATCTAATTCACTCTTTGACCTTCAGCTTCCCCTTGGCTATCCAGGATTTGCTGTATCTAAGCAACCTTGTTTCTAGTTTTTCATCACTGACAGAAGTGGCTCTGGAATATTGGGTAAAAATCAGAGCACAGAAAGATGTCACAAAAAAGGAAAAGATTCACCAAGGGACTTTGAATTTACTAATTGACCAATTATCTTTTACATGTAAACCATCTGAGATTTTTTTTTTATCTCTGGGCTCTTTTAATACTAAACAGATGCCATCTAATAGGTCAGTTCTGGCCCAGGCCCCATGCACAAGACTATGCATACAGAAGCTATCCCTCAACACGTTCAAATTGAATAGTTGCTCATATAAGTAGGCAACAATTGTTTTCTTCCATTTGATGTCAGTTTTGCCAGTATGCTGGTTGAAAGCGAATGCTCCTGTCATATGATTTATTTTAAATCAGTGGCTAAATATATTTTATGACATCTCACTGTAGCTCCATTGATTTACAAGATTATCCTGAAAGCATATGTATAGACCCTCCACCCATTTACATGCAATCCAATAAATGTTCTCATTATAGGAAATAGTCTATGATGCTTTCAGCAAGCTAAATACCAACCAATATAATGCATGTTGTAACAGTGGCATATTCTTTTATTTTTGTCTCCTCATGTGGCCTACTTTTTCACAATTAAGAGTTGTTCGCATTTCTAAAAAATAAACAAAAGAGAGTAGTATTTTTCACAAGTTCTATCTTCTTTAGGGAGCTTTATCTCACTGTTGAATTTATGCTTTTGATGTAATTTAACCTCTCTCTATAAAAAAAGAGGATAATTCTCTTCACATTACATGGTTCCTGTGAGGCTCATTTGAAATAAAATACACTATGGGCTGTAAAACTTTGCAGAAATGTGAAGTAGTATTCGCATTATTCAGGTCCACAGTTATCACCCAATCCCCTGCCTTCTGTGTAACTCTAGTAGGAAGTTAGTGCTACCCAGGATGCACTGTTTTTAATTATTAGCTATAACACGTATTAGTTGATCTTGTCTTATAATATATTTTAATCTCCCTGGCAAGGGAAAGCTTGTCTTTTACAGTCCAGAGAGAAATCAGTCCATCAGATATATGTTATATCGCTGTCTATCTACCAGAATGAGAGAGAGAAAGACTTTTATTACAAGACAATTTAAGACTTTTATGGCAAGACATTTTTTTGTGTGTGTGGAGCTAGTGAAATAGAGATTGCGATCATATACCTCCAGGAAACTTACATTTTAGTTTAGAGAGACCAAAACTTACACTTTATCTGTCTTGTTTAAGAAGGTGGAGAAAGAAATAAAGGTCCGAAGTAGGAAGGGTTGTCAGAAATTATAGATTAGAAGGTATGGGATCCGCATAAATCGTTATTGTACATAAATTATCAATGAGATAATTTCAGGCATCAGACGTTTTCTAAAGAGCATGACATGTAGTGAATAATATGAACGCATGAATGTGAATAAATGAAGGAGTTTTCTTAGGTCGAGGGTTCAGGGAAGGCGTCTCTGAGGAAGAGGCTTTTGAGTTGGGACCTGCATTAAGAGATAGAAAGCTAAAGAAATAACAAATGCAAAACCCCCAGAAATAGAAACGTTTGCCATATTTTATTAAGAAAAAAATATCGTGTAGAAAACTCCTATTTAACGTACTGCTTTAGGGACTTTTTAGTCTCAGTGCTCTACTTCCTTGTAATTTAATGGATGATTGAGTGGCAGTAATTCTCCTGGTTTTATATGCAGTTCTTAGATTAATTATATCTGTCAGGGTCCAGTGAGAGAAACAGAGCACATGCCACATAGTGAAGTGAAAATAATTTAATACAGGGAACGAGCTTAGCTACAAATGGGTTGGGAGTGAGAGAGAGGATGAGGGAACAACATCAGGAAGCCTCGAATGTGAATCATTCCCCCTCCGTGTTCAGTCATGAACTATCTGTTGCCTATCTGTCCGCGCTAATATACTGAGGCAGTCACAGAAATGAACAAGGCATAGTTCTTGTGCTCAAGGACCTCAGGGTCTAGTATAAGAAATAAAGCATGAATGGCTGACTGGAAATAGGCAATACCGGTTCTCTGTGAATTCAGAGGAAGAAAGGATCCATTCTAGATGCAAATTCAGGGGAAAAAAAATCTCAAAAAGGAGGTGTCATTTGAGCAGATCCTTGAACTATTTGATGGGAGGTAAACAAAGGAGTAGACTGGGGACTGCAGGTGATTAATAGAGAAGATGAAACCTTAGTTTGGGTAGAGCAGCATATGAATGGAATTAGTGAGAAATGTGGATGAAAAGCTGTAGCCACATCTTGGAAACACTCTCAATACCAACCTTCAGGATATAGACTTCAGGAATTGGGCCATGTGTTAGCAAATTACAGCCCATTAACCAAGTCTGGACTGATGCCTGTTTTGGTAGGCCCATGAAAAAAATATATATATATATATTTTACAGATAAACATTTGCAATCTATTCTATGATAAATAACCCAAATTAAATGAAATCTTACCTTCCTCACAAAAATAATTCCATTCAGCTGATTGGTAGACCTATATTACAAAAAAAAAGGTTCTTCTTATTATTTAATTTGCCACTAAACTATTTTGAAAAGCAGAGAAAAAGAAAGCCAGAGATGCTAGTGGTCAGGGAATGAGAGACACAGTAGTGGGAGGTACATTCAGGCAGGAAAACAAGGACCAGAAATAGTGGCCTCACCCACATAAGGGTGGAAAGTCAAAGGGATTAATAAAACAGCCTTTAAAGTCAGATACTGACCTAAACTATACCACTCTGGAGATTTTTGAGAGGTTTTGTAACAATGCCTTTATGAAAATTAAATATATAGAGTCAGGCACAGTAAGTGTTATTCTACTTTCCATCTTTTTCCGGCTTTGAATAAGTAGCTGTGTGTTAAATTTATTATGACAAGCTATCTCCAATATTTTCTAAGTAAAGCTGATCATCTGATTCCTTTTTCACATAAACTTAATTGTTTTTAATTCCCTGTGTTGTTTTTTTTAAATTAGGTCATTATGAAATAGTTCAAATTGTTTTTCCATTTTAAACTTCATTTTTCACTGTACTTAATTACTCATGTACTTGTTACTGTGCTTGTTCACCACTTAACTGAATTCAATTGAAAAACAACATATACATTCAGTTCAGTTGTGGGTCTGTGGATGTCTTTTGAAACCTTTCTACTAGTTTGAATAGTTTATTTTGAAAAGGTATTTTTGCATATGAACTTAGCAATAGGATTCTGAAAGTTTGTTGCCCAATTATTCACATTTTGAGATTTGGAAATATTTCATCACAAGTGTTGCAATCATGGTTTGCAACCATAAGAATAAAAGGAACACCTAAGGAAATCCTAAGTTGTGAAAGTTGGCCAGTATAAGTTTAAATGTAATGTAAAGAGTCATAAAAGAGGTATGGTTATAAAAGAGGTAATATGCATATACTTTTTCCTGTGAGACATTGCCCATCATCTCTGTCTTATTTAAGAAGGTGGAGAAAGAAATAAAGGTCCAAAGAAGAAAGGGTTGTCAGAAATAATTAGAAGGCTTTGTGATTCACATAAATCGTTATCTATATTAATAATAGAGGAATATGCAAATTGTCCAGGACACCATCAAGTAACAACGGTTCAGCAGGCTGTGTCCCCGCCCCTTGCTCAGGCAGCTGTGAGGCCCAGGGTAGGTAGGATAGGATGCGATAGGACAGGATAAGAAAGGAGAGGGAGAGGAAGGCAGGCCTGCATGCAGACAGGCTGAGAGGAGAAACAGAAATACAGCAAGGGAACAAGAAAAAGATGCAGGAATGGAAAAGGGAAGGAAATGCGGGGCTGCACACAGGAAAGGGTGGCAACGGGGGGGGGGGGGGGGGGACGGAGTGGAGCAGCTGCACCCAGTGATGGGCGGGGCACAGGCAGCACAGAGTGGGGAGCCTGGCCCAGATGGGGAAGGAGGGCGGTGACCCCCGGAGTGGGCCATTGGGACGGAGGGGTGCATGGTCCGTGGCCTTCTGGGCAGAGGCACTCCTGCTCCACGGCAGCAGTGCCCGGGCCAAGCGGGCCTCGCCCACCCTCACTGGACTGAGCGCCCTGCACTGGGAGGGGAGGCACGGCTTAGCTGGGGTGGAGTTGGACACTAAGGAGGATACTGCTTTCGTCCCCAAGAGCTGGACCCCAAAGACACTGGCCAGGGTTAGGATGATGGCACGTTAAGTGGACTTTGTTGACTAGAAGTTGGGGTGTTCCCAGCGGGGAATGGGAGGAGGATGGCAGCAGGGAGGCCGAGGAAGGGGGGTTGGTGAAGGCCTGGCTGGGGCTGGGCCCTGGGCTGGGGGTTAACACCTCCCAAATGGAAGCTTTAATATCAAAGTGCACTCAGGCAGGGCTGAAAGCAGGTCCCAGAGAGGAAAGGGGAAGGTTTAAAAGTGAAATCAGTGAACATGGTGGGGGCAGGGGGTAATAATAGGGAAGGAGGAAGGGAGGCAGGGTTCAGGCTCACAAGGGAAAGATGAATGGGCGGGGAGGGGTCAGAAGTAAGAAGGAGACAGACACCCACCGGGAATGAAGGGAGAAAAGGGAGGAGGGAGGGAAGGAGAGGGGCCACAGGAGGTTCAAAGGGAGAGAGGGAAAGAAAGCAGGAAAGAGAAGGATGCTAAAATGGGGTGAGGCCAAGAAAATAGTTAAATAAAAGGAGGAAACAGAATGTGAGTCTGAGGGGAGTTTAAAAGGAGGAGTTAGTAAGAAAATTAAGTACAGGGTGATTTTTTTAAAAATGTAGTCGGACATCCCCTGAGGGCTCCAGGACTGTGAAAGGGTGCAGGCTTGGCTGAGGCCCCCACTCCCCTGCACGAATTTTGTGCACCGGGCCTCTAGTTGTATATAAAATTTTCCTGAGGTATTTTTCCAAAATTCAGATTATTTAGAGCTATCCAAATGCATTTTGATTATATTTGCTTTCTGAGATCTAGCCCAACAACTACATTTTTGTTTTTACTTTTTAATTTTAAACAAATGCTTCCAATGCAAGTGTTATGGTCAATACCGCGGGAGATAAATGCATTCTGTGTGAAAGACAAACTTACTGATAGCAACAGGGGAGAAAAACTATTACATTGAACTTCTGGAGAAAAATTGAAAAGTTTAGCAGATGCTTCCAAGAGACCCTGGGGGCACATATCAAGAATGCCATTTGAAAAAAAGATTTATGAAGCATCTATCAGTGCCCTGCAGGCATCAGCATCCAGAGTTATCAAAGGCTCCCCTGTAGTGGTTAAGGTAGTAGTCCTACTTCAAGGACAAATAGAAGTCTGAATACAAGCCTGGGTCAGACTCCTTTCAAACATGGAAAACAAGTGTTTCAGTTTGTGGTTCCACTAAATGACCCAAGTCTTCCCGGGTCCTTCAGGATGCTAGAGGAATTAGGTGTTGCTAATGGTTTCGTTTTGGGAAATTTTATGTTCTGTTTGTGATTCAAAAGCTAGCTGTGGGAGTTCAGTACTAAAGTGTGCATGGGAAATAATGCTATAGGCTGTTATTAGACGTGTTCTGGCAAGTGTTTTTACTGTTCAGTGAGGTAGATACAATCCCGCCAAGTCTATATCTATCACAAAAAGAGAACCTTTATTTTTTGCTCAACTTATATTTTTAAGAAATTCAGGTGATACAATTCTATAAAGCATTAGAACCTTATTGTACTGGTGTATCCTGCTGTGAATTTCCATTTGAGTGTTGTTCTGTAAATTTTCTTTGTGTTAAAAGAAGGATTGCATAATCTTTATACTTCTCCTCACTGTTTAGGTCATGCAGAATAAGTTTGGGGTGAGGCCTAGGTCCTATTGGTAACAAAAGGATGCTTCTTTTTCTTCACCCAACATTCGATAACATGAAAGGAATCAAGTTTAAAGTATTCTATGTTCCAAATCAACATCCAATAGGATAGGTTTAGTCTTTTCAATACCTGGGATATAATATGCATGATGATACTGTTCGTCAAAAATTACTTATAAATATCCCCCATTTTATTAATTTCATAAGAATACTGGGAGTGTGGGTATAATTACTGCTAGTCTACTTTTCCTAAAGCTGATGCACAAGTGGATTCTATGTTTAAGAATTTCAACATGTCAGACCAAATATAATGGGAAAATGCCATTATCATCTTTTTCTCTAGCTAGTATTAAATGGCTATAGGGTCTGCTAAATTAAAAATACATTATTTGATATCTATGAACCAGGTTAAAAAGTAATGCAGTAATAGTTTCTTAAAAAGTCATGAAAAATTACTGATGCCATTTAATTATTAGCAAAATTTAATGTATATCTATAAATATTTTAATATAAATAAAGATGACAAAATTAATTAATACATGTTTCTAAAAGTTAAATTGTGTATATAAAAAGCGAGCTACTAATCACTAATGTTTCTTCATTAGTCCAGATTTATAAGACAACAAAAACAATTTATATTTTTGTTTTTAAATAATAAAATAGTTTATCAATGTTCTTGACAAGTCTCCATTTGACAATAACTTGCAGATAGGGATATATAGGGCTCAAATACCAAAATAATACTATGAATTATTATTTTCAATAAACATTTTATAGCGAACATATCCACCTTCTTAGAAGCATCTGAAAATGAAATTCTTTTTCATTGAAATTTGAATTTCCATTCAATTCACAATAACATTGTAAGAGTAGAATTTGGAAACTAGGGGAACAAATACAGAAGTTAAGTGCTGCTTCTAGCTAACATAGTGCACATTGTGGCAAAGTTCAGGAATGCTTCCATAAGTGACACTGTAAACCATGCCATTACTTCAAACAGCTAGAGTGCATTTTGTGGATCAATTATTATATGGTCTGTATTATGCATTATATAGAACTATAAATGATTAAAAGATGTGATTCACTGCTGTCACCAAATTGTCAAGATCCTTAATGTTCATGAAGCATCTACAAGGTGCCAGGCATTGTGTTTTGTCAAAGATATTATCATTATTATTACTATTAGTAGTAGTTTTTTTAATCTGCTGACCGTAAAGTCTACTTTGTCAAGACACACCCAAAAATATGTAGGAAAAATGTCATAACTTTGATATTCTCATATGGAATAAATGTCTAATCAATAAGATTCCAAGTAAGTCACTAACAATGCAAGAGATATTAATGGTCCTGTTTGATGTATTTATATATCCTAGATCAGAACACATACGTAGAATAATTAGACCTTTAACAACTGATATTTATTGAATGTTAACCTGGGACAGTTACTGCAAGGGACTCTAAAAAATTACTTTATTTTAAGTTGAGAAGAGCTTTGTGATTAAATGAATATGATATTAATTCATATAATTTGTATAAATTAATGTTACTATTATACACTTAGAATACTGAATTTCAAAAAGATTAAGTATTCATATACTTAATAAGCTTAGAGCATAATTTCAGACTTTGGTCTTTCTCGCTCTGAGGGCAGCCTTCTTTCCTCTGGACTGCACTGCTCTATAATATACAGTGATAAACTGAGAATGTGCAAGTTCTGAGCAACAGTCTAATGCAAGTGGAAGAATAATGCGAGAATAGTGAGAAATGAGCAATTATCCTTCTATTGGGAAAAGTTGGAGTAGAAATATTTATCTCAAAGTGTCAATCTCATTCACAGATAAAAACATAGCTTTATCTAACACCTCTTTTATCTTGTCATTTTCCTGCTCATAAACCGAGAGTAAAAAGGTCTTGATTGATATGGCAGATAGCTTTGGGTATCTGCTTTATCTTTATTCATGGCCTTACTGAAATACTTGTTGGGGTATAAAAAAAGATGAAAAGTTGCATCAATGCTAAAAACAAGGAATCTATGTCCATAGTAGTGTAAGATTGCTGCAGTCTTGAAAGAGAGGGTGAAAAAAAAGTTCAGGCAGTGATAAAGTTTGATTTTCAGGTCACTACCACAGAAATATGGGAGCTTTACAATTGCACAGGCATCAGTCATCTGTCTCAGACACTATTCAAACATACTTGAAGAACATGAAAGATTAGGTAGCATTTGAGGAGAACATTTAAAAAAATATGTTATTATTGATTTTAGAGATAGAGAAAGGACGGAAGAGGGAGAGAGAGAGAAACATCGATCAGCTACCTCCTGCATACTCCCTAGTGGGGATCCAGCCCTCAACTCAGGTATGTGCCCTGACCAGGAATTGAACCAGTGACTTTGGTGCATGGGAGGATGCTCAAACAACTGGGCCACACCAACCAGGGCTTGAGGAGAAACATTTTTCTTAAAGAGAAAAAGAGAAAAAAAAGTCTTTAAGAAGATTTATTGGAAAAAATACAAGTTACTTATTTTTAAAAAGTATGAGTTGCAAGTAAAACTCAATAAAGAAGAAATAAATATACTGAGAAGGAAAAACATAACTGAAATAATAAAACTAAAGAGATTAAAGACAGAAAACATAAAACCAAAAATTGCAATATTGTTAGTAACTAATAATAACTAATACATTTTTATAACTTGCTAGGAGTTTTCAGTAGGTTTTTACAAGCATTTCTTTAGTTAGTTAGCACACCTCTTAGTAAAGAAGGTAATAGTACTCTCTTTATTTTATAGATCAGAAAGGAGGGAAGCTCACTCGCTGAAGGTAGCTCACTTGAAAGGCAAGACTCAGACTGTATTAACCTGGTTAACAAAAGAATATTCTTACCATATTGAAGTACACCATTACATGTTTGAGAATTCTACTAGACTACAGAATAATTGACAGGGGGAATGGAACAATGAATATCAGATGAAAAGATAAAAGTATAATCAATTTGTGATAATAAAGAAAACAGGCAGTATGAGCTACTGCAATAACAAAGATTAGTAGAAAGAAAAAAATCCATTGGGATTTTACAAAGCCCTTATGCATGCATATTGAAAGTGTTCAAAGCATGAAACAAAGTTAAGGTAAAGAGACTAATACTTTAGGAAATTACAATATCCTATGTTTATTTCAAGACAAAAGCAAATTTTTACCAAATAAAAAAACTTAAAGAAACCAAATATTAGGTAGAACTTTGATTTATTATCCCTAGTAATTGAAGCTAGAAGACAATAAAGGAAGGTTTGCAAATGGAGGAAAAGTTTATGATTAGAGAACCTGAAATTTAGTCAAATTTTCAGTTATGAAGTAATTAATATTCTTACATAAAAGAACTCACATACTTTACTGAAAAAAAACTTCAAAGGCATGTCACTTGACTATTGAGTAAAAATGAACTACTTTAAAAATAACTAAATCATGATATATATTTAGACATGACCTTTAAAACCAATAAAACAAAATAAAATCTAAACATAAACCAATAAAACTTTACTATCTATATCTAAGCCTATAGCTATATATGTAATTGAATACAGGAATCTAAACTAATTCTTAAAGAAAATATAATATAAAAAATAGTAACATGGTTCTGAATTCTCAAATTTTATTTATAAGGGCGGTAGTTTTGTGGTGTGTGTGTGTGTGTGTGTGTGTGTGTGTGTGTATGTTCATGTTCAATAGAAACATTAACAAATGCAGTTAGATAGTATTTCCTTGTTTGGCATTGTATCATCTTCATCTCCCTTAATTTTGTGGTTAGTTTTCCATAAATCCAAAATTTTATGGGTCTAATTTCTTTTTTTAAGTCAATGCATGTCTTTCAAATATCTAGTTTTCGCCTACACACATACAATCCTAAACTTCATAGGTCAAAAAAGAACTAACATCTAACCTCAAACTATTCCAAAAATTCAAGAAGAGGAAAGACTCCCAAGCTCATTTTTGAGCCCAGCATCATTCTAATTCCAGAACCAGATCAGGACACTATAAATAAATAAAATTATAGGCCAACATCCCTGATGAATGTAGACACTAAAATCCTCAATAAAATATTAGCAAACCAGATCCAACAATACATTAAAAAGATCACACACCATGGTCAAGTGCAATTTATTCCTGGGATTCAATAGTGCAAGTCAATTAACATGGTACATAACATAAACAAAATTTAGAATAAAAATCATGATCATATCAATATATACATAAAAAGCATTTGACAAAATCCTGCACCCATCTATGATAAAAACTCTCAGCCAAGTGGGAAAAGAAGGAACATATCTATATATATAAAACCCTAATATGCAAATAGACTGAACAGCAGAACAACTGAACAACCAAACGACCGGACGCTATGACGTGCACTGACCAGCAGGTGGCACATGCAGAACATGGCAGGCGTTGGCAGCAGGCAACAGAGCACAGAACATGGTGGATGTTGGTCGCAGTGGGATGGTGGAGCAGGGGAGCGGTGGTGATGGGAACGGAGCTGCTGGCAGACGGGACTGGGGGCCACAGCGGGAGGGGCCAGGTGGGGGCACGGAGGATGGGCTGAGAGCCACCCCTGTGCCCACTGCAGCCTCGTGGCCCACAGTTCCTTTCAAGGTGCATGAATTTGTGCACTGGACCCCTAGTCTCAACATAATGAAGACCATACATGACAAAACCACAGATAACATCATACTCAATGGGGAAAATTAAAACATTTCCTTTAAAATCAGGGACAAGACAGGGATGTCCATTTTCACCACTCTTATTCAACTGAAAGAATATATACACGCCTATGTTTATAGGAGCATTAATTACAATAGCTAAGATCTGGAAGCAGTCCAAGTGCCCTCAGTAGATAAGTGGATAAAAAAAAAAAAAGCTTTGGTACATTTATACAATGGAATACTATGCAGTTATAAAAAAAGGAGCTCTTACCCTTTGAGACAGCATGGAGAGACCTGGAGATTATTATGCTAAGTGAAATAAGCCAGAGAAAGACAAATATCACATGCTCTCAGGTATACGTAGAATCTAAGTAACAAAATAACCTGACCAATAATATAGATCCAGAGACATGGAAGCGTACAACAGACTGATGGTTTTCAGAGGGTAGGGGGGTGAGGGGAGGGCGGGAAGAGATTAACCACAGAACTTATATGCATATATGCATAACCCATGGACACAGACAATAGTGCAGTGAAGGCTTGGGGAGGGGGACGAGGGGAGGAGAGAGTTAGTGAGGGGGACATCTGTAATACTTTCAACAATAAAGATAAATAAGTAAAAATAAAATAAAAAGTTATATGCAAATATACATATATATATATATCACTACAAAGAAAGCATGTTTGCTTTTGAGGCAAGGTACAATAGAATTCTAGTATCTGGATGGCTTTTTTATGGATCTTCTGGAATTCAACTTGATTAAGAAAATATGCTGAAAATTCTCAGGCACTAGGTTGTGGGTTATAAACACAGTTAAGATATTTCCTGCCCACAAGCCAATAAAGCTTTAGGTAGAGAGGTAATTATGACAATTATACCAGGATGGAGGAACATTGTGGTCTATTCCTTAAGGATACCCAAGCTAATTTGAGCCATGGGTAAGTTTCTAATTTCTTCAGTGTATTGTTCCTCTGTAATCCAAACAGTAAAATTTGAAGCTAAGTGAAATGAGGGGGATAGGAGAAGAATAAGGAACAGTCATTGCTATCCACATGCAGATAACCTACTCTTCAAAAGAAATGCATTTCTGAATTACTTGCATTTTCACAAGAATTGAGGATGTTGTTCTTTTAGTAGTACCACCGTACTATTTTCTTAGTAGTAGGTAGAATCAAGTCTACTTGAGAGTAGTGATCTCTTACCAGGTTGGATATTTCACTAAGAATACAAATTGATAAAAGTGATTTAAGTATGGACTATTTGGTAAACATTGCAAATAATTATAACTTTTGTTTATTTTAAGGAGTAGTTTCCCTTTGGGTTTTTCTTACTTATATGTACACCTTTCGATGCCCGGTTGTATCTACTATAGAGATTTTGTTGGAAAAGTTCAAAAAATGATGCATGTTATCTATGTTGTTTCTCCTAAGAAATACACATATTGTTTTCTAAGATAAATGCTAGTTATCTTTAGGAAAAATATATACTAAATATGGAACATTACCATCCTAAACAAAACACAGTACCTTTTAATGTTATGTATTGTGATGCACCACTCAACATTTGGGATGTGTTCTGAGGAATGCATCATTAGGTGATTTCCTTGTTGTGGGGAAGTCAAAGTGCACTTGCCCAAACCTAGATGGGATAGCCTCCTACTGCAAATGTATGTGCTATACTTTTATGCCTTTGGCAGTGCGGTAGGTCTGTTTATAACAAGATCGCCACAAACACGGGGGTGACTGTAGTGCGAGTCCTCAAAGTTGGCTTTTCTTCTTATAATGCAAGTGCTTGATTTACTACTAAGGTTTTATTGTTCAGGCCTCCACTTCAAAGCTGGACATTTCCAATAAACGGTTTGCCTGTCATAGAACTAGATGGTCAGGATGCCTTGTCCCACCAAGGCACCTTTATTATAGAAATCGTGGTTATTGCAATAACTGACCATTTGGGCTACTTGTATTTTCTGTCTCATTCTGCCCTTTGAATTCCTGCTCCTGTGTTTTAAATTCACCAATAAAGAGGGAGCCCTTGAAACCCTAGGTCCCACCTTCCTTGCCCGTAAAAGCAGACCCCGGTCCCTGTACATGCTCACTCTTTTTCTCTACCTGTGGCCTCCCTGTGTGCCCCTTGGTTTGCCTTGTATGGCCCATAGATAGTAAGTAATAAACTTTATTCTTCAAAGATTCCTAATGGTTATCTCTGAAGGGTGTCTTGAAAGCATAATAAATTCTCCCAGGGTCAGTTCAGTGGTAACATTGGTTTAGAAAGGAACTATGTCATGATCTTACTCTAATGTGAAATCTAATGGGAAACAAACAAACAAACAAACAAAAAACTGATGAACAAAATAGATCCAGCAACATAGAAACATGGAACAAACAGGAATTTCAGAGGGAAGACAGGGGTGGGGGATTGGGCAGGTGGGGGGCATAGGGAGGGCAGTTGATTAACAGAGAACTTATATGCATATATACATATATGCATAGCCCAGGGACACAGACAATAGAGTGGTAAAGTCCTGGGAGGGGTGGGTGCAGGGTGAGGGGGTCAATGGGAAAGCAAACAAAGGGGATATCTGTAATACTTTCAACAATAAAGATAAATTTAAGAAAAAAGACAGACTATGTCTGTGGGCAGCTCCATGGGTCCAGATGAGTGCCCTCGGGCATTTACAGCCCTAAGGTAGCATTACTATTATAGACTGAGAAGGCACAAATTAGAAATACTTGCACTATGATGTTATGGTGGGCTACTACATCACTAGGCTATAGGAATTGTTCAGCCCCACTATATTCTTTTGGGACCACTAACTTATATGAAGTCCAGTGTTGACTATAATGTCATCCCATCTAATAAAGACAAAATATGCAAATCGACCATCACTCCACGACAAAGATTCCAGTGCCCATAGTCAACAAGGAGGGAATATGCAAATTGATACAACAAAAATGGCAGCGGCTGGACCAGGGCGCTTGCCTTGTCGCGACACAGGCGTTCTGCCCCACACCGGCCACTCCAGGCCTCTGGTCATCGCACGTGCACATGCACGGAGCAGCTGGGTAGGGGCAGGATACCCGCTATGAGAGGGCCGGCAGGGGGTGGAGGGAGCTACAGGAGGGCGGCAGGGCCAGAGTGAAGGCAGAAGGTGGTGGCGAGAGCGAAGGCCCAGGTCCTGGGTGCTGGAGGGAAGCCGGTGCCGGCAGCTAGGGGAAGGAAGGCCTATTCTTGAACGAATCTTTGTGCATCAGGCCTCTAATTATATAATATATGACTGTATTATTAGTGTCAAAAATTCTCAAGATTCAAATATCACAATTGCTTTGGGAAATAATCTTAGAAATCGTATTTGAGAATGCATTATTTTTACCTTTAACTCTGGGTTTTCTGAAAAACTCATAAATAGTAGCATAAGAAAAAACCTTTTTTGGTTTTTAGATTAGCTGTTAGTATTATAGGACAAAATTTCAGTTCTAATAAGTTATTTAAGACAATTACAGTTATTTTTCCAAACTAACTCTCCTGAGATGTTTACAGTTTTCTATTTCCATTTTTAATTTTTCTGATGATTATCAACAAAGTTCTAAATAGCACACGTGTTTCTTTTATTTCTTCAGTTTTCACTATATGATATATGAAAAAAAATGAGGAATTTGATTAGCACTTTTTCCTCCCTCTTGGTTGTTTGCTATGTTATTTTTACTTTTTATTGTTTATGTAACTCTAAAGAATATGATTAAAACTCCATCGTTTATTCCAACAATTTTATATAGTAAAGAAAGAGGGTTTTTAAACTACATGACTACCAAAACTCTAATATCTCTTATGTGTTGGTTACTTAACAGTGACACAGAAATAAGCACAGTGAAGGTAATTAGCAGGGACATCCTAACATCATGATCTGTTCACATTTAGCTCTAACAGACCAGCTCAGAGTCAATTTTAAAAAAAATAGGTAAGTAATTAAGTTATTTCAAAAAGTTGGAGTCTAATTAGGAACCCTTGGTATAGTGCCCTGACCATGGGAAATAAAATGGGATTTCAGAAACTCCTGAGATTTGTAATGTCTCTCAAGATCTGAGAAGATTCACACTTTTGGAAAAGTTACTGCAGAGTTAATTAGTTGAACCAGGAGTAATGCTATAAGCTGACATTGGCTGACACCATCGGATTCCTTTGAGAAATGGCTAGGAAGAGCTGATCAACCCGTAACTTCTACATTCAAACATATGTACTTTGAACAGCGTTGGATTTTTTTCATTTTATAGAGAAACACAGGTACTATAAAGAAAGTCAACAGATAACTGGAAAGGTACATGTGTGGGGGAGTGGAAAGGCAGGTAGAGAGGTGAAGGGATTGGGAGAAAGTAAAATGGAGAGGAAGAGGCACAGAAACAGGTAATGAGGGAAAGAGTTTAGGAAGAGTGTTGTGTGAGAACAGTAGTCATCTGGATTTAATTGAGTAAATTTGATATTGATTGGCATTTCATAGTTTCAAATCCACAGTTAGAGAAGTGAATGGAACATTGGTAAGTTATCCCTACCTAGAGCTCTTTATTTTTAGTAAAATATTGATAGCATGTAAACCACTGAGAGCCCATTAGCAATTACGATCTCAACAGAGCTACTAAGATGTATAAGAGCTCCAAATTATTGGTCAATGATTATCTTTAATTATTCCAACTTCAATAACTTAATACAGTGGTTCTCAGCCTTTTGACCCTTTAAATACAGTTCCTCATGTTGCGACCAAACTATAAAATTATTTTCGTTGCTACTTCATAACTGTAATTTTGCTACTGTTATGAATCATAATGTAAATATCTGATATGCAGGATGGTCTTAGGCGACCCCTGTGAAAGGGTCGTTCGACCTCCAAAGGGGTCGCGACCCACAGGTTGAGAACCGCTGACTTAATATACCTTAGTTGTATACTTATACTTAATATATATGTATAAATAATAATGTAACTTAATAAAATTTAATATTGTAAATAATGGTTTAATATCATTACTCTTTCTTAGCACACCAGAATTGTATGTTTTTGCTAGGATTGTAAACTACTGATTTTGTATAAGAGTACATATGTTTCAAGGTCTATTACTTGAGAAGAACTAATAGAAAAGAACAGTATACTAATTCATTAGAACGTGAAACTGTCAGATATTGAGATGCAGTTTATTTTCCTTTATAATTACCACTTACATGTTTGGATTAAAGGTTTCAAAGACTTAAACCCAAACTGTGTACTAAGGGTATTAGTTCAAAGAGATGTTAATAGAGAAAATGTGCTGATAATACCTTCTTCTTAGGTAATCATTATGCAAATTAACACACTTAAGCATCTGAAAAGACCTGTAGTAGATTAACTTTTTCAAATTATATTTTATAAAATATTTCCCAAGCTTATCTCTGCATAGTGCATATTTGTTTTTTTTCAGCATACCCATTATAATCTAGTACCAGTGTTAACAACCTATGTCCTATTCACCACTGTTTTTATAAAGTTTTATTGCAACACAGTCATGTCCACTTGTTGCTCTTCTGTTACAATGGCAAAGTTGAGAAGCTGCAACAGAGACTGTATGCCTGACAAAGCCTACACATCATTATATCTGGTCCTTCATAGAAAAATGCTTGCCAATCTTAAAGATAATAGCAATACTTGGTAGTTTTATATTTCTTTTGATAAGATCTAGAGAAAATTCAAAATTTATTGATATCTCTCTCCCTTGCTTTCCTTTTAGGAGAAATTCCTAGTATAAAGTTCTATGCATGTAATTACTATGTCTTTTTATTTTGACTTGGAGGACACCTTGCTCTTTCAGATTCAAAATTAACCAGCCTAAGGTGTTATATTACCAATATTAAAACCTGAGTTAAACTACTGGCTCAGTTGTCATTTAGCTGTCCACACTCTAATACCTGAATGTCAATTTTCCATAAGGTATTAGGAATGAAGCTGAACTAAACTCTCTGACTTTATCTTTTTCAGGAAGAACTGAACCCCATCATCGTTACTCCACCCATCCAAGCCATCGATCAGGACCGGAATATTCAGCCGCCATCAGATAGGCCGGGCATCCTCTATTCCATCCTTGTTGGTTTGTATCTGCTAACATTTTATACTTTCAGTTATCACTCTGGAATCATGTAGAAAAAAAAAAAACTTGTCTCAAATCAGAGTAAACAACTTTAATAACAAATATTTTCTTTTTGGAAATTATTGTTATTATTAAGTATAAATAAATGTACAGCTATTTTTTCTCTCTCAGAATTAGTTTCAGTGAAATGTGGAGAACAAAGAGAAAAACTTTTACTGAAGCAGTAAAACAACTTAAAAAAAGTAAGAGATTAATTTACATATTGGTGTTTTCTTCAATATCACCTCCTAAAGAATTCTCTGAGAAAAAAAATGAAAAACTTACACTGTTTGCTCTACCAGTATTTTATCATTGGTGGGTGCAGATACTTAATCCTGAAAATATATGGCTGATTAAATAAGGGCATTTGGAGCCATATGGGAGAAAGAGAAGAATCATAATTAGCCCAAGGGTACATAATACATTATTCCCTTGGCTAATTTTTTCTTGAAAAATTTCACAGAAGCTGTCTTAATCCATCCTTGTGCAGATACTGCTAATTATACCAAAAGAAAAAATGATGAGAACTTGATTATGTTACCCAAATTGCTTTTTTCCCCACACGAACTGCTTTTGCTAAAATATGGATGCTGCTGCTTTGCAAGGTTTTTAGTCTCTGGATAGACAGATGTGTCTGAGACAGACCATACATCTCTTTACAAGGGAAGTGTTGCTTTTGAAGTATGCTTGAAAATAACCATTCAATGGAATTCAACATTACCCTCAACCTCTTTCTATTCTGAGGCCCCAGCTACATGTATGCACACATACATAAGAACACAATAACCTGCAGACCTTAGATTTCAAAATATGAGGCTACAGTCTACTTAAAAATGCTATCGGTAAAGAAAACTCAAGTAATTTTGTCCCAAGCCTTTGGTCTCTAGAATATGTCATACACCAGTGGCTGAGATTAGACTATTAAATCTTCAAAAAGCTCTTTTGAGCATAAGTATAAGCCTCCTTTAAGTCTACAGGACTCTTGTCATAGATAAACAGAAACAGGCATTTTTCATGTAATTAACTGAAGGCTTGAGAGTATGTCAATCACTGCACTAGATGCTGTAGATAGGACTGTGAGAGTTAACTGTTCTAAGCTAAGGTGAGATAAAGCATATGACTGAAAACAGGTCAAAAGGTAAAATAATGCGCATAGCTTTAAGCACTATCAATAAAATATGAGACATATCATGTGGGCTTATGGGAGGAGAGTGCTAAGGTTTTCTAAGAGAATTACTCAGGATGAGTTATTTCAGCAGAAAGACTGGGATTTCTGGGCAGAAAATGGCAGACAAATGATCTAGATAGATAATGCAGCATGTGTGAAGTCCAAAGGATGAAATTTAAAGATAGTCTTGGGGAGGCATGTTTCTCAGAGTGGGCTGGTATCCACTGGCATTTGTAAGGTTTTTCACATTTAATAATTACATATATTGCCCTAGCCAGTTTGGCTCAGTGGCTAGAATGTTGACCTGTGGACTGAAGGATCTCGATTTTGATTCCAGTCAAGGGTGTGTACCTCAGTTGCAAGCTAAATCCCTGGCCCCAGTCAGGGAGTGTGCGGGAGGCAACCAATCGATGTATATCTCTCACATTGGTGTAACTCTCTATCTATCCCCCTCCCTTTCACACTCTCTCTAAAAAATAAATGGAAAAAATATCCTCAGGTGAGGATTAACAAAAATAAAATTTAATGTATTCTTTCTTTAAATAAAAGAGCAACTACTCTATGGAGCAAGACACATTCCTTATGTTGTAAAGTTGGTTTTCTGGCAGCAGAGAAAGGCAATGAATAATTCATATAATAAACAAATGAATAAATTACATGTATTTATAAAAGATATATGGTGGTCAGAGCTATGGAAAATAAAAGAGCTGGGTGAAGAGGATTGGAAGTACAGAAGAGGTGTTGCAAAATAAATTGCAGGATTAAATAAGATGATCAGGATATGCTTCATTAAAGAGGTGAGATTTGAACACAGTCTCATAGAAGTTGAAGGAGTTAGGGATGATGATATGTGGGAAGGCAGAGATGAAAGCTGGAGTTTGCCTGGTTTGTTTCAGAAACATCAAGGAGGCCAGGAGCACTGAAGAGTAGTGAATGAAGAAGAAATATAAAGAGGGGGTGAGCAATAAGAGGAGGCCAGAAAATATGGAGTTTTGAATATTAATGATCTCTGTATTTTGCTCTGAGTGCAATGAGGAACCAATGTATAAATCAGAGCATAAAAATGACATAATGATAAGTTCCATCAATCTCTAATTGTAGGATGGTGGATAGTCCCAAAGAATGAACATAACCTCTAACACAGCGGTTCTCAACCTGTGGGTCGCGACCCCTTTGGCGGTCGGACGACCCTTTCACAGGGGTCACCTAAGACCATCCTGCATATCAGATAGTTACATTATGATTCATAAGAGTAGCAACATTACAGCTATGAAGTAGCAACGAAAATAATTTTATGGTTGGGTCACAACATGAGGAACTGTATTTAAAGGGCCAGAAGGTTAAGAACCACTGCTCTAACAGTAAATTTGCTTTCACAGCTATGTTAAGTAAAATGATATCCTTTCATAGTACTTAAATTTCTAGAAGGCAGGCATGATAGGTGTAGAGAATGCAGCTTCTGTGTTTTTACTGCCTATGTTCAAATTCTGACTTTAATGCTTGCCAACATGTAATATTAGGTAAATTACTAACCACTCTGCTTCAGATTGCTCCTCTTTAAAATGGGGTTGATCAAAATTGATCTTTCTATAAAAAGGTTTGGAGGATTTGATCTAATTATATAAATATGCTAGTATTTGGAAAAAGTTAGTGCTCAAATAATGTCAGTTGATGTTGTTATTACCATTAGGAAAAAAATAAAGCATGTTTCCTAAGTCATACAAGAATGGTAAGAGAAGCAGCACACACACACACACACACACACACAGATTGTATCAATATTCTTTTCCGCATTCTGGCCTTTTAAACATTAAGTAACCTTGCACATAGCCTAGTGGTGCATTTCTTCTTGCCTTCTATTCTCTATAATTTTACTCTAATTTTAAATAAACTCCACCAAATTAGCAACTGTTTTCTTCTTTTTCTTTTTGGATTTCTGGCTTATTTTTCTCTTTTACCAGGAACTCATTACTAGCAAATAAGATGGAGTGTTGTGGATTATTTTTATTATTATCCTTTAAGTGAGAAAAAATTTTGATTTTATGGCACACATTATTGGGAGATGTTTCTTCAACTCTACATGTAATATTTACTGAGATCAATGCCAGTCATATTTTTATAGCTTACTCTGAAAATTCTTTTAGAAAACTATTAATTTCTGAACACTTTTTAAACTTCTTGTACTTTTGCACAGAAGGGTCACATAGTACAGAATAATAAGCCACAAAAACTGGAACTCATAAAAATAGATACCCCTAAAAATTAGAGAATAGAATGAGTTCATAGATGAACATATTATTGACAGTAATGAGATAGGTAGGACATATATTAGTAAAGGACAAAGTTGAAATGCTTTTTATAAAGAGCCTGCAAAACTCAGTGACTTAAATCAAATATGTACAGTAAGAACCTATTTTTTCTCATGGAATGGCAGCATTTATAGGAAAGATTTATCCTCCTCAATACTTGGTTTGCTATGTTATTCCATTCATTTACATATGACAGTCAATGAGAAAAATGGTAAGTCCAGGATAAGTAACTGGAAGTGAACCAAAATTTGTCAAAATATGAAAACAATGCAAGTTGGAGAAATATAAGGGAAGCTGAAGAGACAGTGGGTGGTGTATTAGTGATCTGTTACTGTACAATAAACCACTCCAAAGATTAGTGACCTGAAATGACAAAGATTCATTATTTCTCCTGTTCTTGTAGGTTGATTGGAATCAACTGAGTAGGTCTGCTTTATTTACATGGTGTAGTTGAGGCTACTGTAATGTTTGCTTTCAGCTGGAACTGAACATCCAAGGTGGTTACTAGCCCCTTCTCTCCATTTGGCCTCCCTCATTCAGTAGTCTTCTTTACAGCATTGGTTGTTGGCTTCTAAGAGAGTAAAAGTGAAAACTGCCGGTTCCAGCTTAGTACTGGAACTGGAACAGAATCATTTCCACTACCATCTAGTGCCCAAAGCAAGTGAGGTCATCTCAGATTCAAGGAGATGGATAATAGATTGCTCCTTGATGGGAAGCAAAAAAAAAAAAAACCACAGCCATTTCTGATCTGCTTTAAGTAATTTCTTTTTGTGAGTATGTTGTTTTTTCATAGACAAGAACCCTCTTGTTTATTTTATTAAATAATTTGTTTTGATCCTTCATCCCAAGCATTGAAAATAAGTTTGAGTAAGCCCTCTAATATTTAAAAGTATACATGTATTACTATCATTAATTAATATTTTAATGCTTAATAATTGCATAGAGCACTGATTATTATTTATTACATTAGATATAAACCCACATTTCCAATAATTCTATTAATTGGTTAAAAATTGTCGGCCTAACATTATTTCAGGTCTGCTTGAATCTTTATGATTTGATTTAATAACTTGATGATTAAGGCCTTACACTAGGAGATGGGAAGTAAGTCTCCCACCACTTTCTTGGTGTTTACTTTTAGTGTTATCTTTAATCTCAGGTTCATTGAGGAAATTTCCCAACAACTTATTCATTTTGTGAGTATTAGCTTGGTGGAAAATGAATACTACAAAACACAGATCACTTAAACCTGCCAAATGTAAACCCAAACCCACAGCAATGTGCTGCAAGCAAACAGATGGGAGAGAGCATCTGTCAACCCTTCCACGCTGTATAATCGCCTCACCTCCCTCAAGACTTCTTGCCTGTGTCCCTACAAACATACCACAAATAGTCAGTCTGCATATTAATTATGTAAGCTGATTTTGTGGTATTTTGGGATAAGATAAAATTAAAGTTTTAATAAGGGTGGTAGTTACATAGGTCCATACAATTGCTCAAAAACACTGAAGCTAACGTGCATTTTATTGTATGTAAATTGCATCACTAAATAAAAAATAGTAATTTGATGTTTTGTTTTAATTACACTCAATTACACTTTGGGAAGGACCACAGTAAACAATGAGTAACTTTTATCTTAATAATTGAGAGATTAAACTGGATTTTTGACATCTATTTCAGTGATTATAACTGAGTGGAATATTAGAATATTTTGGAGGTTATAATAGTGGTACAAGTATGAAAGGACAAGACTGAGTAAGGAGCTAATGACATAGGCAAGGTAGAATCACATGGACGATCTATGGAAAAATGTAGGGGAGGGATTTGGTGATTTGAACCCATCTAGTCAGCAAAATGATAGTATGATTTGCAAAATTCAGTTCATGGTTTTGTATTTGTTATTATCTATAAATCACAGATGTGAATATTTCATCTACCCTCACATGGTGGTTCTCAAACTTTAGAGGGCATGAGATTCACCTGAGGTTATTCAAAGTATACATTCCTGACCTTTCTTTTCAGAGATTCTGGGATAGGATCTTGGTCAATCTGATGCATGCAGTACTCTTTGAAGTCCTGCCATAAAAATGCATGAGAAAAACAACCTAGGCAAATCTTTGTAGAATTCACCTAGGCAAATCTTTGTAGAATTCACCTAAGTTGAGAATTGGCAACTAATATAGTAATTTAGTTTTCTTAAGAGACAAGTAAAAGAGAATTTGAGATTTTTTTCTGAGAGGGGATTATGAGTGTTTGCTGCTTCTGCTCACAGAAGTGCAGGACTTCAATAGACTTCAGAGTTCCAAAATAGTTACAGCAGACAGATTCTACCAATGTAATTGTTGTCTAAGTAAAGAGATGAATTCCTAGTCTTTCTTTCACTGCCATTTTCCCAGCATCCTTCAGTACTATTGTGATTTTGGTAGATTATGCCAAATTCTCCATTACAGGTTTTGTCATACCCTTTTACCAACACCAGAAATGTCTAAAAGCTCATGTTTTCTCAAAGACTCACCAATAGAATGTGGTATCCAGCATGGAACATTGCTCATCTAACAGTAAAAAAGGAATTTCAGTGTGGCTTTAATTTCATTTTTTTATTCTTATGTATAAAAATGAACATCTCGGTTTATGGTCAAGAGTCATTTGCCTTAATCTATCTGCTCGTTGTCTATCCCAAACCTGTTTTAAATTTATTATTGATATTTTTTGTTACTAATTTGTGAATCTTAATATGTTAGGGATATAAACCTTTTGCCTCTGATGTAAATTACAATCATCTCCCCTACTTTGTCACCTGTATTTTTACTTTGTTTATTTTGTCTTACCATGTAATTTGGTAATGTTATCAAAATTATCGCTTTTTACTTACAGCTTTTTTATTTTGAGTCATAGAAAAGATAAACCCACTCTCACTTGAGAATAGAGTTCATGTTTTAATCTATCACTAGCACTTGTATTGTTTCTCCATCTAGAGTTTACTCCAGTATTGTGTATGAAGAATGGATGTGATTTTTGTCATTTTCTGTAGGGCTCTCCTATTAGATGAAAGCTCTCATTAAATTTTTCCTACTGTTTTAAAGTGACTCTATTATCACATGCTAAATTTTCATGGACAATTTTGACTTATTCTAAATTTTCAAGTCTATTTTACTGGTATAATTTTTTTCTTCTATTTTTGTTTCCTTCTTTCAGAATTTCTTTTCTTATCTCAGAGTTGAAGCAAAGGAGAATTTCTTTTCTTATCTCAGAGTTGAAGCAAAGGACTGGTAGCAATTAACTCATTTTTGCATATGTTTGGATTCTGGCAAACTGGATTGATGCAAGTTCTATATTACATTGTCTCTTTGACTTTGGACAAGTTATTTAATATCTCAAAGCTCCCTAGTCCTCCACTGTAAATGAAAATGATTTACAGAGTTATTAGTGATTACTTACATAAAGCATATACCACAGAGTAGGCTTCAATAATTGGAAGCCATGTTATTTTATTCTTATGATTATTGTTTGGCCAAATTCATATACTCTACAGTTATATGATTTAATGTTTACTTTTTCTTCGAGTTGGGAAAAATATTATAATAATGTTGCAGTATACAAAGGTAGATAATACAATTGAAGGACATTTCTGTAAGAAGAAATGTATTTCAACTCATTAAAATATCTACATTGAAGAAATATCATCTCTAGACATTAAAAATATCATGAAAATATTTTATGTAGTATTTAAAATATTTTTAAAATATATTTTTATTGATTTCAGAGAGGAAGGGAGAGGAAGAGAGAGATAGAAACATCAATGATGAGAGAGAGTCATTGATTGGCTGCCTCCTGCATGCCTTCCCCAACTGGGGATCCACCTGCCCCCCCGACATGTGCCCTGACCTGGGATCTGTGACCTCCTGGTTCATAGGTCAATGCTTAATCACTGAGCCATGCCGGCTGGCCTAAAATATTTTGTATATAATTGATGTAGTTAGCTTGATTCTTATCTTTAAAAAAATTTGGCCAGCTGGAACAGAATATGCTGATTTTAATTTCCAAGCATCTTGATATTTGGTACAAATTACCAGTCATTGTTTGTTACAAGATATGTTGAAAGACCCATGCAAGCTATAATTAAGATTTATGCACCATTAAAATACAATTTTAGAATTCAAAATTTGCTCTCTATACACTTAATATCTCTTTTTATGTGATGAAGTTTCAAATAATTAAAGAGCCCTCTTAATAAAGGATATTTGGAAAATCAGCCAAACATAACATATTTTTCATCCTCTTGCTCATAAACTAATTAATTATATACCACATTTGCATCTGCTTTCCCTAGACTGCATAATTTTGAAACTTAATTTACTAATGAAATTATGATTTTGTTCCTCAGTTAATGAAGGGAAATAGATATAGCAGATAAACATATTACTTATTGTTCTCAATTATGTGCTGAAACCTCAATGTCTTTCAGGGACTCCTGAGGATTACCCACGATTTTTCCATATGCATCCCAGGACTGCAGAACTTAGTCTCCTGGAGCCAGTAAACAGAGACTTTTACCAGAAATTTGATTTGGTTATTAAGGTAAATTAATTTCTTATTTCCTTGTGTTTATAAATTGCTAATAAAAAAAAAACCTGTAGAGGCTACTGCAGGCACTTTAATGTTATAAAAATTAAAATGAATTTAGACAGCAGTTAACCAATTTTTTATTTAAACAGTAAAGTGCAGCAGTTTTAATCCATTGTTGCTTTTCTTTAACTTTTTATATTACAGTGCGATTCAAATACTGAATATTTTTATATGTAATAAATGCTTTGGTCAAATGTATATAATTCTACATGCTGCCCTTTATTACATCTTTAACTTTTTTTACTAAAAGGAGTTAATTTTTATTCATGAAACTTAACCAATGAATATATTTAAAATGTGCATGGATTTATATTTTATTTTATTAAAATATTAATATTATTATTTTACATATATATTTTATTGATTTTGTACAGAGAGGAAGGGAGAGGGAGAGAGAAATAGAAACATCTATGATGAGAGAGCATCATTAACTCTCTGCCTCCTGCACACTCCACACTGGGGATTGAGCCCATAACCCAGGCATGTGGCCTGACCAGGAATCGAACTGTGACCTTCTGGTTCATAGGTCGACACTCAACCACTGAGCCACACCAGCTGGGCAAAGATATTATTTTTATAAGACATTTTTTCTAGCATTAAAAAAAAAAAAGATCTCATGCCCTAACCGGTTTAGCTCAGTGGGTAGAGCGTCGGCCTGCGGATTAAGGGTCCCAGGTTCAATTCCGGTCAAGGGCATGTACCTTGGTTGTGGGCACATCCCCAGTAGGGGGTGTGCAGGAGGCAGCTAATCGACGTTTCTCACTCATCGATGTTTCTAACTATTCCTCTCCCTTCCTCTCTGTAAAAAATCAATAAAATATATTTTTAAAAAATCTCAGTTGTCTTAAAATTCTTTTAATATATCTCACTATTTAAAATTTTGATAGATGATCCTAGACTGAAAAAAATTTCAATGAGGGAAATCCATTTGGCATTATAATTTTGGCATAATAACATTTCATTTTTCATGATAAAATCATTTGAAGGTACTGTGAACATGCAGATGATCTGTCAATTAATTCTGATAGGCTTCGTTTAGAATGTAACATTTGAGTGGGTCAGTGAAGGAAGATATTTACCAAGTAGAAATGGGCTGAGAGAAGGGCATTCTAAGTAATAGAACAGACATAAGAAATGAAATAGAGTAAGTCTACTGTGTGTTATATAGCTTTTTCTTATCTATACATAAAAAACATGATAGACTGCCCTAACCGGTTTGGCTCAGTGGATAGAGCCTGCGGTCTTAAGGGTCCCAGGTTCGATTCCAGCAAAGGGCATGTACCTTGGTTGTGGGCATATACCCAGTAGGGAGTGTGCAGGAGTCAGCTGATCGATGTTTCTCTCTCATCGATGTTTCTAACTCTCTAGTCCTCTCCCTTCCTCTCTGTAAAAAATCAATAAA
This sequence comes from Myotis yumanensis, assembly GCF_028538775.1. Taxonomy (NCBI): domain Eukaryota; kingdom Metazoa; phylum Chordata; class Mammalia; order Chiroptera; family Vespertilionidae; genus Myotis; species Myotis yumanensis. The sequence goes on along the minus strand of NW_027223764.1, from coordinate 30,367,856 downwards.
ATATATTTAAAAAAACATGATAGATATGCAGCCTTATGGAATTTTTAAAATTTAAAATTGGTAAAGGAAAAGGAAGTATTATAAGGAAGCTTACTGAGCATTTATGTACAATTTTCATTGAATTGTAGTCACAACCTTAGTAGTATGCTAATCAGTGCAAATGTGGAAACTAAAGATCAGAGAGAGTAAGTAACTGGCTCAGAGTACATCACTAAGAAGCAGCAGAATTGAGATTCAAATTTAGGTTTATCTAAGCTAACACTGTACATTTTTTTTACTTTATCAAGATGCAGTTGCTAAGAAATGGTTGTCTGGCTTAACTATCTGTCAGTGAAACGACAACAATTATACATAGACACACACTTAATTTTATATCTAATTTGAACATGTTTTGTTAGGACCTCATTATCTTTTACATACCAGATCTTTTGTTTACTTAGTGGTCCTTTGTCCTTAAAAAAAATTATAGTCTAGAAAGTGAAGTGTCATATAACTCAATAAATCAAATATAGTAAACATATCAACTGCTAACAGAAAGACACCTAAGGGCTGATGAAGCAGAGAATAGGTACATTTAAATGAATCTGAGGACAGACTTGGGAAGATTTTTCTGGAAATTACCCCAAGCTAAATTTTGCTGTATCGCAAGTGTTTGGCCAATGAGTAGAAGGTAGGAAATATGTTTGAACATAAGGAAGAGCAGAAGTCAAAGCTTGGAGGCATGATGTAGCTGGCTACAAGCAGTTAACAGGGAAATGAGGGATAGCGCCAGACCACGAGGAGGGCCTTATGTGCCACTGCAATTTCCTTGAATTTAATTCAGAAGGGGTTTAGGAGTCATTTAACAAAGAAAGACTCCTTTTACCTCTTATGTATAATGGTCATGCATGAGATAGTTCATTTTCTTGCATTGACCACATTTTTTAAAATCATAGGACTGTAGAAAACTAAAAAATGTGTGTCCATTGTCTACTGTCTATCTACCCTCAGCCCTGCGGTGCGGCTTTCTGTGGGAACTAAGAAACTTGACAAAGCACTGTTTCCAAATCCCGCATTGGAAGCCTGAAATCCATTATTTTTCTTTATTCTCAAAGTCAGTTGCCCTAGTGTGTTGTTTACAGTAAAACCCATCAATTATTAGAAACAAAAACCAATTAGAATAAAATACAGGTGGTTTTTTTTTTTTTATTTTGTAAATAATACTTTATATTTGTAGTGGAAGTTTTTCCAGACATTATTAGGTTAAATTTATTGTTTTTTGTGTGCAGTCAAGAGGATAATGAGCAAAGGTATCAATCTGTAAGAATCACAGTGCGGCACCCATGTGAATAATAGCTGAATACTGTGGCTTTGTGCAGAGGTTCATTGACCTGTTACAATCTGGGAGTTCTCTTCCATAGCAAGGCTGTCAACTCCTTCTTTTGTCCTTATTTTCATAATGCTTCATTTTTTTACTGGCCATCAAAGTTTTTATTGGATTTGATCCCAATTTCTGTATTGGAAGCTAAGGTAAAATGAAATATCTTCTCCTGGACTTTGAAGAATAATTCTTTTTTGAAAAGCTATGTGTTCATTTAACCCCTGGTGAATGTCATGAATTAGAGATTTATCATCTTCATTTTATCTCTTTCTTCAAGTGATTTATTCAGTATTCCGACAAATAAAGTGTAAAGGTGAAACTAAAAGGACAAAATGGAGTCGTTCTCCAACTTTAGATTATTAAAGGATTAACACATGTCAGTTAAAAGAGGAAAAAATGTTCCAGATCAAATCTATTCCAAATTTTAAATAATAATAATCACTTAATCATACTTTTAAATTAAATACATATTTTAAATAAGAATCTTACATTTGGTTTGCCCAGTACAATTCATATTTATTCCTTTTGTTCTGGTATAATTATTCAGAATACCTCTTTCACTCTCAAAAATGCCCCAGTGTGGATGAAATGTCACGTGATCATCATAGTTCTTAAACAAAGCATCAATGATACAGAAATATGAAATCCCATTTTAGATTCTAATTATAATGAATTAGTTCATGCATGAAGTGTTGATAACGAAGTCCAGAAAATTCACCTCCATTATCATAAATGCACCGTTTCTTTAAAAAATTTGATTAGTTAATACTCTAGGCATCTAATACAAAGACTAAATGGATAAATTATTAATAATTCACTGCCTTTTAGTTGCTCAAACTTAATTGTGTTTTTAATCTACATCACTCTGATAAACAGCTAACAGTAAGGGTCACAATGATATCACAACCATCATTGTATCATGGTCTCTCTGATTTATATGTTGTGACTCATTGTCCTACTCTATCAGGCTAACCTTAAACTTCTTTTCCTTGCATATCTTGGGCACGTTAAGCATAAGCTACCACTTGCTGTTCCAGCCATAGGAGACCACTTGCAGTGCCCTAAACTCACCATGCTCTTTCCAAGCTCCGCGTATTTACAGATGCTGTCCCACTTCCTGAACCAGTCCTCCCTTCCTTCATCAACAGTCTCATTCACACTGACGCTTCATTGAAGCTTTCGATGCTGAGACTACACTTCTCAGAAGGCAGGGCCCCTTGTTGGAAGCCCCTCCTTGCATTCTGCATGCCCCTATGGTGGCTCTGAGCTTGAATTAGCCTGTTTATTTTAGCCTGACTTTTATAAGAGGGAAGATTGTAATATTTTTCTTCACATTGTGGCTCAAGCTCCTACCTTTATGCATGAACAGTATATGTTGTAATGGTTTCCTCTCTGGTAAGTAAAGCTTTTAAAGCTGCTGGAATCGGGTACCTGTGCCTACATTATATTTCAATACATACATTTGAAAGTATATGTGTTTGATTCAATTTCATCTGTGTCTCTATTCCCAATAAATATGCATTGAACTTCACAAATTCAATCTCTGGAAAAAGTGCCAAACCTTTATCAAAGCACAGTTTAAAGCTATGTATGAGTGTATGTTAATACAATGTCCTTTCTTCTAAAGAAAAGATATATTTTTGACACACAATTGAAACTGAGCCACAGAACTGAAATGGGTGAGCTTATATATTAGTGGTGATGTGCAGGTTTTTCTGCATGTTACTTTGCTTTAGTAATTTGGGAGTCAAAGGACTGCAGCATCTGAGAATGATTGAGGCCTAAGAGAACAGCTACTGCAACCCCTGACCACATACGTGAATCTCTGGTGCCACTAGAAAGCATTTAGCTTCCATTTGAATAATGATCTCAATTATACTTTACCTCACAAGGACACAGTGGAAACAATTTTAAGGCGTTTGGCATTTGCTAGTTTCAGTTTGCCAAATCCTTTCTGATTGCTTATTAGGTGCCTGACATTTTGCTTGGTGTTGAGGAGACATAGATGTATGAAAGCTCTATTCTCAGATATGGAAATTATAGTTTCAGGCCTACTTCCCTTCTGAATTCTGCATTCATATTTCCTGTTACTGGCTGTATAACTCTTCCTAGTGTTATACAATTGTGTCAAATTAAGAATGTAGCAAACTATATACATCCTTTTAAAACATTAAGCTTCCTTCTTTCCATTAGTAATATTATAATCAGCCATTCACTCACCAAGCTTGGAGCTCCCAGTGCCTCTTAGGTATTTGTTTCCATATGTCCCCTTCCAGTCAGTTTTCAAATCCTGTCTGGATGCCTCTGGAATTCATTCTCAAATGTCTTCCCAACTCTCCATGCTCACAGCAGTTCTCTAGTTCTCGTCCTCATGGCCATCATCTCACACACATCTCACAAACATAAGTCCCCATTCCTTGCACCCTACCCTCTCCCCACATTGCCTACTGAGTATTGCTAAAACAAGTCAACAAAAACAGACCATGCTGCTGCATATTGTCTCCAAGTCACTTGACAATGTGCCCCCTACGTGAATTTCCAACAGAGAACTTGATCAATTGACCGATCACAGGTGTCAGGGACAGACAGACAGAGTGACAGGTCACAGATCATCCGTCATCCCTTCTAAAATAAAAAGGATGACATCTCCCATGAAAATAAAAGTCCTGCCAACACTCATTGACTCTGTTAAGAAGATTGTGAAGTGTAAGTTATGATTCTTTCTGCTGTAGTGTGAGTATTGACAGTGTATCAAAAAGGAGAGAAATAAAGGGGAGAAAAAAAAGGGATGGACTCCCTTGGGGAAAGATTGAATAGGAGCCTTCAGTGAGCCAGGATTAGGAGAAGCAAAAACTATCAGAGCTGATGTTGTCCAGGCACAGGAAGCAAGGCAAATGCGGTGGATGATACACGTTCATAATCCTGGAACCCCTCTAGTCATGCCCTCTCCCAGTCCCTGGGGATTCCTGTTGAAAGAATGAAGCACACATGTACCATACATCTTAGTTCAGCAGGACAGTAAAGAATAAGCTCACTTCCTTTGCCCAATAACAATGTCTCTAAGGTGAGGAAGAGAGAAAGTCCTCTACATTTTAGAGAAAATTACCCCACAGAAATGTCAGGCATTAGTTCTTATTCGTAATGAAACAGCAACCCTCCCATGGATCTCTGAATGAATCACACTTTTGGATATCCATTGAAAGATTGGATACATTTGCTAAATGTTCATCTTTTATTTTAATGTTATGTTCTATTTGTTTAAAATGTGTTAGATTGCCACATAAAAACATTATTTTTGTTTCCTCAAAAAGAACCCTGTATTCTTTTATTTCATCCTGGTTGTCTACTACAAATTTTAATTACTAGGTTGAATTCAATGTCTGTTAGGCCAGTTATGGAAATTAGTAAAAAGAAGGTTTGGTGTCCTCTTGTCTTATGCTGTTACTCACCCAGCTGAGTTAGTCAGAACAGAAAGAGAACACAGCCAATGAATACAGTGACTGTCTAAAATGCAAGTTGACAAAAGACTCACAGAGGTAATATTTTACTTACACTCTTTCCTTACTCACAAGGTGACCTGCAATTGCTTGGCAGAAGAATAGCAATATATTCATTCTCGTCACAGTACTTTGATTTTGCCAAAGCCTTCTTGTCTGCAAAGGTCATTGTAAGAGTGCAACATCAAGTCCAACTACCAGTATTGTACAATGTTCAAATGAACAGTTCAGGGCAGTCCTTGCCCTATCTCCCCACAGCACACCCCTTCATACACATACGCTATCTCAGCCCTCCTACATGAGTCTTGCCAAGTAATCTTTCTTCATAAGCTTCTTCTTGTTGCATAGAATACTAAAATTGGAAGGGAATATCTAAAAGCTTTCAAGCTAAATAGGGCTAATCACTATGATTTTTCTCAAGAACAGCCTGGTACAAGGAGAAACATTAAACTCTGTCTTCCGGGCTCTGAAAAGTAACCTGCTTAAAGATCTATTTTTTGATATGATGATTTATTGATATTACAATATTCCAGGATGGACTATTCTTGCTGGCCAATTCACATAATATGCTTGAGTGGGTTTCCCCTCAGTTGAGAAAACTCTATGGGATTGGGATCAACCCAGCATAGGCCTTTGCTAGATGGGGAGGCATAAGGCAGAGCAAAATAAGGGGAATAAAACATGATTGGAAGCATTCCAGAAAAAAGTTACTATTTTGACATTACCATAATTTTGTCTCTGGCCTGCCTTGCCATCTATAGCCACGATGATTCTCATGTTCAAAACATTAGCCAAATAGTCGGATGTATGTGTGAATAGACAGTTTATTGAATTTGTGGTTTTCCCCAAATTGCTTGAGTTTTTATTTTTTAAATCATTCAAAATTGTGTTAATCATTTTAGTGCCAGTTACTGCTCTAAGAAAAGAAAAAAAAATATTTTTATTATTTAAAGGTATATTGGAGCTTTGAGGATTCATTCATGTTTTTATTGCAATGAATTATAAACAGAATGGGCATATTCTTACAAGTGAAAGTAAAATATACTTCACTTTATTAAAATATTCTCTAGGGAAGTATGTCGATATTATTTTGTTATCATAAATCCTTTTTGGGAGTGTGTTGTCTGTATTTTGTCTAGGGACAATATTTTTTCTTTTTTGTTAACCAGAAAGTGTATTTCTTTCCAACTAAGAGTATACTTTGTTGCTGCATTTGTGGCATTATAAACAAGTCAGTTATATGATACACATAAAAATTTGTTGTATTTTATCTGATAAATTATTGTGTAGTTTACAAGTTCTCATATTTTTGGTAACTATCATAAATAGGCTAGCTGTCAAACTCTTTATACATTCTTTAATTTTTAGAGTATTCAAGTTTAAATAAATAAAGTCCATATAGGTTTTAAGGAAGTATAACTTTATTAAGAAAGGTCAAGAAATAATGAAAGCACTTATTTATAATTATTAATTAATTAGTAACATTAATATGATCTTTGATCCAGCAAATACATACTTCCCACGGCCATCTCTCCCTAAGACCTCCCTAAAGAAAAATGGAGGGGTACCCTCTCTGCACATTTTGGGGGAGCAAGTATATAATAGCAATGTTCAGTAACATTTTTATTGAAATGCTACGTATATACAGAAAAGTATACATCTAGACAAGTAAAACACCCAGATATAGGGAAAAAATATGTATTACAAATATCCCTGATGTACCATCACTCTCTCCTAGTCACAATTACTCACACACACCTAAGAACTCCACTACAAGATTCTAACATTATAGATTATTCTTGTCTGTTTTGAAAATATTTTAAGTAACTGAATTAAAGTATCATGTTTTAAATCAGAATCTTAAGAGTTTTATGCACTCTCCACTGTTTTTTAAAAATATATATATTTTATTGATTTTTTACAGAGAGGAAGGGAGATGGATAGAGAGTTAGAAACATCGATGAGAGAGAAACATCGATCAGCTGCCTCCTGCACACTCCCCACTGGGGATGTGCCCACAACCAAGGTACATGCCCTCGACCGGAATCGAACCCAGGACCCTTCAGTCTGCAGGCCAACGCTCTATCCACTGAGCCAAACCGGTTAGAGCATCTCCACTGTTTTTGTTTGTTTATTTGTTTTTATTTTATTGAAAATAACTTAGGAGGTTATATGTTCCACAGTCACGTATTTTCTGCTAGTGAAAGAACTCAATAACAATGCATTGCCTTTGTTCAAGGAAATGTTTTGACTTTTATGAACATTGGCTCTTAAGTAAAAGTCCAAGTAATTCACATTTGAATCCAAGGCAAACGTCTGAATGCCTGGCTGTTTGAAATTTGTAAACTAATCATGTCAGTGCAGTATACTAAATAAGTTGGTAGAAAGCTTAACTAAATATGTTGTAAAAATCTAAAGTGATTAGGGAAGAATGTTAAGTGAATGTAATTTCTAGTCAAAAAATCAAAATGGCCCTGGCCAGTTTGGCTCAGTGGATAGAGCATTGGTCTGCGGACTAAAGGGTCCCTTGTTTGATTCTGGTCAGGGGCACATGCGTGGGTTGCGGGCTCGATTCCCAGTAGGGGACGTGCAGGAGGCAGCCGACCAATGATTCTTTCATCATTGATGTTTCTACCTCTCTCTCCCTCTTCCTTCCTTTCTCTGAAATCAATTTTTTTAAAAAACACAAAATGGTATTATAAATTTAGTCACCCAGTCAAATTCTCCAAACCAAATATTTTATTTCTTCTTGAGAGTTAAATTTTGAATTACAAATAAAGGGTTAAGGGATCTCCATGAACCCTGGGTAGCTGGGTAGACTTGTCACTATTTCAGTCAGATAAGCATCCTGCTATTAGCTAGGAAAGGCAACCTTGAGGCATTTCATTCTTTGTGTGTGGAAAGCTTTACTGATAGTAAGGGATGTGATGTCCAGGAAAAGGATAGAGAATATTGACTGTGAAGAGGCATATGATAAAAGAAGAAATAGATCAGAGCCCTAGGGCCTGAAACAAGTTGGAAATTATTGAAGGGTTTTAATGAAATAAGTGAAATCACCTGGCTATCATGTAACCAAAACACTAAATTGCAATCAGGGAATAGGCTACAGGCGCAGTTGGAAGCTGACAGAGCAATTCAAGTGATCCAGGTGAAAATGGTAATAGGTGAGATCAAGATGGTGACGGTGGAAGGAGTGAGTAGTGAGATCCTGCATATATTTCAAAGTTATCGTCAATAAAAAGTCTTTCTTGATTACATGTGAGTTATGAAAAGAAGCAAGGAGTGCAGGTGGCCTCCAGGTTCTTGGCTTGAGCAAGTGTGAAAGAATAGAGCTGCTATCAAGTGGGAAGACTGTGGAGCAGGTTTGTGATGGGGAAGATGAGAATTTCATTTTCACAGAGGTTACATTTGAAATGTTTATTAGATATCTAAGCAGAGTTGCTCTGTACTCAGTTGGATATAGATTCCGGAGTTCTGAGGAGAGGTTCAGGCTGGGAGTCGTGTTACTAACATTTTTAAGGCCATGAGAAGAGAAGGCTACCCAGACCTGACTTTAAGAATTTGGGGAGAAAGTAGAATCCAGGACTTGAAAATGAAAAGAAATACATAATAATGTAGAAAGAAAAGCAAGAGAAAAAGTTGTCATCAAAGCCTAGTGAATCAAGTTTTATATGCAGGCCATTAAGATGAAGTTTGAAAGTAAATATTACTTTAGCAATGTAGGAATCACTGGTGATTTTGACAAGAAAAGCCGTGTTTGAGTGGTGCGGGCGAAAGCCTGACTGAAGTTGACTTAGAAAAAATTGTGAAGCGTGAGTATAGACCAGGGGTGAGCAAACTTTTTGACTCGAGGGCCACAATGGGTTCTTAAACTGGACCGGAGGGATGGAACAAAAGCATGGACGGAGTGTTTGTGTGAACTAATATAAATTCAAAGTAAACATCATTACATAAAAGGGTATGGTCTTTTTTTTTTTAGTTTTATTCATTTCAAACGGGCCGGATACGGCCTGCGGGCCGTAGTTTGCCCATGGCTGGTATAGACAAAATGAGATGAAAAAAGTGGGCACTATAGGTGCACAATAAATAAAACCCCTGACTTTCTAGGAAAAAGTGATTTCTTTATTTTTTCCTAGAATTTACTTAAATATCTTGATCTGTCGCATTTCCTCTTTCCTTTCTCCCCCCAAATTATTATATCTACTTGACAGACCTCATATTAGAGATTGTGGAATTTAAGTTGCTTGCCAAGCCAGCAGGAAAAAAGTTATTCTGTATTCTGTCCTCTTGAGCTAAAAGATTATTACTTGTTGTTTTAATATTGAAAATGGAATGGTTTGTCTTTTTCAATGTTTTCCCTCCAAAGTAACTAGGTAGTGTAATTTTTATTCTTCTGCTTGTTTGGCTTAAGTTTCACTTTGGTCTTATTTTACTGAAAATGGAACTCATGCCCAGAAATTCTCCAAACAAAAGCTGGCTTTTAAATATATTTAACTTGTAACTGCAGACTTTATAGATATAAATAATGTTATAGGATGAAATTATTTTTTTAAAATACCACCTTGTTTCACTTGACCTGCTTTTTTATACTTACCTCACACACTCATGGTTACAGTAGAACAAATTAAGTTAGATTTTTATGAATTCCTATTTATATTACATCAAAGAAGAGTATTGGCTGAAAGATTTGATGCATGGGGCCATTAAAGAGCAAAGTATAATAATATTAACTTGTTTTAAGTGCCATATTTAAACTCTAATTCTATCTGGAGTATCTATGTTATTAATATTTTTCCTACCCCTAATCTCTCCCATCGTCTTACATTTGGATATTCATTTATATTCTCTGAATTAGAGAAACGTGTGGTGAATTTCCCTGTATAGGTGTCATGAATCAGGACACCTGTGTCTGGGCCCTCGTCTTTCATTTACTTACAGTGGGGCCTTGAACATAAAACCAACTGTTTGCTTCTCCATCATAACAAAAGTATGTTTTCACATTGAGAGGCAAAATAGCATAGAGGTTAATTAAGACTGTGGACTTTGGAGACAGATATCTGACAAGCACCTCTGAAACACCCAACACAGGACAAACCATGTAGTAGCAAACCAAAAATATTAGTCATATTAACAACAAACTAATGTTAGGGCAGTAACAGGCAGAGCTTTCATATGGTGTTTTTAAAGATAAGGGGGATTAGATTCTTTTCATCTAATTTGACTTTTATTTCTGTTTTATTGACTCACTTGTTTTCATCATGTAAATAATACGTTTGTGTGTTTTGTTTTGTTTTTGGCTTCCCAGCTGGTAGTAAAAATTAACAATGTATGTGCTGACTGTAAAAACAAAACAAAAAACCATACTAGTATGAGCTGACTGTAACAATATCAGCCTCTTTCATGTTATAGAATGTTTTCTGCTTTCCCCTCACCATTCATACATTGTGTTTGTGTGTGTTTATTGAGGGAAGGGGACAAGTGGTCAATTCTGTTATTTTCCATAGCATTATTTGTATGTCCAGGATATGAGATAATGGCTTGTGGACTAGAGACAAAATAAAGGGATAGAGAAAAAAAAAAGTCCTGTGCAGAAGGATCTGCACATGAACTGATCCTGCTTTAATCAGATCAAGGTCATTGGGTTGGAACCTCATATGGACCAATTACTTTCATTTACTGTAAAAGTGATGTTTTCTAAGCATAGACTATCTCTCGTCCTGGTTAGCTGTGTTCAAAAGCCTGTTGTATGTCACAGAGGTCCCTCCCAGAAGAGCTGCCACGCACACATTAATCACAGCCACTGGATGTAGAATGAGCGTATCCATATGTATGTTGTCAGGAGCAATATGATTATGTGTGAAGAAGAATGCATGATTCTAGAAATGGCTACACATTACTTCAGTATGGTTGTCCTGAGTGCCGAACTCATAAACCTTTCGTGCACTGGGCCACTTTGGCAATCTGCTGCCAAGTGAAAATTTAAATGAATAAACTATATAACCTTAAAATGGAAATCTAATATATTGAAATAGAGTTATCAAAATACAAAAAATCAAAGATTCATTTTTTCACAATGCTTTATAGAACATTATTTCACAATGGGTTTAATAATTACCAGAATTTCAAAATATTATATGCATAAATTTATATTTCAAAGTATAGCTTCAATAGTAACAATAATGTGAAGTGATAATGTAATTTTTCTTGATGCAAAGTCGCCAGTGCTTTCAAACACCACTGTGATTGTTACCTACTCTCTTAAGTGATGAAAATGCTAAATTGCAGTGAGAATTATCTTCTGGAGACCTTGCTATAGGCTCTGGATTAAATAACCTATTTAACCTAGAAAAGCACTCCAGGGTTTAATATAAAGGGTTTAACTTTTACATTGAGTCGATTTCAAAATACAACTATTGCAACAACTGGGAAAACATCAATAAAAGTTTATGAAAAATACTTTGAATCTATTTCAGTAAATTTGCATACTATTGACTTATGTCAATGATTTCTCCTAAAGTTTGAAGTCAATTGTGATGAAATCTTCCCTTAAAAAAAAAAAGTTGGAATGCATGATTCTAGAAAAGGCTACACATTATTTTAGTATGGTTGTATAGTAATATACATTTTTTTAAAAAAAAAAGAATAACAAAGGTTGGTGTTTCCCACTCACAACATGATCATACAGAGATTTTCTAGGAAAATTTCTTAGAAATATAAATTGTCATCATTTAAAAAACTAAACAGAAAAAATACAAGAAAACATTTCTAATACATAAATATTAATTTTACTTGAATAACTGCTAGCTAAATATATTTGAAATTCTACAAGTATTAAAACATTTTATTGAAATTATCTCTGTTCCTTATGAGAGCTCAAATAAGGCCTAAATATATTAATTTTATATAGAATTATGATTTATTTGGGGACTTAATCATTAGTGTGGAATGAGAAGACATGGAAGAGATAAAAATAAGTATCATACTTTGAGTAATGAATCTTTTTTTGTCTTTTATTTAAATATTTCACCAGCCATTTACTGAAACATCTTCACTTCTCAATTTTATGTCTAAGTGCATGTAAGCAGTTACCTCCTAAAACTATGTAGTGACAGCTGCAATAATTTATTGCAATTATTATTGTTATTATTTCTTAAAACAATACACTGATTTTGATGACAAAAGACCAAAAAATTGATGAAACCATTTCCTCATTCATTTTCTAAGTCCCTCTTACTTTCAAAGCATTTCTTCTTTCCATAATGATACTAGTTCAAAAGCGAGTCCCCATTCAGCGGATCTCAACCTGTGGGTCACGATCCCTTTGGCAGTCAAACGACCCTTTCACAGGGGTCATCTAAGACTATCCTGCATATCAGATATTTACATTATGATTCATAACAGTAGCAACAGTACAGTTATGAAGTAGCAACGAAAATAATTTTATGGTTGGGTCACAACATGAGGAACTGTATTTAAAGGGCCAGAAGGTTGAGAACCACTGCAAAATTGACACTCAGAAAGACCCCATCACTTAGCATTTTTAAACCTGTTTTTATTCTTTTCTAGGCTGAACAAGACAATGGTCATCCTCTCCCTGCCTTTGCCAGTCTACATATTGAAATACTGGATGAGAACAATCAGAGCCCGTATTTCACGATGCCCAGTTATCAAGGCTACATCCTAGAATCTGCCCCAGTGGGATCAACTATTTCTGACAGTGTAAATTTGACCACCCCTCTAAGAATTGTGGTTCTAGACAAGGACATAGAAGATGTAAGTTAAATGTAAATTTTGCTCATTTTGTTAACATATCTCTTGTTCTACTTATGTCAACAAGAAATGTTATAAAAACCTGGTTACATGAGCTATAGAATAGAGAAAAAATATAAATGAGAGTCTTATTATTGTCATTTAATTCTATATCAAAGATAAGATTTAACAGGTATGTTTAATTCAGCTGCTGTTTTTTCTCAGTTTACAGATATTCAGTATAAGGAAGAAAATGAAAGTTTCTTCAGTAGTTTGCTAAATTATCAGGGCACACTTATTTATTCATATGGGTTAAAACAGTTTACATAATGGTTAATAGGGAAAAATTATGGCATTGTGCAATACATACAAAAAAAATCATGCTGGCAGTCCTGGGATGGGATTTGGGGGACTTTTCTGATAGTATGTTATTACAAAAAAAAAAAAAAAAAAGCATGTGAGGCAGCTGACTTGCTTACACTTCTGTCAGTAACCGTGATGCTAACTCCACTCCGCTCATCATTGTCCTCTGTTTTCCTGGCACTGATACTAGCCACATAAATGGGAAATGGTCCTGGCTGGGTAGATCATAGTATTTCGCCTTTTTAGCCAGAGTAATTGCTTTGAATGGTGGGCAGAAAATCTATACCATGCCAGTCAGAGTCCTCCCAAGAAATGGAAGACTACAAAAAAAAAAAAAAAAAAAAAAGACAATCTGGAAGACTTTAGCATTAAAGAAGTGCGAATGAACCTGAAGCCATTGGAGCCATGCTTGCTGACATCATAGAGAAAATCTGTTATCACTGAGAAAGAATGAAGCCTGACAGACAGAATCCTATTGGGTTTCTGTGTTTTTCTGTTTTGTTTTGTTTTGCTTTTAGGTTATGATTTCCCCAAAGCTATACTAATCCTAAAGATATTCCTTTGATTCTGTGACTACTACAGCGTTTTCCAGTGTGTCTTTTTTTTTAGACATGCTGGACATTTGATTTGTCACTTACAACTCAAAAAGACCTCTCCAGTTGTGCTGTCCAGGAGAACTTTTGTGATGATGAAAATGTTCTGTGGCTACGCTATTGGACAGGACAGGTCTTGATTGTCTCTGAAATCTCATCACATGGGGCTTTTTTAAAATCAGTTTAGTAAAAAAGAGGACACTTTCAGATTTGTTTTCTCCTGGGGGAAACTCCTGGGTCTAAAACCTTTAGAAAATAGCACCTAGAATTCTACTGCTGGATTTAACGCCAGTTAAGCTCTTAACTCCCCTGAGCTGTTTCCAAGGGGTGGGACAGCATGTGGTGGTCCTTAGGCGTTTGTATTCTGGAGTGAGTCAGCCCTGGGTCTGATTTCTGGTTTTATCACAATAGCTGTATAATACTGTGACCACCAATTACCCCCATTTTATCCAGTCACCTGTGATCCAAAAGGTATATGGTGGTAACCACTGCTTCCTTGACCTGTTCCTTCATTTGGGGCTGGAGGGGCTGGGCTTGGAGAGAAACTTTTCCTTATGTGCTGCCATGTATAGGGACAGAAGCATGATCAATATGTTGTGTAAAAGAGTCAAGTAATTAAATAATGTGTGTCTGACCACTTATTTATTATTTAAGCCCATCTTTTATCTAAAATTACCTACAGTGAATACTTGTCATTAGGTGCCCAGAAAGTAAGCAAATATATCTAATCCCAAAGTGGCAAAGATTTTTTTTAAATATCCAATATAGTTTCTTTATATTTATAATTTAAATAAGCTTATAGAATGAGTATATCTAACATATACATCAAAATTTCTAGTTATATAGAATTAACTGTTTCACAATATGCCCCATCCCTTGTCTGGGCAACCGATTCTTAGGAAGCTCTTTATGTAGAGTTAAAAACAGCCTATTTGTAACTCATCCATTATCCCTTATCTCTTCCATTTGTCAGCACACAGAATAAATCTACAAAATGGTCATTAATGTGTTTGAAGATGGGTTTATGCCCTTCTGAATCATTTCTTTTTCCAGGTCAAACAGTCTGTAAATCTTAAAATAAAATATGGTCAGTATGAAGTTAAAGATTTCAATTAACAACATAAAACTTCAAGGCCTTTTTCACTCATGGGCAAGAATTTTACTCTATGGTAAAATCTTGCTGATTTTGAGTCAGAGTTAGTAAAATTAATCAAAATAGGGATGGCAGTTTAAGGATATAGACAGAGACAGTTCCCCTCATAGAGGTGTCGGCAGTGGAAATGGAGAATAAGCATCAGGCATGAAAAGAGGAGTCCTCACAGCAGGAGTTGGCTCTCCAGAGTTGCTCAAGAGCAGCCACGCCTAAAAGCAAATGCTAAGCACAGGTCAGACTTGGATGTATTTGTCCAAAAATGAAGTGGAGTTCCTTTCTTCAAATGTGTGTAAAGTTAAGACAAAGTTTTAAGAAATAGTAACAGAGATTGATGAGTTGTGTTATTCACAGAATATATTTTGAGTCAGAAGGGTCACTGTGAAACTGAAAAAAAGCAAATAAAATGTTTTTACTAATGCTTCTTTTCTACAGACATTAGAGATATAAACATGTACAGATATGAGAATCATAATTAAATATTTTAAGTACTCTTCACAGTTTTAGAATAGTCTAGAGAATATAGGTATAACGGTAATGCACAAGATTTTTTAAGTCATGTCTGAGACCACCAAGTTTCCAGTGGCAGAACCATTGAAAGTTGATTATTTAATCTTGGTTATAAAAAAGTAACAGGGAATAGTAATAAAAAGAGGTTACACTTGTAGATTCACTTATAATTTCATGTCAATTCACATCCCTACATATAGTGTTATTTCAAAATAAAGGTATCTTTGAAATCTAATACATACAATACAGCGTTAAAGATATATGTTTTATAAATATTACTATATTATCATGTATGTTATGTTTCTTTTTCAGAATATTAAGGAATGACTATTCCTTGGAAAAAGTTGTTACTTTAAATGTCCTAACTAGAAAAGGTGTTTTATTTATTTTTATTTGTTTGTTTGTTTGTTTGTTTGTTTTATTAGTGTATACCTGTATGCCATGTCTCAGTTTGTGGTTATTTATATTTACATTTTTTATTTCATATTTAATTTGCACATAGGTTCCACCTGGTGGAGTTCCTGTAGGTACTAGGTGTTGATTTTGTGTTTGTTCTTTTGTTAATTGCTGTGGTTCGATTTCTTGTTCTTTTTCTGTTCAATTAAAACAAGTAGACAATTACTTGTTATCACCTACAAAAATGTCTATAACTCCTTAAAATATATATGCATATAGGTTTAAACTAAGTATATTTACATTATATTATAGTTATAGTACTATGAAATTGTGCAGAATCCAAGTTGCAAGTGACTTAAAGATTATTTAATTATTAAATGATCTTTTAGTCCATGACAAACCTTGATAATTCATCACTGCATTGTTTCTGAAAGCTTGTAAGGTTGGGGTCAAACCCTTTTCAACAAGGAACCTCAGAAAATTACTATCAACTGATTTGAATTGGCAGATGAGATAAAATTTTTTGTAATTTTTGTATTATGGTTTGTAACTTATGTGTGTACATAAGTATGCATGTATATATATGTACATATATATGTTTCTGTGTTACATGTGCATATATATGAGAATGCATATCATCTTGTGTGTGTGTGTGATATATTTTGGTGCCCATTGATTTCAAATGCAATGGTCTTTCCATATTTAAACATACTTCTACTCTATATGACTAAATTTAAAAATTTTTACAGTCATATATTTGTTTATATTTGCAATCTAGATATGTTTACTTTTTCATTTATATGTTTGTGCTGTGAGAGAATATGAGCTTTTTTACCCTCCAGAAAATAATACACAAACCACTGAAGTAATATGTCATACTTTTAGTGTATATTAAATGTATACTTTAGAGTAAAATAGTATTACCTTATGTTGGGGGGGGGGAACATTTATTAATCAGCCTTCTGTGCACATATTGATTTAGAAAACTAATATTTACTTTAAATAAATTAATAGACACAGGACTGCATAAAATTTACTGTCCCCATCAGGATATTAAGCCAGATCATTATCTGCTTATGAGTGTCCATTTATACTCATAACATGCCATAACTTAAACTAGCATTATCTTTACAAATAAATCTAAAATATTAAATTTGAGTGATAATTGGCTGAACATTTCTCAATCTGCCTTCTTAAGTTTTGTACTTAAAGAAATGCACAGATATTCACCAATGACATCTATGTATGCAATACATAGATACAAAAAAATTTACTATTTTAAATATTCATAAATATCAAAAGCTATATTTTAATCAGAGATGAACTATGCAGAATAGATTATTATGTATTAAATATACCTTGTACAATACTTCTCTACATAAAACAAATAAGCTGCAGTTCTGGGAAATGCTATTTTAGTCTCTAGCTAGTTATTATAAAAGGATCCAAGAAATGGAGACAATTAAATTATCAAAAATCTTTAATGTTTCTGGTTATCAATTATGAGAGAGTCTGTTTATGGAGTCCTGGTGTTTATTTCATCTTCAAATGGGAAGTATTTGACAAAGAAACTCTGGCTTTCATAAAATCAGTACAATGAGTGGTCTTATTTTCACACACCATAATACACTCGCCTTGTACATATGCACTGCTTCACAACTCAACATTCATTGCAGTATTGTCTTATCATAATATCTGACATTAAAAAATGCTTAAAACATAAGGTAAGTATTTAAATTAATATCTAACAAAATTATCTAACAAAAGTAGAGAGTGACTGAAGGATTTGAATAAAGGGAAAGGAGTGAATATTTGGTAAGCAAGTCACATAGTAATACTTGCTCAGCTTGGGTTACTAATAGTGTATAGGTGAGTAAAGGAAGCTGTCCTAACTGTGTTCATTGGCACAATTGTTGCTACTTGCAGACAACAGAAAAAAACAAAAAACACTGGTAATTTGAAAACCTTGTAATTACATAAAATCAAGAATAAACAATAAAGAATGGCACTCATACTTATTTAGTTTTTATTAATTGAAACTGCATGCTAATAGTTTTGATTTTTAAAATATAATTGAATTTTATGATTGATTAAAGTATAAAAAAATAAGAATCCTCAAAATGTAATTCAAATATGTTTATTTGGAAATAATTTGTAATTTCATTTTCTAAATAAATTAACTTTTTATTAACTAAAATATTTGATTAATTAAAATACCCCATTTTCTACCCATGCTCTGCTATTTGAGTCATGACATTGAAATAAAAACAATGAAGTGCCTATTTGAAAGGATCAGTGTAAATCTTCTTGACCTTTTACATCTCTTAACAACTTATTATTTTATAACTAGCCCAATGGAAATTTTCTGTAGTATTAATTGATTTTATTCTAGAATAAATGTAGCATACTGAACTTATATCAAAATCATGAACAGAGAAGCTACATGATATATCTAAGTAACAGCTTGTTATGAGATATTATGATTATACAATTTGTCTCAGGTTCAAATAAAACCATTCATTTCACAGTTATTTGAAATAAATACATATTGAAATTTAAGATATATAAAATATATTGTGGGTTAAATTATGCACACTTTTTAATGTGTATTGTGCATTTTAACTTCTCATTTCTACATAGAATTTTCTTAAATGTGAGTTCTGTTTTTCTCAGATTAGCATGTGTTTAATGATTCTAAGCTCTCTACTGTGCCCTCAGGACTTGATACCAGATTTAGAAAAGCAATCTATGATATTAAATTAGATTTCACATTATACTATGCATAATATTTTAAAAGTTGCTATAATCTATGAAAACACCTTACCTTCCTGCATACCTTTTTGCTGTTTCTATAGCCTTCTTGATAATCCCACCTCACAGCATTCCCCTTTTACTTGCCCACCTGCCCTCCTATTCCACTATGCAGACACCAACCCAAACCTCCTACTTCACATCTCTGTTCTTGCTCTGCACTACGGGCCTTAAAGCCTTCCATTTCAGGGACAGCAGTCAGATTGTGAAGGGTTTCCAATTCTTAGTTAACGATCTCCCTTTTGAACTTTTACAATCACTTTGTCTTTATGTAGTTATTTTTTCCTAGACTCTTTTATCAGACACATGCAGTGAATTCATATATTTTCAATCTAATAATCTGAAAAAAGTTAATTAAAATAAGCATGTTTCCCCTTGGAGAATCTTTGCAGCATTAAATAAAACAAGCGTGATATTTATAGATAATAAATTATACATAACTAATTTCATTTTAAATTAAATATAGGAACAGCATAATAATATGCATATGTGCAGATTACAAATCATATGTGCATATGTACAGCTAAAACTGCTCCATTTTCCTTTTTTTTGCATTTCTTATTTTTTGAGCCCAGTGAAGTTCTGAGAAATATTTACATTAAATAAACAATAAGACTATATTTAATTGGATTGTTTTCTACTTTATCCTTCTTTTTACAATTTTCCTTTTTATTCACATTAATTTTACTAGTATTTATTTTATTACTTTGTTTTCCACAAAATTAACCGTTGTCTTTGGATTTTTTAGCTTAATGATGAGTAAATATTTAGTGAAATCTCTTTTTTTTTTCTTTAGAAATGCTCAGGATGGTTATGTTTATTTTGTAATAAATTTGAAAAATTGTATTTCAGGTAACGAATTCATAGCTGTATCAATTAGTCAACAATTTAAATAACAGCCTTTCTCCCCCCCCACCCCCCCCAAAGACGAAAGACCCAGAGGTACACCTTTTCCTGAATGACTACACCTCCGTGTTCACCATCACACCGACTGGAATCACCCGCTTCCTCACCTTACTGCAGCCAGTGGACAGGGAGGAACAGGACACTTACATCTTCTCGGTAAAGAGACTTTTGTGTAGATACATATGTAGCAGGACGTGATGTCTGTTTAAAGCTGAAAGATCAGTTATCTGAGAGAAAAATCGACAATGATTTTAAGTAATGCCATAGGGACTATCATACTTCAAATGGACATTTCTTCTTTCTGTTTATACGTTTATTTAGCTTATATGACCATTCTTTCCAAACATTTTTAATTTTCGGGATGAACACAAAAATATGGGCATTTCCTCCATCATACCCTCAGGATTGACTTCAGTTGAGATACTATAAACCAGAATCCACAATGTAAGGAATTATTTCCTAACCTTTTTTTACTACTGTTATTTTTTTGCTCTTGCGTTTTTAATTTTGTCATAGGGTTAGGCCAGTGGATCTCAACTGGAGATAATCCTTGCACCTCCCTTCCCATCCCATTGCCTCCCTTCTGGGAACATTTAGACATGCCTGGAGACATTTCTGGTGGCCCCTACTGTGAGTGGGTGCTGTTGGCATCTGGTGGGAAGAAAGCATGCTGCACATCTTATCATGATCTTACAAGACACATGACAGCGTCTCCAACCTCCCACAAAGAATTATCTGATTCAAAATAACAGTACTACTGAGATGGAGAAATCATGGCTTAGGTTAATGAAGAAAAGGAAAGCTTATTGAAGCTGTGAATCCAAATTTCTGAACTAGATTTATTTAAGATGTCAGAGGTAAATGATCTGATAGAAAAGTACTGGTTTTAGGACTTTTAGCATTCTTTCTGGAGAAGTCTGCACAGCAGAAGACCTTACACCAGAGCTTCCAGAAAACCCAAACTGACAGTTAAAACTTTGATAGAGAGTGGATTTCAGAAGTCATTCAGAACAAGGAGCATACTGTTGCAGCACTATTTTTTTTATCAAGTCTTCTTAAAGTGTTAATACTGTAATTAAGATATTATTATTAACTAATGTCAATGCGTCCTTCAAAAATTGTCATTTTGTGAAGAGATTCTGCAAATCTAGGGCACTTACTTTCTTGACTTATAATCAGCATTTTGGCTTTAAAAGCAACTATTGAATTGTATACAAAATATGTAAAAATGGAGAAAATTTTCTGATCAATTTTATAAAAATTAAATAGTAGTTCACTCCTAAGAATCAGCAATGTTACTGGCCCACTTCAAGCCTCTACAACATTTTGCATACCGGCTTATTTAAAAGGTGCTTGGCATTGAATACATCGAAATTAAAACAGAATCTTCTATAATTGCTTCTGAACACATTAAAACATTCTAATTATATATACTATCATAGCTTTATTTCTTTTATTGACAAAACCTATTAGCACCCTTTTTAAATGTGTAAATTACATATAGAAAACTTAAAATATAAGAATGAATTCTAACTGCTTATGTTTGCCTGACATCTCTATTAATTGTATTTTTCTACCCCCAAAGATGACGGCCTTTGATGGTGTGCAAGAAAGCCAGCCAGTTGTTGTCAATATTCGGGTGATGGATGCAAATGATAACACTCCAACCTTCCCTGAAATATCCTATAATGTCTACGTGTATACAGACATGAGCCCTGGGGATAGTGTCATACAGGTAACTACCCATATAATTTGAGGATATATATCAAGTAGTTATGTTCATGGGCATATTAACCAATGTAACCCAATAAATTCACAAAAAAAAGGATAATTTGAGTATGCCAATGAGATGCCGTACAGTGCTGTTTTTCCAGAAAAGGTGAAAGTTTTTGACTTAGTAAGGGAAGAAAAAAAATTGCAGACAGATTGCTGAAGCCTAGATAGGAATGAATCCTCTAGCTGTGAAATTGTGAAGAAAGAAAAAGAAATTCTCACTAGTTTTATTGACACACCTCAAACTTCAAAAGTTATGGACACAGTGTATGATAAGTACTCAGTAAGGATGAAAAAAAGCATAAAATTGTGGCTGGTAGACATGAAAAGAAAACATTTTTTCGATTAATGGCAACATGCTGTGCCAGAAAGCCTTGAGCCTATCCAAGGACTTCAGCAAGAAATGATACATTTCCTGCCAGTAAGTGATGGTTACATAGAATGACTTTGGACTGAAAAAATATAAAACTTACTGGGAGGCTGTGTCTGAAGATGAAGAAGCTGCTGCCACATTTCCAGTAGAGTTGAAGTTGATTAGAGTTTCATATTCTCTGAGGTTTCAGGCATCCGCTGGGGTTCTTATAACATATCCATCACAGATAGAGGGGGACTACAGTATTTCTAGCCATTGATTGACTCAAAGAAATACATTTCTCTTTACTGAGGCACTCTCTCATAGGAAACAAAATTATAGCTTGCACAGATAAAGAAATGCCAATTATTGTCATGTTCTTAATTTAGACCTGATTCTCATTCTATATAATAAAACCCTTATATGCAAATCGACTGAACTGAGGAATGCCAGGTGGACCAACCTGTCCCTATGATGCACACTGACCACCAGGGGGCAGACGCTCAACGCAGCCTAACTCTATGAAGCTGCCCCCTGGTGATCAGTGTGCTCCCACAGGGGGCGCGCCACTCAGCCAGAGGCCAGGCTCACACTGGTGAGCAAAGTGGCAGTGGTGGGAGCCTCTCCCGCCTCTGCTGCAGGCAGGTGGTAAGGAGCAAGGGGTCCCAGACTGCAAGAGCCCTAGACTATGAGAGGTATGTCTGACTGCTGGCTTAGGCCTGATCCCTGACTTAGGCTGGGGAGATCGGATGTAAACCAGCAGGCAGACATCCCCCAAGGGGTCCCAGACTGTGAGAGGGTGCAGACTGGGCTGAGGGGCCCCCTCCAGTGAACGAATTTTGTGCATTGGGCCTCTAGTCTCTATTTATACTAATAAAAGGGTAATATGCTAATTAGACCAGATTGACTGGACATCTTCCGGATGTCCTTCATCCTTCCAGATAAAGCTGGAGTCTGGCCCTGGAGAAGTCGCCCCGGGCTGGAGGCAGGGAAGCTGCCCGTGGTCGCTGTCCCGGGTGCCTGTGACCGGCGAGAGGGAGGGAAGCCCAGGTCCCTGGTGGGGGGGCCAAGGCAGAGGTGGTTAGGGGTGATCAGGCAGGCAGGGGAGTGGTTAGGGGCGATCAGGCAGGCAGGCGGAGTGGTTAGGGGTGTTCAGGCAGGCAGGCAGGAGAACGGTTAGGAGACAGTGGTCCCGGATTGTGAGAGGAATGTCCGAGGGGTCCCAGATTGCAAGAGGGTGCAGACCGGGCTGAGGAACCTCCCCCCCATGCACAAATTTCATGCACTGGGCCTCTAATAAAAACATAAATAGAAATAAGATGGAGTCCTAGATTAAGCTGATTATCACCTTACCCCTTTCCATTCTTTTACTCTTCAATTTTTATTTTCTTCTCTCATGCTTCAGACTCCTATTGCTTTACACATCTTCCCCTCACGTTCACCCCATACTCCACTAATTATTCCATTTATTTCCTTTTTTTTTCACTACAATAAGCTTCTGTCTATTGATTCTTTCCCCTTTGGCCTGTAAACAGCCCTAAATCTTCCCAGGCCCTGGTTGAAGCCCTCCTCTCATATAAAACTTCTTGCTGCTATTCCACTCTGATAATCCACTGTGATGTTTTCAGGCTTTGGGGCTGATTGATCAATTTATAAAAATGTATTAATTTATTGTTATTTATTAATTTATTACATATTTATATATAGGTCTATAATCTCTCCTTTACTAACATCATACCATTAAAATCATATAAAATCATAGATCTAATTAAATCTATCTCTAATAGTCAAATACACAAGCATTTCCCAGTCCCTAATCTATGTAAAACTCAACTTTACCCTTTTATGGAAAACTTTCTGGTGACTGAGGGACTTTGTTGCTGGTTCTTTGTTCAGTTATCACTCTTTAAATATTAACATTCTCCAAAAATCAATATGGGGTTCCTCTTCATTTTATCTGTTCCCAAGTTTTTAATCATCACCTCTATGTATTCTTGTATCTCCCAAAGTCGAATGCCCTGTGATGATCTGAGGGTCATGCTGACATTACGGTATCTATTGGACATGGCAATGTGGATTTTTGACAGGTGCTTTAAACTGTATATATTCCAAGATAAATTAATTATTCCATTCATTATCTTTCTTCTAACACAGAAACACACAGATAAAGACACACACACAGACTCAAATGTGCATGTCCTGTCTTCTTTTGAGGCACCTGTATTGTGAAGGGCCCAATTAAACTTAGGCTACACAGGCTTTAGGCTATTAACCTCAGAATCATATTTCTTATTTTCCTCCCTCATCTGCATACATCCAGATGATAGTGCAGTTTCTGAAACTGCTATTTCAAAATGTATCTGTCATTTCCTTTACCATGCCTTGCACTGCTATAAGTTAGGCTACTACAGTAGACTGATTGACAACATTACTTCTGCATATTCAGTACCACACTGCTACAAATGATTATTCTGAAACACGAGTCAAAACAGCTCCGCATTTTTTCTGGAAAACCCACCCAAGAAAGTATACCCATAGAGATGCATGCAGTTAAGACTATCTGGGTAATAGTTCAAATATGGGTGTCTTACCTCCTGCTACATACCTAATAAATAGAGCAGTAGGGAATTCTTTAAAACCTTGTAAACTTCCTTATTAAGTTTGGCAAAGGACACAAACAAAATTATTTGACAAGTCCTAATGCATATATTAGGTCCATATATACAGGGTATCACAAAAAAATTTATTTACACTTTAAATAATTATTAATTCCGATGGGTTAAATCTGAAAAGAAAGAAACATCAACTGAGCTATCAGAAAAAAAAGTGTGTATACATTTTTAGGAGACACATATTTATACACACACACACATACACACACATATATATTTTTTTCTTGGACAAATTATAATTTAATGTATAGATTTTAATGTGCTTAGTACTATACTAGATGATCAGAAAAATACATAGGATGAATTAGACATAGTCAAAATTCTTACAGAGTTTCACATATTTTGTAAAAGATAAGTATTATTCACAGTGAAATAATCAGAAAATACCACAACCATTGTTGAATTGTTAAATTAGATGGAACACACTAAAATATTATGATAGTTCATTAAAAGTGAGTCAGGAGGAATATGTGTTAGAACTAGTATTTTAGGGGAAGGCTTCATTGTTGATTACAACTACATGAATCTGTATGGATGTTTTAGACAGGCAAGAGAAGGTTATATGATGTTGCTGGATGAATGATGTAATGGAACCAAAGGCATTATAATTCTGTGAGGCACTAAGGCTTTACAGAATTACAGGCTTTTCTGTCCTTTGTAATTTTTTATCCTTCTCTATTAGCACATCTGTTACAGATGTGTCTCCTCTTCCAGACTACAAGCTGTTGGACAGAAATTATTCTGTCTCTATTTTCTGCACACTCTGCATTTTTCAAAGCCCAGTGTCTGGCACAAATTAAGGTCTGAATTATGTATCAGTTTATGTATAAAATAATTAAAGAAGAAATATCCTGCATAGCAGAATAACTTAAATTTGGCATTACATTCAACAGAAGTAATTCCGACTAGATCCTTAAATCGATGTGTTAAAGCCTTTGATATGGGAATTGATGGAAACGGACTTTGAGAAAATCTTTGTTTGAGGTAATGAGGGTAGACGTTGAGCAAGAGTGAATGCAATAGCATTAAAGCAATTAAGGTTCCAGTTTCCAGTGTCAGAGTTTGAGTAATGAGATTCAATGAACCTCTACAAAAGGATCATGAAGTTGCCACAGAAAAGAAACAAACACTTCAAATTCTCAAGCACTGTAAAGAAATACTTTAAAAAGTCCTGTTGTTAATATTTTATTCTTTGACTTTTTATAAGGAAGTAGAACTCCTAGATAAAAGAGATTCATCTCCAGTAAAAACAACAACAAAAACTTTTAATGGTCCATAAAAAATTGACGATGGTAGTTTTAACAGTGTTGATACCATTTTCTGAAATATGCACAACTTACCAACCATTTCTTCCACTGAGGTGCTCACCATCTTAGATTAATCTAGGATATGTTGAACAGAAGGAGGTAACCATGAGCCTAATATGGTTTTTAGCTTCAAAAGATTACAGACTTACATCAAAGCTCCAGAGAGCATAAATCTGGAGATGACTAAATTATTCATTGCCCTATTTGCCTAACCAGCAAGAGTGGTCTTAGGTTCAGTCTCTAGATATAACTTCTTAATCATCGGCACTCAAGATGCATTGCTCCCTTGCTACATATTTCTGAGGCATTTTCTTTAAAGTTTTGCTATAGCAACTTCTATAATATCTAGTGCAAAATAGTGAACTTAACTAAAACTCTGGTAATGACCAGAATATCTTTTATATGGTAAGGAGTTGAAATTTCCTCTGCAAAATATATTAACAGCCTTACCTTTGCCTAAGTTGTCTGATTATTCTTTAATATTTGAAGGATTATTTCATTCCTTCACCCTCTTATAACCTATTATAAGTGTCGATAGAGACATGCAACTGTGCATGTAAGTTTTCCAAATGAAATTCTTCCTCTGGCAAATCTGTCTCCATAGTTATTACCTAGTTTGTGAGTTTTAGGTTGCCTTCCCAAATACTCTTTCTGTCCTAGAGATTAGTGCCTACTTGTTTCATTTTTATTTAACTGTAAAATTGAGTCCAAAATTCTTTTTTTTATATCAGAGAGCTGAGACAGAGATGTTAAATGTTTAGTACAACACACTTCAATTAATATCACTGTGTTAATTTTTTAATTTTCCCAAGAAAGACAGATTTTTCTCACATATCATGCATTTCTACTACTAAAGTAGGCATTAGGGACTCAGGGTTTGGTCTGGCATTATAACAATACACTACCCCCTAGGTATAAATTTTTACTGATACAAACTTCCTGGGTATCATTGCATTGCATCAGCCATCTATCTCACATTTTCCTAATGACTAATGATTTTGCAATTTTTTAATATTCTTATTAACCCTTTCTCCATCTTTGGTGAAATATCTGTCCCAATTCCTGCCCACTTTTATCTGTATTGTTTGTCTTCTTAGTATTGACCTGTCATTGTTTTTCTTCAATAAATTATGAATTCAAGTCTCTTATCAGATATATCAGTCTCTTATCTAGAGGCCCAGTGCACGAAATTTGGGGTTTCCCTCAGCCCAGCCTGCATCCTCTCCAATCTGGGACCCCTCTGGGGATGTCCACAGGGATCAGGCCTAAACAGGCAGTTGGACATCCCTCTCCCAATCCGGGACTGCTGGTTCCCAACCACTCGCCTGACTGCCTGCCTGATTGCCCATTACCACTTCAGCCTGCCAGCCTGATCACCCCCTCACCACTCCCCTGCCAGCCTGATCAATGCCTAAATGCTCCCCTGCCACCCCAATCACCCCTAATTGCCCTCCCCTGCTGGCCTGGTCGCCCCCAATTGCCCTCCCCTGCTGGCCTGGTCACCTGTAACTGCCCTCCTCTGCAAGCCCAGTACCCCCCAACTGCCCTCCTCTGCTGGCCTGGTCACCCCTAACTGCCCTCCCCTGCTGGCCTGATCACCCACAATTGCCCTCCGCTGTTGGCCATCTTGTGTCAGCCATCTTGTGACCGCATGGGGGCGCTATCTTGTGAGAGGGCATGACAGTCAATTTGCATATCACCTCTATTATATAGGATGATTTGCAGATATTTTCTCACAGGGTATGTGTTTTGTTTCTCATATTCTTAGTGTTTTTTTGAAGAGCATAAGCTTTTAATTTTGAGAAAGTTTAATTTATTATTTTCTTTCTTTTCATATATTACTATAGGCCTGGTGCACAATACTCATGCACTGGGGGGAGGGGGGTCCCTCAGCCCCCCTGCGCCCTCTCACAATCCAGGACCCCTCAGGGGATGTCTGTCTGCCTGCGGGGAGTGGGCCTAAGCTGGCAGGTGGACATCCCCCGAGGGTTCCTTAATGCTGCTGCTGCTGCCCACTGCACTCGGGTTCTGGCTAAGCAGTGCTTCCCCTGTGGGAGTGCACTGACCACCAGGGGGAAGCTCCTGAGTTGAGTGTCTGCCCCCTGGTGGTCAGTGCATGTCATAGCAACCGGTCGTTCTGCTGTTCAGTTGATTTGCATGTTAGCTTTTTATTATATAGGATTATACTTTTGGTGTCATATATAAAACTTTTGTGAACCTATATTCTGCTCCTGGTAGAATTTTGATAGGGGTTACATTGAATTTACAAATCAAATAAATATGGAGAATTTCCACCTTCAAATATTGAGTCCATCCATGAATATGTATTCTTTCCCCATATCCTTAAATTTATTTCAATAATGTTATAGATTTTGCAATTATTTTTATTAAATCTATTCTTAGTTTATCATTTTTGATGCTACTGTGAATGGGATTGATTTTATTTTTGGATTGTTCATTTCTAATACTAGTATATGAAAAGACAATAGATTTTGTTTAACCTTGTTATTTGTTTGTTAGTTCTCATAGATTCTTGTAGATTCCTTAGAATCTATCAAGGAATAGATTTTTTTTCTATCACCATTTATCCCCTCTATGCACTCTTTAACCTCCCCTGCAATAACCACACTTAGTATTTTTTACATAGATGATTATTTCTTCTGCAAGTATAGTTTTACATCTGCTTTTCCAATCTGATGGCTTTTGTTGTTGTTCCTTTATGTGTATTATTGCACTGACTAGAACATCAAGTACAAGGTTGAATAGAAGTGGTGAGATCATCCTTTTCTTGTTCCTGATCTTAGGGAAAATCATTCAGTCTCTCATAATTACATATTATGCTAGCTGTAGGTTTTATTATAGATACTTTATATCAAGTTGAAGATATTCCCTTGTATTGCTAGTTCATTGAGAATTTTTTTCATAAATGGATTTTTGGTTTTATCAATTGCTTTAACTGTATTTTTATGTGCAATCTGAAAATCCTCCTACCCTTGATGTCACCTATTAAGTAATTTTCTATCCACAAACCTCCTAACTTTGCCCTTTACTATCAATCCTATGTTAACTGAATTTGGAGTTGAATTGAGTCTGATCTCTACCCTATTGTAATAGTCTTGACATCTCTTGCAAAGGTCCTGAATAAAGTCTTCCTTACCATTTTTTAAATTTGTTTTTATTAATTTTTAGAGACAGAGGGAAGAAGAGGGATAGAGTAGAAACATTGATGAGAGAGAAACATCATCTATCAGCTGCCTCCTGCACACCCTCTCAGGTTATGTGGCCTGACTGGGAATTGAACTGGTGATCTCTTGGTTCCTGGGGTGACACTCAACCGCTGAACCACACCAGCCGGGCTTCCTTACCATTTTTACAAATATCAGAATAGTTACTTATTTAACAATCTCTAGATTTATTTATATTTTAGTTACCAGGGTTTTTGTTTTGTTTTTTTGTGTGTGTGTTTTTTTTGTTTTTGTTTTTGTTTTTTTTGCTTCAACTGGATATGATAGTACCTCAGGATTTTGAATGTTGGCCTTGAGGATTTTTTTTTAAATTACATGTCTGGAATTTACTAGCTGTATCTGCTTCCCTTAAGTGTGCAGCTCCTAACGTCACTGCATGATTTTTGCTTTGATTCGTATTTTCAGTGTTTAGCTGGCTCTTTATAAGTTGTTTCTATTTCTGCATCACTTGATGTCAGCTAGTCATTTAGACCAAGATTTGCACACGCACCTCAAGACCATGAGGCGTCCACCTGGTGGGTGAGTGGGTCTGGGTTTAGTTTGGGGAGAGCACTGACAGTCCAGGCGCTGCTCAGGACCTCTGCCTGGCATTGACCTTTCCGCGGGCCTTGTCATGTGTCCCCTCTGCATGTGTGTGGTTCCAGAGAGGAGCAGGAAGCTTACTCCGCCCTTCTGTGGGGCTCTTATTAGCTGGTTCTTTCTGCTAAACTTCTGGCTTGTTCACTGCTTCTCCCCACGGGAACCACAACCTGTATTGGCAGAGGTGACGTTGCTCTCCATTCAGTCCCCACTGTGTCTAATTCCTGTATTAACCACATCAAAGTCAGTCTGTTTTCTCTTAAGGCAAACCTGTTGCTTTCCATGGCCAGTCCAACCCTTATAAGTAAACCTTACATGCTATCTGCACTTGCGGGGGGGGGAGCGGGGGCGGTGGCAGGGCTGGAGAAGTAGGGGATAGGATGACACTCAAACATGGCCCCTGACCCCTGCTTTTTAAATCTAAAGTGAAAGCAATCTTCATGAGTCCTTTCTTTCAATACGTGCACTTCACTTAATCTTTATAGTCCCAAATAGTGGGTTTTGACTGTTTTGCTTGGATTTTTAATTACTTTTTGGAAAAAGAATTGTCTGACCTCTTCATCCCACCAGAACCAGGGGTCCTACTTCCTAGCTACCCCTTGTTACCATTTTTAAAGAGCAACTTCAGTCATCTGCTAGTGAGGGGACCAGATATAGTGTACAAAAAATGGGACAGAGTATTGAAAATAAGGATTCCTGTTATTAAAGTGAAGGGAAGCAAATAAAATAATGACTCTGTATTGATAGGGTAAAATGCCTCTTCTTTTTACTGAAATAAGTAAAAGGAATATTTCCAGGCATAAATTATAGTTTGTAGTTTGTTTTTATAAAAAGAGAAAATTTCCTATGGTTTTACATCATTATCATGTAAGTGTATTCATTTTATAAGACCTAAAATTTTATATTACGTATCAAAAATTATAAGATAATAGATATGTTGGTGTACTGAATTCTTGCTTTTTCAAATGAAAATAAAGGAAATATTATCTGAAGCAACTGGAATATCACAAGTTGTTTAATGTGACAGTCATTCTGCAAACTATTCCACAGGTCTTTAAAAACTGTGCTTCTTATATTTTCACAAATAGACAAAACAAGAAAGTGGACAATTCTACCTTATTAAATGCAAAATACAAAATTAAAGATGGCAGCATGACATACTTGGAGATAACTGTGAATGTCTTAAATTACAGTGTGTTCTTTTTTCTATCAAAGCTAAAAATCAAAATAAACCAAGCCCCAGACACTATCTGAGTTTCTGGAAAGGGCAGAGAATGTCTCCTTAATGAGTATTTTTTAAGTAAGTCCTCTGCACAGTACTGTCTCTCACCTTTTATGCTCTCCAAGTGAAATTAATTCAAAGTTAGAATAGACTCCTGCTTTTTAAATCTAAAGTTACAGAAATCTTCAAGAAATCCCTACTAATAGACAATCTCCCTTAATAATAAAAAGCACTAGATTGAAACAAATATGTAGATGATGAGGTTTCCAATGTAGTTTTTATCATTAAGTGTGCTCCATTTGTGTTTGTATAAATCAGAAAAACCTTTCATAATAGCAGAAGTATCCTGTGTGTAGCATAGAAATCAATATTGCTTTGTTCTTTATTGTGTGACTGGTATTTATGCTGTTTATCAAAATATTTTTTTCTTCAACTTTATTTTTTTTTTACCCATATTAGGGAAAAAAAAAAATATTTCAGTCCATTTTTTGAAGACCAGCACATTTCTATCATGATTTTTATTATAAACTAGAGGCCTGGTGCACAAAATTCGTGCATGGGTAGGGTCCCTAGACCTGGCCAGTGATCAGGGCTAATCTATAGGGCAACCACTGGTGCCTGTGGGCTGGGGGCAGCTCCTGCATTGAGCATATGCCCCCTGGTGATCAGTGCGCATCATAGCGACAGGTCGTTCTGCCAGTCATTCTGCAGTTTGGTCAATTTGCATATTAGGCTTTTATTATATAGGATAAGAACCATTAAAATAATTTACTGCCATTCTCTTATAGCCTTCTTATCTAAAATCATGTCACTCTCTCTAGATTTTCTGCCCTCAAAACCAAGAGAGAATAAAGGATGCAGAGACTACTTTACATATTAAATATCAACTACAAGTGAATCCTTTCATTATTTGCCTCACACTGATTCTCAAACTTTCTCACAGCCCGTAAAACCCTCTACCATGTCTCTGCAATTTCATCACATGTTAGCCTTTCTCTAATTGATCATAGTCAGCTTTTCTCAGGGCCTTACTCATTCCCTTTCCCTCAGGGTTCTCACAAGACCCTTCCCTGTTCCATGAACTCTTAATCCGTACTCTTCCATCATGTTCTCATCTGTGAGACCCAGTTTAAATCTAATCTATGCCAAAAGACTTTGATATCTATTCTGCAACACACTCATTGTTTTTTACGATTATTTTTCAAATACCATTTGTTAAAACATGTCAATATGGATTCTCTTTTTTACTGATTTTTTTTCATATATAGTAAATTAAAAAAAAAAAAGCAGGGCCTAATTTATTTACCAACTTTAGTCTACAGCCAGCTCCCAGCACAGTGCCTGAGATCACTATATTAGGTGATATATTAGGTTCTCATTATATTATCTTGAAATGAATGTTTTCCTCCAGATTATTTTCCCTAAATTAAGTTTGGAAAATAATTCTGGTATTATGATTACCACCAAATAGATGGAGCTAGCATACGTCCATAACCCCCTTTTTACAGAAAGAATACAATATTTTCCATACTTTTCTAAACTCAGGTGTACATGCCAGAGTCCATTTTCCAAAGTGAACTTCATTTAAAAGAGAGCAAATCTGAATATTCAAGACCTTATTGTGTACTAAATATGATGAGATTTTACTTGTGACTCTATTTTCTTTGACTACCTAGTTTTAGTTAACCTGAATAATAAGAGACTAAAAAAGCATTCTAATTAACATGTATTTTAAAAAGTGCTAATATTTACAATTTAGGTAATTCCTTTGTTTAAAACTCCAGCTGTTATTACATGAAAAATATTTGTTATTTTTTTGTATGTATATCTTTTTACTACTTGTTACACAACTTCATCATGATTTCTACACAAGGACAACTCTACCACTTTCATAGCATTGTATTTGCTCATACATTGAATCAAAGATGATTTGATGTATTAATGACTCCGTGGAACTATATAGGCAAAACTCAAAATGCAATAATCCTAGATGAATAGTCATAAAGCAAGTAAGAAGAATAATTAATTATAAAACTCTTTTCCTGTAATATTTAAGATTCTTACAATTGAAGTGAAATAATTGCAAAATAAATTAGCTTGGTTTATTTTTTAAGTTTACGTTTGATTCATGTATCAGAAAAGATCAGTTGTGAATTTGGGACTCAGGCATACCTGGAAACAGTAATGGCAGTGATATTTTTTCTCTTATCCCTGGCATTGTCTTCTTTTGGGCCTTAGTCTTAGGTGGACCCAATGCAGACAAGAAGATCTGCAAAAACAACAGATGTGATTTTTTTAAGTCTAACCCTAGGGAAAATAACCGCCACTCTTTCCCAGTAGTTCCAAGAGTCATCATGATTATAGCAACTTAGGTAACTGCCATTTCTTAAACCAAACGAGTCCAGGCCTAAGTCTCACTGCCATGGATGGAGCTAAGTGTCGGCCCCACCCAAAAAAGGACTATGAAGGGGATGAATTACTCCCCAGAGGAAAATGAGGGGCTCTTCCTAGAAACAAGGACCCAGGATGCCCAGGAGGCAAAAATGCCAAATGATTAACACACTCGTGATCAATTCAAACATATTTCATTTCTAGTGAAAATATACTTATTCATATAAGAAGACTATATTCACACTTTTATTTTATAGTTTAGGTCTGTGATTATTTCTATGTCAACTATGACTTTTATCCCATCCCTACTTCATTTTTGAGACTCCAATTTGTTTTTGGCTTATTTATTACACTACTCCTTGCCAGTGGTTTCTAGCACTAGAAAAAATTAGCTTATCAGTGGTTTTCTGGCCATGCAGTTTCAGGGGTGTTTTTGTCACCTGTGTTTTGTTTTTGTTTTTTGTGGGGTTTTTTTGGTATTTATGGCACCTCCCAGATGAGTGCCTTCTTCACTTTAATTACAATCCAGCTTATCCTTCCTTCCAACATCATTTATGAAAATGTTAAGTAAGACCAGCCATAATACCTACATCCCTGAAGCATGCTCCTCTATCCTTTTTAACTTGATGCATTGCCATTTATCATTAAATTCCTTTAGCCAATTTAAGTCCCAGAAAGAATGTTAATATTGAGTGCAATTTGAGCTAAATTTTAATTAAGATTCCCTGAGACATGTGTTCAGTGATTTACTATAATCAAAATTGATATCTCCTTTGCTACCCATGTCTTCTAATTTTCTAATTTTATCCACATACAAAAGGGAATGAGTTTGTCTGGCTTGAATAGTTCTCCATAAATATACATCATTCATTTTGACAGATTCTAGAAATAGTTTCCTTCTCCTTTGCCTTTAGGACTATGTCTGTCATTCTCACATAAGCCTTTCCTCTGGCAACCACATCTATCTAGCACCAAATACCTAAGCTTAGATTTAGCCGAATTAATACCAGCCTCCCAAATTTCTTCTCTCTCTCTCTCTCTCTCTCTCTCTCTCTCTCTCTCTCTCTCTCTTCTCCTGCTATTTTATACATATTATCATTCTAAATGCAGTGGCTAATAAAACTAGAAATAGAATATGCACAATATTTTCCGTAGATGGAATGATGGGGTGTGTAAAGCACTTTGCACTTCATCAGGACAATAAATATAAACATTTGAAATCACCATTAGTGCCCTAACCAGTTTGGCTCAGTGGATAGAGCATTGGCCTGTGGACTCAAGGGTCCCAGGTTTGTTTTGGTCAAGGGCATGTACCTTGGTTGAGGGCAGAGAGTGTGCAGGAGGCAGCTGATCAATGTTTCTATCTCTCTATTCCTCTCCCTTCATAATATATATCTTAAAAAAAAAAACAAAAAAAAAAAACAACTTGCTATGCAAAATTGAGTTGGTTTTTTTTGTTTGTTTTTTTAAAAGCAAACAAGAGCCATTAGTTAAAATCAGGTTCCTGAATTTGAATTCAGCATTCAAGGTAAATATGCACATTCACATTTTATCTGAGTGTCCAGCAGCCCCCGCCAAAGGAGTCTGTTAATGGTAAAGAACCACAGTTTTCTAGAAGTGACATTCATGGATGAAAATATGTAAGAAAATGTCAGTAAATGAAAACATTTTTCTGCAAGTTTATTTATTAAAATCATGTGGGGTTTTTTTTCTTTAGTCAATAGAACACTTTTAACTGCATTTTTCTTATGTGTAAAATGGGGCCACCTTTCTTTTCTCATCCATCACTTTTGGTAAAAACAGAAATTTTTGTGAATGTTTATAAAACATTCATATGATTTTCCACTAGAATTTATTCCCCCCACCTTAAGTTAATGTATTTTTATCAGGAGCCTTATTTAACATTAAGTTATTATCTTAATTATGCCATGTGAAACTAATAATGGTTACTCTGTTTACACACAAAAAATGACCCAAATATAGCATTTAACTGATAGATATCATTTTCTCTAAAATAATTATAAATATGTGCAAATTTGCCTTCTAGATGCTTATGAAGTATCATTTCAGGTACTCTGAATTGAATCCCTTTCCTAAAAAAGAAAAAACGGTTCTTGTGCTTCATATTCTAATTTTTTAGTTATTCTACACTTACAGATGCATTTGTTTGATTTTAAAAAGCTAATACTCTAGGCCTTGTTAATGACTTATAAGTCAGTGTGAACAGATTATAAAAATCTTTCCTAAATCCAATGTACATAAAGGGACTTGAGAATAAAAGAATCTCTGGGAGACAAAAGGGAAAACATTAAGAATGGGCGGGGGGGGGGGGGGGGGGGGAGGCAAGAAATGAGAGCCAAAGGAAGAATGAGAGTAGTAAAAGCCAACTCCACGAGTTTCCATTTCTCCAGGCCTCGGTCTGTGTAATATGTGTGTCTGTGTCAAGAACAGGAGGTAGAATAGAGAAAAAACATTACATTTTCTATAGGGATATTAGATTTACTTCGGAGCTTTCCTCTTTTTTGCCTTTATTAAGTTAAAATAAAGGTAGTCTTCAAGATCCAAAAACTTTTTCTTCAATCACTCTTACAAGAAAAATAAAAGAGAGAGAAATCCTTCCTGCTGCGATTGCTGCGGCAGCATAGCCAAACCTGGTCACCTCGATTCAAGAAAACTAGAGCATATACGCCAAGAAAACTTCCTTCCCTTATTTTCTGTCTTTGAAAGCAAGCTGCTTTTGCTGGGGGGGAAATAACACAATAGTGAAAAGTTAAGTCCTGGAGGATTGATGTTGTGATTTTCAATTCCAGCTCACTGCAGTGGACGCAGACGAAGGGTCGAATGGGGAGATCTCCTATGAAATCCTGATTGGGGATCAGGGAGACTTCATCATCAATAGAGAAACAGGGCTTATCACCATCGCTCCAGGGGTGGAATTGATAGTTGGGCGGACCTACGCGCTCACCGTCCAGGCCGCGGATAATGCTCCTCCTGCAGAGAGAAGGTAATTTACGTTAGAACCAAAGCAGTGTTTTCATCGCTCCCATTTAACCCCGTAATTAAATTTAAGAAGCACAGCAAGCAGCCTTTCATCCTATGAACATCTAAATTAGATCAGAAAATCAGAGAGACCGGATTCTTAGGAATTGCATATCCTTATTCGGTTCAGTTGTGGGAAGAGGAAAGTAAAGAGAAGATTAAACCACAAAATAATTAACTATAATTTCACAGATATGAAGGATGCAGGTCTCTGTTCAGGGGCAGGGGGAGTGCAGAGCGGAAACTGGAAAATATCAGAGACATGTATCTAATTTACTACTGAAAAGCAAGGTTGATGATAGTGAGGCCTCAGAGAGCAGTAATATGAAATGTCTCAGATTTGCAGCCATGTCTCAGTGTCTGGGTAATTATTAAAATATATATATTCTACCTATATACAGATATATACACATAAATAAAT
Source organism: Myotis yumanensis (assembly GCF_028538775.1). Lineage (NCBI taxonomy): Eukaryota > Metazoa > Chordata > Mammalia > Chiroptera > Vespertilionidae > Myotis > Myotis yumanensis. The sequence continues at coordinate 30,331,520 of NW_027223764.1, read as the reverse complement.
ATATATATATATATATACACATATATATATATATATTCTACCTATAGAATTTATCATTTATCTATAGAGTATATCAATATACACTGAGTGGCCAGATTATTATGACCATCCCATCAATACAATGAAGTGAATTAGTTATGCAAATAGTAATAATAAAACCTTGAGAGTATTTGCTTAGGAAGTTTTCAATATTCAGTATTTTTGGAAATGTCAATGAAGTACTGATGGGATGGTCATAATAATCTGGCCGGTCATAATAGTCTGGCCACTTAGTGTATATTCTCTGTGTACATACTCAGCTAGATATTGAGAGGGTAAAAAGCAAAACTTCTCACTATTACAATTGCATTTATCTGGTCACCTACCTGAGCTATCCCTTTTATTAATGTCTTGCTTATTTCCAGATTTTCTGTATGCATTTCAAGAAAATGTGAATGAATATAAATGCATTTCTGCACCTTGCTGAGTTTTTTTCTCCCTCACAATATATCCTGGATTATCTTTCCTTATGAATACTGAATACTTCCCTCAAAACTTTTTCACAGCTACATAATATTCCTTTATATGTAGATAATACTCTTTAAAAAATTCACTGCAGATGGGTTTTTAAATTTCAGTTGCTCTTTTACTGACAATAAAGAAATAAATAGCATTGAACATACATCATTTTCTATGTGGGCACGTATATCAATAGAGTAAATTCCCAGAAGTGAAGCCAAAGGATATATGAACTTGTAGGTTTTAGCAATAACTGCCAAATTTTATTTTGTAGGTCTTAAAACAATTTATAATTCCAGTTGCCAAGTTGAGAATGATTAATTTTACACAGTCTCCTAGATGTGTGTCACATCAAATATTTGGGTTTTTGCAAATCAGATAGGTAAAAAATAGCACATTTCATATCCATTTGTTTATGAGTTTGAGTATGAGTTTGAGTACAATTCTTATGTTTAAGAGCCAGTTCTATTTTTTCTGTAAAATCTGTGTTCCTAGTCATTACCCATCTTTCTATTGATATGTAAGCCCAGGTAGTGATTTATTAGCTTCATGCCGTATGTTTAAATCTTTGTTGTATTAGGGATTTATCCTACTGTACAGTGAGAGGTATTGATCCAGCAAGATTTTTTTAGGAAATTTTGCCATTTTCTCCACTCAGTACTGGGTGTAGCTAGAATAGGTTTACAGGTGTGAGTACATGAAATAGCTTATTTTTGTATTATTTTTAATTAATTATTGTATTATTTTACATATGAACAAATGTAAACCTACTCTTGTCCCACCCTGTATATTAGATAGTTCCTCTTTTTCTCACTAATTATAAATGTTACAGCTATTATGTCATGCATTTTCTTATGTATATCAATTTGGCTCTAGACTTGTTCTTCTATTCCATTAGCTGACCTATTTTTTCATGAGTAATTGTCACACAATTTTAATAGGTCAGGTTTTAAACTATGCTTTATGATATGGTGGTGCTACCTTACCTGAATGCTGTTTTTCCTCAAAAATTTCCTGGTTAATCTTTCTGTTATTTTCCTTTCCTTTAAGTTTACACAAGTTAGTTCAGTGTTGTTGTTTTTTAACTATATATGTATGTGTATATGTGTGTGTGTGTGTGTGTATTTAAATATAGGTATTTTTAAATATATTTTTATTGATTTCAGAGAAGGAGAGAGATCTAGAAACATAAATGATGAACATGAATCATTGATTTGCTGTCTCCTCCATACCCCACAATGAGGATTGAGCCTGCACCCTGGGCATTTTCCCTGACCAAGAATTGAACGCCGACCTCCAGGTTCATAGGTCAACGCTCAACCACTGAGCCATGCTGGCCGGGCTTAACTATATTTTTATTGAGAACATATCAAATTTATAAATTAATTACTTATGGTTAAATTATATCATTTTGATAATGAATCTTTCTAACCAAGAACTTTCTGTCTCTTTATTTGTATGCTTTATTTATGTCCTTTAGTAGTTTTTATTTTTTTAAATATTTTCTTTATACAAGTCCTATACATTTTTTGGTTGGTCTGTTTCTGTATCTTGTTATTGTAAATAGAGTTCTTTTTTCTTATTCTTTTTTCTGGTTGATGTTTGTATATATGGAAGCTATTAGTCTCTTTATATATTTTTTAATCTACTTTCTCATTTAATTATCTTATTTTTGTAATTTTCAGTTGATTTCTTTATATTATCCAGGATTGTATTTTATAAATAGTGATACTTTTATATCGTTCTATCCATTATTTTTCTTTCAATTTCAGTTGCTAGTTCTTACAATAACCATGCTTTTTCTTTTTTTTTTTTTTAATGAGTGGGAATGTTCCCCATGCTCCCTCATTTTATTAGAGTCTTGGATTAAAAAAAGATATTTTATTAACTTAAGAAACTATTTTTCTATTCCTATTTTATTAACTTTTTGAAAATAAGAATGGTAGCCCTGGCCAGTGTCCCAATGGTTAGAGTGCCCCCCTGCACTTGGAAGAGTCATGGGTTCGATTCCCCATCAAGGGCATGTAACTGGGTTGTTGGATTGATCCCTGTCCTGGTCTGGGCGCATGCAGTAGGCAACCAATATATCTCTCTCTTCCCTTTCCTCCCTCCCTCCCTCCCTTCCACTCTGTCTTTAAAAATAAAATAAAAGTAAGGATGATGGTTAATTCAGGTCAAATAAATATCTAACATCTATGCAGGCAGTAATGACTTTTCTTCTTGAGCTAATGGCATAATGGTTGACCTTAATATATGTTGTTTCTAAATAAATCTATTTTACATTTTTGGTATGAATTCCACTAGGTCATGAAATTTTAATTTTGAAATTTAGTTGCTGGATTATGTTTGTTATTTTGTTTAGTGAAAGTAGTGTGCGTTTTTCTTTTTGAGAATTTTATGAAGATTTTCTATACTTGTTACGATACCTCATAAAATAAATAAACAAAACCCACAAATAAATACAAGAATTAACTAGTGTAGCAGCAAGTATAAATGAATTATAAAAATATTAAAATAATATATAAATCCAAATTTGGTTCTCTGAAAAAAAAAAGAAACAGCAACAAAAATGAAAACATAATAAAATGAATAAACCAAGCTAATCTACTAAAAAAGGAAGAAAGTACAAATTTACACAATAAATTCTAAGATGGAAATAATACAGAAACAAAATAAATTTATTACAAGAGACAGTTTTGCTTTAATCATGTAAAATTTGAAAACATGAATGAAGGGAATAATTTTTAAAGAAGATAATAATTTACCTAAATTGATCCCCCAAATTAAGAGAATAATCTTATAGACGAAATAGCAAAAGTGCTCCAAGAGCCACTACCTAAAATTACACCAGAGCCAGGCAAATTGGCAGAACTGTAACAAAAACAAAATACAAAAAACATTGGGAGTGAGTCTTTTCTCTCCTTTTTGCTCTGTTCCAGAGCAGATAAAAAGGCAATGTTTTCTCTGCAGCACAAAGGGCGGATCTTTCTCTTCACACCCCTCTTATCTTTGATCATGGAGATTTGGGAGGTGGGCCCCTAGTTTCTCATTGGTATTTCCAGACTCTTCTTTCTAATTCTCCTTATTATCCTCCCTTTTAATCTCGAAAGAATGTACAATCCTTTACCCTTCCTTGATACTATCAGCTACAGATGACAGGTTCCTCTTCCATTACCTCTTCTCCCTAACCTCACCTCCCACTGTTGTCTGCAGATTTTCAGGTCACTCTTACAGAGTTTAATTTCTGTCTTACTGGCATTTACTTCCACAGTAGTTGGGTCAAAATTCTTGGTGACTTCAATATTCAATATGTGCTTTAAAGCATCTGCAAACTTGTAGTCACCCTAGGCAAATGTCCTTGGAGACATGCTTAGTGCCTGTCTTCTTTCAAACTCCAAACATGATCTTGAGCAACAGCTCTAAGCTCGACCTTGAAAACATGCTCAGAAGGCAACCGATTCCCACCACTTTCATTTTGAACATCCCAATCCAAGCTACTGCTCTCTCTACTTCAGGGCTCTGAAAACCTCCTCTAATTAGAAGTCTAATTAGACTTTTGCCTGAGCCCCCTTCAGTGGACTGCATGATTCTGGTATCAATGTCATCTTTCTTAAAATTTTTAGTGGTTTTACATTTCATTTTGAAGTAAAAGGCACAATCATTAAAAAGGCCAATGGGGCCCAGCACAATGTGTCATCTGCCACCAGCCACAGGACACTCCCTCTTGTCATATCTCGTTACCTGGTCTTCTGCTTAGTCCACTCCAGTTAGCTCCCTGGTCGCCTCTCTGTCCTTGAGGCTTGCAGCTGCCTTCAAACCTTTGAACTTCACTTTCATCTCCTCTCAGACTATACCAGCTACTCCCTTGGCTTTCTCCATGGCCGCATTTCCTCCAGGTTTTTACCCCATTTTCACATTCTCTGTGAAGCCTTTTCTAACACCTATTTACAGTTGCAAGAGCCTCCCAATACTGTAAGATCTCTTTCCTGTTATTTTTATCTTCTGCTCTGATCACCATGCAAGTGCTATGTGTTTTTATTTAGAGTATGACGTGTATTGTCTGCCTCGCCTCCTCCCCTCTAGAGTGCTAGGTACCAAGGACAAGAATCATTGTGGTTTGGTTGTCTCACATGTGCAGAGGCCAAAACAATTCCTGGAATGTCCTAGAATCTTAACAAACATGCTTTTGTTTTGTTTTCCTAGGTTCTTAACAAACGTCATTTTTAGTTTTCAAATAAATAAATTGGAATAAGGGACAGTATAATACAAAACTCACATCTAGTTTTGGGTTCCCAAAATGTGGAGGCAGATTTGAAGTTGTTCTCCTTTCCTTATGGTATACACGAATCCTATATAATTTTGTTTCTAATAAGTGAAAAAAAATAGTTGTCGGTGAGGATAAGATTTTCTATTCAGCCCAACAAACCAATGATTTATTATGTAACTTCCATTTACTATGCTATGGAAATACAAAGATAAAAATAGTAACATTTGCAGGTTAAAAAAGTGTGGAAATAGAAGTATAAAACAATTACATTAAGTTTAGCATGATAAAATTTGATATTGAGATAAATACTTGGCTTTGGGGGCTTTGAGGAGGACAGTTGTCATAATGAGGGAGTATTTCGCAGGCTTCCTAAACAAAATTAGTTTAGGAAGATGAGTAGAAGTTAACCAGGTGAAAAGAGTATGTCACATTTTTACCAGCCTTAGGGTCTGAAATAGCTTGGTGCTTATGGATAATCACAAGTCAGTCAGTGTTACCTACCAGTGCATACTAGTAAACTGTGATTAAAGGAGAATTACAGTCCAACTCATGACAAATTTAATTTGCCTTATTAAGAAGCTTGGATTTATCTAGTCAATGGAAGGAATCGTTGGAAGAACTTTACATTAGAAAGTCATGTGGAATTATTTTAGTCTTAGGAAAATCACTCTGTTGACCCTATTGCAGACACATTTCTGGGGGACAAAATTGTAGTCAGAGAAATTAGAAAGAACACCACCAGAGGAGTCCAGGGAAAATGTTTCTACTGATGGTTTGACAGGAGCATGTTGGGAAGAACGGAGAAATGGAATTGTCAAAGTAAGAAAAAAATTCCAAGGTTTTTTTCTACATGACTGGGTGGTGGTGACGTTAAATGGTGGACATGGTTTGGGTGAAGGGGATGAGTTCTGTTTTGAACATATTTAGTTGGACATGGCCATAGTTCATATATCCAAATAGCAAGTGGATGTATATTCCTGAAGGTACTGTTTCTTGTGAAGAAGCATATTGAATATTTCTATGTAGTGAGTAATTACAGGATCTAAACTAAGAGTCAAAGTTTGAACAAATTTTAAATAATAGCTTCATTCATGCTGAGCTTGCCTGAAGAGGAATTAAACATGATTGATGCTATTTAATTACCATGCACTAGGGCCAGAAACCATGCAAGCTACTTTATATACAACATTTCTAATTTTAACAACATTATGATTCCTGTATAATTATATTTTTGCAGACCAAAAATTTGAATCTGAAAGAGAATAATTGACTTAGCCAAGTGACCCCTTGCCTACTCTCCCTCCCACCCAGTAAACAAGTACTAGAATCATAATTTGAACTCAAGACAATTCGATTCCAAACCTTCTCCTCCACTCTATTTCATATCCATAACCTTATGTAGTAATTATTTTGGAGAAAGACATACTACAATTGCTTAATAACAGTGCTAATAATGCTAATTATAAGAATAATGGCACCTGCTGTTTTATCATTTAAACTTTTATTAAAGTCTTTTAATAGTCATTATTTTTTTGTAACTTTTTCATTAAAGATAGTACTATCCCAGTCTAATCTATATGTGCTTATATATTATGATGAATGTGTTTTTAACCACTTTATTATTTAATGAATGAAATTTTATAATCCACTCTTATTCAGTTCCTATTTGCAAGTCATATCTCTGATTTGCCTAGATAAGCCTGCGATAATCAGTACAATACAGTTGATTGTTTAACAATGTGGGCTTTAGGGGAGCTGACCTCCAACATAGTGGAAAATCTGCATATAACTAGTCTGTTCTCTTCATACATGGATTCCCAACCACAGAGTTGACCCTGGATCAACTCAGGTATGAACTGTGTGGGTGAATTTAACTGTTGGCAAATGGAAAAATAATGCATATAAATGGATTCACACAGTTTAAACATGAGTCCTTCAAGTAATAGGTTTTTACTTGCATGAAATTGTACTCCACTCCAGGAACCAAAGTGCCACCTTCAGAATCTGAATATACAGGACTCGTTGATGACACTAGGCATTTAGTTGACCTAGTGTCATTGTTTTCTTTATGGACAATGATTGATCACTAAAAGCTCACTAATAATGTTTGGTCAAATATCAAGTGGGATCTGCAGAGAATATACCTCCATTCTACCAGCTTGGATAGTGTCAAATTCCTTAAAGGATAATGGCATATGCTATTTTCTATAGGAAGATTAAGCCTTCAAATTGAGCTGATGAATGAACTGAAGAGTGAGGTTTTGCTTCTAGTATTTCCATACAGAAAGCAGATGCTATTGAAAAGTATTAACATAAAAGTATAGATTGTGATGTCATGTACAAATGCCAGCAACCGTGGCACATAAACCTAATTAAATAGTAACACTAAAAAACAATCATTTATCTTAATCTTTTTATATTGGTGACCTCCATTCATAAGTTTAAATGAAACTCTCAAAATAAGAATTTCATTGTTGTTATTATTCTGTTTGAGTAGACTAGCTAAATAGTAAGAGTAAAAGGAGCAATAGTCTATCATGTTTATACTTTTTAAAAGATTAAAAACAAAATATTAAAAAATAATTAAATGCTAGGATATAGCATTTTTTGATATATGTAGGTCTCATGTGCTTGAATTAAATTACATAAATATGTTTGTAATCTTAACATGAATAAAGAACTACTATTAAGTATTTATGAAGACATAGAGAATATAAGACAGTCTCCCCCAAATATCTTATAATGGAAGTATTATAAAACCATTGATGCATGGCATGGCATACTTTTTTGAGTCCCAATTTTTCTCATGGAATTTAAGGCTATATCGAATTAATGCAAGATTAAATCATCCATTTGCAAATAAAGATTTTTTTATTCTGAATATACTTTAAAATAACTTCACACAATATATTTAATAATAACAAATGAAGGTGGTATTTGTTTTAGCGAAAATTTACTGAGTTTCCACAATCCCTAGCCTCTTGTGGAGGCACTGAAAATATAAGATTTCTGCCCTTGTAGCAATCACATAGAGGCACAGGTAAACCTGGACATGTCACAGTAGATGATTATAAGTGTAGGATAACTTGGATAGGAATGATAATGGTATTGCCAAGCAGAGGGAACACTAAAAGCAAAGACACAGAGACATGATAAACCATGCTGTGTTGTGGGTGCTATGTATTACTTGGCACATCTGAGCATATTATTAAACTTCTGAAAATCTTTCAACCAGTTTCCATTGTTGTTAAAATGAAGTATAAGTACAGTACATGAGTACCTGTCCCTTACCCATCTCTCTCTTTGCCCAATTTAGATCCCTTTCTTAGTCATACAAATTTTATAGTTTTTTTATTGCTCTGTAAATTTGCACATTTCCTCCTCTCTGTAATGCCCTATGCATTTTACATCTAAGTACATCTTGCATCTTAAGACTCTGTCTTCGTAGAAGTCCCTGAGAAGTCTCTCTGAATCTCTTATATTTATTTTATTATGAAATCTTTACTTCCTATAGAATCCACTCTGAACTTCCAAAGTAGTAAAATAGAATCCATTAACATTGAACTAAAAGTATAGCTTTTCTAACACAATATCGCTGGGAGACAATTTCTCTGTTTTTAATCTAATAAAGAAAACAAAATAAACACTATAACCTTCATTTTAGAAACAAGGTAGAAGTTTAGAGTTACAACTAAACACCTTGTAGGATATGTTGACACATATAATAGAAAATTACAATCTTCTACGTGCATTTTATTACTGAGTATTATTGTCATATCAAAAAAATGACTTTTTATCATTTTAAATTATACCATTTTCAGGCTTAAACATCTTAAGTCTATCTTCCCAACTGCTTCTTTATTCATATTTTATTTGGTCTTAGAAAAAAATAGTGCTATGGATGATGCTTCATTCATGATATAAATAATTATCAAACTTGAAATAACTTATGATTTCCTACAAGATAACATCCATCATTAAAACTAAGGATGTTTTATACTCACACAGAAACACACATCAGATAAGTAAAAATTCTCCAATTTACTCCCCAAATTTGTTCTTGTGAAACATGGGGAGAAAAGACAGGCAGATTTTGAATTCAGGAGCCTTGCCTTTTAGTTTATCTAATTAACTTTATAATTAACTTTATAACCTGAATTCAGTCACTTAATCTTTTTTACTTTCTAATCCTCTTTCATAAAATGAGAGAGTTAAATTAATGGGTTTCAAGGGTCTTTCAAAAATCTTAAGATTATTTAAGAAAGTAGATCACATGTCTTGTTCTACTCTGACCTTCATTGCCATATGAGAAAGAGAAAAGCTTTACAATTTTCATTTTTAGAAATATTCATCCACATTTTATGGGCTACATTATAAAAATAAAATTTATATTATACAGGTGCTCAGTTTTATGCATTGAATACTAGCTATAAAAAGTACATATAAAATGTTCACATAAAACATTATTTATCTAGTGACTGTCCTGTTTTAATATGTACTTACCTGATGCTGTTGAGTCACTACTGCATATTAACACATTATTGATACCATATTATTATAAATCCTATTATCTAGTTTTCGGAAAGCTAACTCTGACACTATGCTGATATTAGGGATAAAAAGGAGATAGCATCTTACAAAGCAAGAACCCTCAAATAGGGCAATGCTGATTTAAACACATTGTAGGGAAGTGCCAGTATTTCACAGATGAAAAACGCAAGACCTTGACAAATGCAAGACTTGGAAATATGATCTTCCTCAAATAAGCCTAAGATCACAGTCTAGAGGGGTAAAAACATAATGAGTTCTTCTAGTATTTGAGTTATCGTGGAAAGGAGGAGCGGAAGCAAAGGAGTAAAGGCCGATGAAGGTGACAGTCATATTGGACCACAGAGACTCTTTGTTCTAGGGTGTAAGGTCTTTGTATTTTGCATTTTTTTAGTTTCTTCTCTATGACAGGTACACAGGCCTCATCTGAGTTGGAGGTCCTTGCTGTAGTATTGGGGATGTAAAGAATTTAGCCTTCCAATGGGAAAGTTGTCAAAGGGGGAAGAATAAGGAAATACACAAAATATAGTAAGTTTAGTGTAAAAGATACTTTCACAAAGTGGAAAGAGATTCATATTCTGGTAAATATTTTTGTAAAGTATTCCAGATCAGTAAGCTGAACCTTTAAGCAGGAAGGATCTCACTTTTTGAAAGTCAGCTTTGAATTTGGAGTACAGGTGAGTTCGAAGTTTTTTTTCTTTTCTTTCTAAAAGGGAATCTTTCACCTATAGGGTTATTGAGGAGAGCTTTAGGTCAGTTTGTAGAGAAAACCCTGGGCTACTAATTTAGAAAGAAGTTGAGCCTGCTTGTTTTACTTGCCAAGAGCTTCTGGAACAGTGGTCTCCAAAACTGAGTGTGTGTGTGTGTAGAGCCTTGTATATCTATGGAAAATGTAGATTCTTATGCACCACACCAAGTGATTTTCATTCCAAAGGTCCAATCCCTAAGACTCATCACATTCTATTCTGGGGAGTGGGGAGGGGATACCAGGCCTGTAGGTATTTAACCTAGAAAAGTGGAAGAATGCAATTAAAACCTCTAAAATATGATGACTAAGGTAAGTACAAGCTTATTTACCCCATTACAAAAAGTACAGTTTGAAAGCTTGTTTTGAAAATTTATCCATAATAACTGATAAATATGTTTTTACAGGTATTACATATCCTATATAATAAAGAGCTAATATGCAAATGGATGCCACACCCTTGTGCCCTCATGCTGGGGCGAGGGGACCTGAGGCCATGCCCCCCGCCCAGCGGGGCTTGTTGGGGGACCTAAGGCTGCGCCCCCACCACCCAGCGCCAGGCTGGGGGACCTGAGGTTGTGCCCCCTGCCCTGCAGGGCTTGACGGCGGTAGGGCTGGCTCGGTCTGGGTCTTGTGCAATTTCGAGGCACACGTGGGTGGGTGGGGATTTGATTCTGGGTCCCGCAGCACGCCCCAGACTCTGACAGGAGGGAGATTTTCATATACATTTTACTAATTTTCTTTCATTTCTGACATTTCTATTATAGAGAAAGGGCAAATAGCAATATTAAGATATTTTCTCTTATTAACTCCCTTTTAATATGCACAAATTTTGTACACCAGGCCACTAGTACATATATAAACATATGCATGCATACACACAAGTGAACATGCCAATATAAATGTGTAATATTATATAATCCTTATGCTAACTTTAGATATTATTATTTTCATTTCACAGACTTGGTTGTTAAAATATTTTGAAGTGAAATGAAATTAGAATTTGATTAAAGTGATAAAATCAGAGGCAAAAATTAATACAGATAGTTTAACTAATTATAAAAATCTGAAAGATTTTAGTTTTAATTTAAAATGTGATTGCTTTATATTGCAGTAAACATAGAAGTATGATATTTTTTTAAAGTCACTGCAGTCTTTCAAAAGTTTTTAATGTGCTATAGGTATGTAGAAACTATTTAGATTTAGGCATAATACACTTCGACAAGCTATAAAAAAACATATTTAGTGCCCATGATCTGTATTTATCGTAAAAGCTGTACAAAAAGTAGACTATCTATATATATAAAAGCCTAAGCGAACGTTAAGGTGGAATGATTGGAACAACTAGAATGACCCATCACTATGATGCACACTGAACAGGCAGGCAGGTGAGTGGTTAGGTGTGAGCAGGCAGGCAGGAGAGCGTTTAGGGGCAAGCAGCCCTGGATTGTGAGAGGGATATCCAAACTGCCGGATGTCCAACTGCAGGGATCAGGCCTAAACTGGTAGTTGGACATCCCCCTAGGGATCTCGAATTGTGAGAGGGCACAGGCTGTGCTGAGGGACACTCTCCCCCCACTCACCCCCGCACAAATTTTGTGCACCGGGCCTCTAGTTTTGTTATAATAATCTTGAAAAAAAAAATGTTCTGGTGACCATGTCTTTCAATTGAAGCATTTAATAAAAAGAGCTTTGATCTGATTTTTAAAAAATTCTAGCTCCCAAAATAAAAATTATATGTGTTTTGAACAATAATTCATGATATTGTTACAATAAGGTTAAAGCATACAACTCAAGCAGTACTGGAGTCCTTCAACATTGAAGACTAGTTTTGTAAATTGCCAGGCCTCATTAATACACTTTAGCCAGTATTTCATCTGAACAGACCTTGAACAACTTGCTTCTTTAGCTTTTGCTGTGTAAAGAAATTTCAGTGTTGTCAATAGTATTGATTCTGTCAATTTAATATTTTTGTTCTTGTAATAATAGATTATCTTCTTATCCTCCAAAAATCCCCCATCAATGGAAGGTTTTAATGAAATCTAATTTTAACTGTTTGCATTATACTCCTTAAAGATTTAAAAATGTGATTGTGTTTGCAACTATTTTCTGCAATGATCACTGTATGATCCTGAATCTTGATGTGCATTTACATTAAGTCATTGATGTGAGCGACCAAACTAATAAAACACAGCCCCTATTTTGTTTTGTGTGTTATTTTAATCAATACAATCTCTCCTGGTTTAATAGGAAGTGAGCCCCAAGGACTGCTCATATTAGCAGATATTTACAAAATGGTTTTTTTTTTTGCTATTAAAGAGGCATTACAAAATAATGTCAGAGGTTAAAGCAATATCATTTCTTCACCTTCTTTGGACCACTATTTCATTTTAATTCACACTATCAATATAAGTGGGTGGGGGGAACAGTACCTGAGGCCTTTCCTTTCATCTTAATAAGATAATTTCATAAAAACTTTACATTTTGGTGATAGCTTTTATTATCCTGCCCTTTGATTCTGAATTATATCCTTATTTTCTACAAAAATTTCTAATTTTCTCTCTTGTAAACCCCACAACAGAATACAAGATGTAGTCTGTCGTTAAATGTGTAGAATTTTACCCGTCTTGCTGGCTTCTCTTTCTCTGCAGGCACTCCATCTGCACCGTGTACATTGAAGTGCTTCCTCCAAACAATCAAAGCCCTCCCCGCTTCCCACAGATGATGTACAGCCTAGAAGTCAGCGAGGCCATGAGGATCGGTGCTGTTTTATTAAATCTACAGGTATGTTCTTAATATATATATATATATATATACATACATACAAGTATATATGTGTATGTATTTCCACAGCGACAACCTTGAAGACTAATGGACTTATATTTGTGCCTGGCGGGGGGAGGGGGGGGGGGTAGGAGCTCACATGTCTGCATACACTTGAGTCAATGAAATTTCCATCTGGAAAGGAAAGCAGGGGTACTATGGTTGGAGGGTTTCCACAGCTAATCTATTCTATTGATTGCCACAATTGAAGAAATACTGTGAGCTGGCAGGGATTAGCTGCAATCATTACAAGAGAGAATGAAGGGAGTGGAAACAGGCACTTGAATATATTTTACGTTGCAACCAAAGAGTCTGCAGCTGACTGTTATTTTCTGTCTTGGCTTTCTTTGCCCCAGCAGGATTTATTTTTGCTGCAGTGTTCTATGGAGAGAATAACTTTAGGTGCACAGGCTGATGGTAGGCAGTCTAATTCTGAGGCACACTTCATTCTATGCCATAGAATCTATGGCCATGGGCAAATCATGTAATTGCTGTGCCTTGGTTTATTTATTTAGATGAAGGGGGCAGGTTTAGCTGATATGTTCATTTGCAGCTTCTGATTCATATGGATTACTTGCAGGGTGATAGTTTGGTTTTCACTTGGTATATATTCCTAACTAAAGCATATTTGCCCAGAGAAGGCTGTGTCTTCAACTGAATCGATAGCTTCAAGTTGGACTACCTATGGTATTGGTAACTGTCACTTGCTGTAAAAGTCATAAGGTCCGTGACATGACTTATTGCTTTACCTATGGATATTCATAGGACAGAGAATTTATCTTCCTCTGGAGTTACGTGGGAATGACAGGAGTTGCTGACACGAGAATTCAGGAAGCTGACCTTGCAGGTTAGGAGAGCTTTCAATAGGATGATTTCGGAAAATCCCAGGATCAATGTTTACCATCAAATGAGTTGACATAAGGCATAGCTATAAATTGTTCAAATTCCATTTGAATATTGACATCATTTCCCTGATGATGGAAAAGTGAAGGTTCTAAAGGATGTTTGTATTGGAAAGAATGTAAAAATAATGAAACACAGCAACCTCATTATCCAGATGTGGAAAGTGAACCCCATAGAGAGTAAATGACACCTAAGAAGAGTTGATTGAATTCTCATCATTTCCAAAATACGACTCATTCCATTATATCCCACTTATTTTTGAGGCTGCTAAAAATTTGGTTGGCATTATCAGATACTTTCCTGTGCCTCTGTTCTAGGACCTATTGTGTCTCTTTTCTCTAGTAACTAGAAAGGGTTTGCTTTTGGTATTCATTTTCTATTAAAACATGTGGAAAACAAAATTATATGAAAGTAGACTTATTAGTAATATAGAAATTTGGAGGATTTTAATGGATAAAATAAAAGTAAGAAAAAAAATGCAGTTTCTTTAGGGAGGGGAAAACAGCTAGTTAAATCATTAAAATGTTGCCCTAACCAGTTTGGCTTAGTGGATATAGAGCGTCGGCCTGTGGACTGAAGGGTCCCAGGTTCGATTCCGGTCAAGGGCATATACCTTGGTTGTGGGCACATCCCCAGTAGGGGGTGTGCAGGAGGCAGCTGATCGATGTTTCTAACTCTCTATCCCTCTCCCTTCCATTCTGTAAAAAATAATATATATATGTATATATGTGTATATATATATATATATATATATATATTTATTAAAATGTTGAAATATCCAAAACCAAATATTAAGACAAGTGCATTTAATGAAATTCTTTTATTTGCATATATGAAGATTTATTTATTTAAACAAGAAGTAAAGAATAATAAATATTAGATTTGTTAGAATCAGGCCAAGAAACTTTAAATGTTTTACATTTAAATATGCCTGAAGAATGTACCTATATGTTATTTAACTTTCTATAAGGTGAGACATAATTTTAGTTGTGAGGTAGCTCAGATTTCATTGCAATACATCCCAGAGAGATTTTGGAATCATATTATAGGAGAATAATTCCACTGGAGAGTTAAAGATGAAAGGAGCTGGCCTTTTTCATATCTCAGATTTCTCTAGTACAAAAGCTGAGAAAACGGTTGAAATGACATTTCTATTCACCCTTTGTGCTTCTGACAGAAGCAAAAGAAAGGGTGCCAATCGCAGTGGCGTCTCTATAGAAAGAACTGGGGTGACACAATCAAGGCGTCTTTCATAGGCCACTAGCCATCCACTTCTGCTCATGATCAACTGAGATTGAATTTAAACCAGAGACCTAAAAACCCAAAAGCTTCCATCAGATTACTCTTCCAAAGACTTCTAATAACAGAAGTATTAGAGGTCTTCCTAGCTGCATCCCAATTTTCATTTTCACACATAGGTCCACTACCCAGGGCTGACTCACTGCTCAATTTAGGAAAACAGAATTTATGGGAAAATATTTTCAAAGATAAGAGCAGACTGACTTCCAAATAATCTGTTTTGACTGAGATCAAAGTGGTTTCTTTCTAGAGAACAATCTTTGTGTCTCCCCTCCCCCTTTTAAGAGTTTTCTTTGCATTTTATATAAAAGTTGTTTGGGAGGCTGCAATTTTTCTCAGTGAATTAAAGCTGTTTTGCCTGGCTGTTTGATTGATGGTGTTCTGTACCCAGAGCTCTTCTCTCAAATGTCTTATGCTGACTGGGGTTAGCAATAGGTGAGATTTTTTTTTTTTTGTCTCCCTGCATGTTTCTATATCTTTCTCATCTGCTGCCAGTGAGACCAGTTGGAAGGGTGCGCTGGAGCCACATTGTGCACTTGAGATCAGAAGAGCCCATTGTGTGCATCGCTCTCCAACTCTATGTTCAATTATGTATCATTGTCAGCTTGAAATCGGCCATGGTGGTTGGATTTATGTCATAGAGATGGACAAATGCAACAAATCATGTATTCCTACTCCAGAGCTGGTTGTTAAACTTTTACCAGCACACCCATGGATATGTTGCCAATTTCCCCAATATTGAAATTCTTAACATGAGTTAAGTCTAACAGCTTTTTCCATCTTTGTCCCTCTGAAATGGTAATCTAGTTGCATCACTCTAAAAAGGGGCCAATCCTTCCAAATAGGACTATGTGTTTTACTCAAATATAAGGTCTCAGCTGTCTTCTCTCCTTACAAGAGCATTATTTCCTTCCAAATCACCCTTTTATCTGACTCATATTCCACCATTAGCATAATCCTCCTCTCTTACATAATCCTCCTTTCTTGTATCATCACCATCCTCCTCATCCTCATATAATAATAATAATATCTAATACTTGAGTGGCACATTGCAGGTTGTACAGAGCCAGGCACTGTTCAAGTTCTTTACTTATTTAATCAGTAAAGATAGCTAGATTATATTTGCACACATGCTCAATTTCAGAATTCAATGATCTATAACTAAAAGGTTTACATCTTACTCTGTGTCCATTATTGACCAATTCCAACCCTTTTCTTCATCATTGTCACTCCACTCAGAAGGATGGAGCAGGCTCTATCTGTGACAGTGTTGTTCTCTGACAGAGTGAAAAGCAAGGCGCAATAAACCATAAACCGGCTCTTACTGCTTCTTCCAGAAGTGACACACAGCCCTCCTGCCTACATTTCATTTGCCAAACCAAGTCATAAGACTGCTCCTGGGCTAATCAGAGTAGGGATCTATAAGCCTTCACACTAATCACATAGCTAAGTCTGATGCCAAGATCTATGAGGTCCTTTGGTATATAGTTTCCATTTTAAGTCATTGTACACACAGTTTTGCTAAATGTTTCACCCCTGCCTATCATGGCTTTCCATCCTTACAGCGTTCAGTGGCTGTTTCCTTACCGCCCTCTACACTCTTGAAGCTCACGCTATTTATATTCTGGGTGTTTGTTGGGGCACACTCACTTTTCAGTACCAAATTATAGAATAGGCTAGCTAGGTTTTTGTTGCCAAATTTCACATTCAAATAGTTGGCACTCTTTGCTCCACAACCGAGGCCGATGAAGCAGCCTCTGTCTAGAGTGCTTTACTGATCTCTTCACTGTAAGCAATGTTTTCTGTGAGCAAGAAAACAAAATAAAACCTAATTCATTGCTGTTACCTAGAAGTAATGCATATAACATCTACCCACACTTTTATTTCCATTAGCCAAAGCAATTCATTTGGCTACTCCTCAGTTAATAGGTCAAGAACATACAATCTCCCAGTGGTTCTCAACCTGTGGGTCTCGACCCCTTTGGGGGTCGAATGACCCTTTCACAGGGGTCACCTAAATACATCCTGCATATCAGATATTTACATTACGATTCATAACAGTAGCAAAATTACAGTTATGAAGTAGCAATGAAAATAATTTTATGGTTGTGGGTCACCACAACATGAGGAACTGTATTAAAGGGTCTCCGCATTAGGAAGGTTGAGAACCACTGATAGACAAATGGTTCCACAAGTCACATAGCAAAACCTGATGTTGGTAGGGCAGGGAAAAGCAGGCGGGGGGGGGGGGGGATTTGTATTTGGGGTAGGGAAGCAGAGATTAAATGAGATAGCATGTAAGATGTACAGCTCAGTGGCTGAAATGAAAAAGAAGGTGCTTAAATTATGGTAGCTATTTTTAATTCTGGTCTCTTGCAAACAGCAAGAGAATGTAAAGCAGCTAGACACAAATAGCAGGAGAAAAGAGAAAATGCTGAGAAACAGACTAAAAAGTTGTATGTTGCTATCTCTGGTTACCTGAGAAAAAAATCATAAATATTACTAATGAAGCTACTTGAGTATAAACATAAGACTGCTTTAGTCAGCTTGCAATGTGCATTTTATTTTTGTCTTTATCTATTCTTCTCATTATTTATAGTTTCAAGAGCTATAGATTTTAAACTGTATGCCTCAAGGAATTATTATTTTTAGTCCTGAAGAAAAAATTCTGCTGCCTTGATCTTAACTACATAATTGATCCATTTCCATAACAGTTTGAATGAAATGCAAGCTTTCCTATAATAGCCTGCCATTCTGCATTACCAGGTCTTGTCTTAGGTGCAAATTTGTTTCTCTTGCATCCTTCAAATATTCTAAATATCCCTTCCTTCCTTCCTTCCTTCCTTCCTTCCTTCCTTCCTTCCTTCCTTCCTTCCTTCCTTTCTTCTTGTAAAATAGTATATATTTTCCCCTGAAGATGATAATAGAATTTTGTGATTTAAGAAAGGTTTGTAGCTGGAGCAGTTACAAATTGGCCCTGCACTATAGAATTTGCTGTGTCATTTATATTATGGGGATCACTTTGAATATGTTACTTGAAGATTTTCCCTTTTGCCACTGAAGAAGCACTTTTTTTTAAGCATTCTGGTTCTTTAATGTGTTACTGAATAGATTAACACTGCAGTAGCAAAAAATGACAATTATGACAATTTCCCCTTTAATTTCATAATATGTTACTTACTCTATTTAGTAGGTTACCCCAGTTTTGATAAATGTGAGAAATGACAGTCATTTATTTCCCTCTTCATTTTCAGTTCATGAAGTGGAAAGTACACTTTCTCATCTTTCTTTGCACTAGACTTCAGGTGGTTCTTTCATCATTAATATTATATCAAAAGAATAATTTCACTGTGAATATACATAAGAAAGTTGACATACATTGAACACTGATTAGTTATCTAGTGCCAAAGTATAATTTCTATTTTGTATGAAGGATAGATAGATAGACAGATAGATAATTTGAGAGAAGGAGAGAGATATGTGTCTTACAATTCCAAGCATCTGCTTATTGCAAAAATTAAATCAAATTTGTAGTAAACATTTTCTCCTTTATAGCAGAGGTGCTCTTATGTCTAAGTTTCCAAACACAATTTTGGTGCCCTTGACACTAAGGGATACACATTATCTAGGGATGATTTTTCATCTCTAGGAATATAAAGCTGTCCAACATGAGGAAAACATATATTTTATGTATTTTCTATTCATATGTGTACCTTCCTCTTCCCAACGTATAACAGAGCCCCATGTAAATCTTTCGTAGACTACAGTGTGTTTATAGAAATAAAGGCAGGGAAGTAACAGGGAGGTTAGGGAAAGCAGAACCCTAGGTCTGATACATTCAAAACAGTTATCTCTTAAATCATCTTTTCTTTGACCCTTGCTTTCTTAAGAAGGAAGTAAACATGATTTAAAAAATGTGCAATTTTGCCCCAGAACAGCTGTAGGCTATAACTCAAATGCATGTTTTAATAGAGTTAGACTTCACTTCTGTCTCTGATTTACACTTTAACAAGAAGTAGGACACCTAGGAAATGGGTGAAAATAATCTTATTTTTCCCTCAGAGAGGGCTAGTAGCTTAGAAAACTTGACATGGTGCCGGAAATACAGCCATATTCTCAAGTTCTTTTGAACTTCAAAATAAATTAAGATGAAATAGCCTCTTCTGATAGTATAGAGCGTAAAGCAGATGTGTTGTAGCTGGTGGGACAGGTGGACACAAGTAACAATTTATGGTTTGTATTCAGCCTGGAGGCAGAGGTTCACTCACAAGGAGAATAGCTCTCTTGTGGCACATCCTGCTCCCAGTTGTCATCAACACTTGGATGAAGATGTTTACAGCCTTCCATCACCGCATGTACCAAGCCTCTTTGCACCTGTATTCATGTTTTGTTTTTAATTCTCTAAAAGTTCAGCCCAGCCAGTGTGGCTCTGTGGTTGAGCATCAACCTGTGAACCAGGAGATCACGGTTCCATTCCTGGTCAGGGCACATGCATGGGTTGTGGGCTTAATCCCCAATGGGGGGCATACAGGAGCCAGCCAATCATTGATTCTCTCTCAAGGATGTTTATATATCTCTCTTTCCCTCTCCCATCCTCTTTGTTCTTATCTAAACTGTTTCCTCCATTTGCATACTAGATCAATGCTTCTCAAGCCCCTGTAATGAAGGACACACTTAAATGAATTACTAGAAAAATAAGAGACAAAAGACAAGGAATAAAAGCCCAATTTTTACCATTAGATTCAACAGATATAAAATCATCCTGTCAAATTATTTTAAAGTTTTCTCATCTACTCTAAATTTTACTCTAGATAAATTGAGTCTAAATTTTTTATATCATTACTAGGGGCCCAGTGCACGAATTTGTGCACCTTGAAAGGAACTGTGGGCTGTGGAGGCTGCGGTGGGCACAGAGGCGGGTCTTGGCTCATCTTCTGCACCCCTGCCCAGCCCCTCCTGCCATGGTCTTCCAGTCCCGTCTGCCTGCAGCCCCGCTCCGGCCGCTGCCACTCCCATGCACCGATGGTGCTGGCCCTGCTCGCATCCGCTGACTGCACTGAGCAATTGGGGCCAGCGCCAGCAGCAGGTGTGATTGTCAGCTGCTGCCCTGATCACCCCTCAGGAGCAGGGGGAGGTGGAGAAGCCCTCAGGGGCAATCAGAGCCAGCAGCTGCCGCTCGCAACCATTGATGGTGTCAAGTAATCAGAACCGGCGCCAGGCACCGGCAGCGGGTGCGAGCAGTGGCTCCAGCATTGGCAGCAGGTGCAAGCGGTGGCTCCAGTGCTGGCAGCAGGTGTGAGCGGGGCCAGCACCAGTGCAGGAAGCAGATGTGAGCACTGGGCAGGACCACGCCCCCGCTGACCTGCTCCATCATCCCGCTGCAGCCAGCGCCCGCCATGTTCTGCACACATGTCCCCTGGTTGTCAGCGCACATCATAGCGACTGGTTGTTCGGTTGTTCCACCGTTTGGTCTATTTGCATATTAGCCTTTTATTATATAGGATAATGACCACTTTGCAGAGTGGACCACACTGCTCCATGGACCACACTTTGAATAGCACTCAGGATTCCCAGATAGTATGCAAGGCCCAGTGCAAAATGAAAACACAGCACCTTTTAAGTGTGGGTCCTTTCCACCAATTCTAGGTTCTGCCCACTCTGGCCTGCTCAAGAACATTGCTCCAGAATCACCGATTTACTTTTCTGTATCATGAGCTTTCTTGCTGTGTGATCATTTCCATTAGCATGAAAATCTTCATGGTATCTCCTAATTTGAATACAAAGCAAGAACAATGAAAAAAATGGACTTTCATTCCATAAACCACTCTTGCAACTTACCCATTTCTCTGC
Organism: Myotis yumanensis; assembly: GCF_028538775.1. Classification (NCBI taxonomy): domain Eukaryota; kingdom Metazoa; phylum Chordata; class Mammalia; order Chiroptera; family Vespertilionidae; genus Myotis; species Myotis yumanensis. The sequence goes on along the minus strand of NW_027223764.1, from coordinate 30,310,587 downwards.
TTTCCTTCATTGTGGAAACCACCCAGATATGTTATCCATATTTTCCTGAAGAAAGTTTTGCTGGTTTTTTTTTCTCCTATTGTCCATTGACCTTACTATAATCAAGATTACAAGGTAGGCCCTTTATATACCTGTACCCATGAGTCAGATGCAGGTTGTCCCAGAAATCAGTTTGAATTTTTCAAGGTAGGCATTCTCAGAATAAGACCAGCAGCTAGAGCCCCTCAGCAGTCAACATTTCCAACATACAGGGAAATAATTTATTTGTCCCTTGAAGGGAGGATGGGCAGCCAAATCATAGTATTATCATAGCATCTCAAAATTAATGTGTCTCATTAACTCAACTCCTAGTACTTACTTCTCAGATCCCCTAGATTCACAGTGGTTGGCAAACTGCGGCTTGTGAGCCACATGCAGCTCTTTGGCCCCTTGAGTGTGGATCTTCCTAAGTCTTAGGAGTACCCTAATTAAGTTAATAACAATGTACCTACCTATATAGTTTAAGTTTAAAAAATTTGGCTCTCAAAAGAAATTTCAATCGTTGTACTGTTGATATTTGGCTCTTTTGACTAATGAGTTTGCCAACCACTGCCCTAGAAAAACAATGGCCCTCCTTCATTTTCATATATTCAGTAAGTTATGACTTCATTTTTCCAAATTCTCAGTCCAAAGCCCTTCAAATCATCTCTGACTTTTCTCTTTCTTCATTGCCCCCCTTTCATTTCCAATCAATTAACAAAGCTGGATGGTCCCAAAATATATCCAAAATTTCACCATTTCTTACCACTCACACTGCTTTTATCCTGATCCTAGCCACCATCAATGTGTGCCTATATTACTGGACTTTACTCTCATCGCACCATGACACAACATCCTTTCACTGACACAACAGACAGATGTTTAAAAATTAACTAAGATCACTTTTCTCTGAAAATCTTTCAATGGCTTCCCCAGAACACCCAGAATAAAAGCAAATGTCTGATACCCACCTGACTTCACCTCCCACTTCTCATCCTATATTCTCTCAGGCTTTCTATTCTAGTCGCATAGGATACTGCTTTGCACATGGGGCCACGCTGGCCTTGGGACCATTACACTTGCTGTTTTCACTGCCTGAAATGCTCCTTTCCAAGACATTCACATGGCTTAGGTCTTGTCTTCCCTTCCCATAGGTTTCTCCCTAGCAAAATGGTCATTCCTCATCACCATATATAAAGAAATAACAATACAATGTCTCAGAATACATACCTACTTTACTTTTACCCTATGTGCACTCTGTTCATTTTGTGTGATCTTACCTATCAGTATGCCAAACATTATATTAGTTTCACATTGACAGACACTTTGTTTTATGCACTATTGTATCTTCAGCAACAACAATAATACTTGGAATATACCATGCAATCAATAAAGATTTATTGAAAATTCGATGGCTCTGATTTCAAGAAAGGCTAGAACTAAGGTTTCAAACAGGGTCATCAGTCTCAGGCATGTTCCCCCTCTCTCTATTGATTAGCTCTGTGTGGACTTTTTCTGTCACACAGCCTCTGTAATTAGGACATAGAGATGATAAGAACCATCTTGTTCTTGATTAAATCTGAAATGAACACTTGAGGTCATGCAGCCTCAAGATGAGGTAAAAGGGAATGGATGTGTGGGAAGTTTTCTGAAAGACAATACACTCAAGTGATGAACTATAATAAATACCCCTAGGTATTGTAACAAAATAAAAACATCACTTATCTTAAAAAACTGCTTGCATATATTCAGAAGTAGAAAGACACATTTAAAGATGTATTTTAGCATTTTCTTCAGATATGTTTTGCTGTCCCAAGAATTGCATGCTTTTACAAAGCATTTATTGCTTTGTATTTCTAAACTGATATGTAGGGGTAGAGGTGGAGGATAGAGTAATGCAGAATTACCTAGCTAAGATGTTGGTGGTGCTGAAACTGAGAAACCCTGTCTTCACAGAGCATAGTCACCAGAACAATAAGGTAAATTATAATATATATTTTTTAATGAACTTTTACGAGGGATTGTAGGAATAGCAATGAGTTATTTTGGAGATAATGGCAAAAGACAACTCAAAATGATCTTCATTACCTAGCTAGTGCTGTTTCTAATCTTTCCTTTCCTTATTTCTATCAGTCTTTCCTTAAAGCCTTAGAGAATTCTTTCTAATTTTCTAGATGATAGTCAACTAATATACCTGTGTCTGTGGGGTTTTTGTTATCAAATATTGTGGAAGTGGTGGAGACCTACTTCCATCAAAGTCCTTCTTGTAACAGATCTTAAAACAAAAATGTATAGCCATAGCAGAAAATAAAATTTTGTATGTACTTCAATGTCAGAAGGCTACGTATGACCCAAAGAAAAGTTTACAATTTCTAAACCTGCTTGGTAAAAAGTTTTTTGTTGTTTCTTGTTTATTTTCATTGACCTAAATTAAGCCATTCTGCTCTTCCTAAGAGTTAAATAAAAGAGGACTAATCTGAAATATGGGCTTGAATGTGGAGTACATGTTTGGGCAATTTTTTGATAGCTACTGGAATTTTAATAACAGTAATCAGCATTACCTTTGGTAATTTGGCAATAAACCTGTGTTTACTGCATTCCTTATGGCTATTTATTGCTTCACATACTGGCAGCTAGTGTTGTTTAAAGCTTAACTATGCAAATGCAGTTATTTCTGTGAGATTTTGATAAGTAGAAAGAAACAAAAACAGTGTTACTGAAGTGTACTCAACAAACTAATGGGTGTCATTTGTCTAGGGAAAACAATAGGATTGCAGTTGATGTTGAGAAGTGCCTGTGGTGATTCTGCACTTACCTACCAAGAAATGGTTGATTTGGAGCTAAGAAAAAAATTTAGTTTAGATTTAAACATAAGCAAAAAAATATATGCATTGAAATAATTACTGAAAAACACTGAAGGATTCGATGTCCTGTATTTCAGTTTTGAATACATATTATTTTACTTGGGTTCCCCAAATCCCATAACAGTTTTAAAAAGAAAATAAAGGTGAGTCAGCTGGTTTTTCCTGAGCAGGATGCAGGGATGATTTCTTTCCTGGGTTCTTGTCTGCTTGAGAGTCCGGTTCATGTGCTCTACGTACTTTCCCTGAACTCTGAGGCCTGTAAGCTGTATGTAGGTTCCATTTAATTCCTAAAGCCTTGGCTACCTGTTGTACTATTTCTGCTACAAAGGTTGGGCCATTATCGGACCCTATAGTCAGAGGCATTCCATACCATGGAATTATGTCCTTCAGCAACACCTTAGTGACTTCTCTCGCCTTTTCTGTGCGAGTGGGATATACCTCGACCCAGCCTGAAAAGGTACAAACAAAGACTAGTAGGTATTTATTTCCTTTCTTTTAACATCTAATAAAGGCTGTCAAGTAGACATTTGGGTATGAGTTGGGGAAGCAGTATGGGCTAGAAATATGCATTTGCAGTTTTGAGCATTTAAGTCATGTTTAAATCTTTGAGATTTGATGACATTCTTAAGCAAATGAATGTGGAAGATAATCAAAGATTGATTGTAAGGTGCTGAGGATACAGAAGAACCAGGAATGAAGACCCAGGAGTACATATATCCTGAAAGCTAAGGAAAGCTTTTGGAAAATTGCTTCCATTTTCTGAGTTAAACAGAAATTAGAGTCACTAGCTGGAGGATAAAGATGGGGTAGGATAAATTGGAAACCTGAGGAGAAAGTGTTAAATAACCACATAGGGAAGAGGGAGAAGGAATAAAGTAGCAACATGAATCATAACAAAGGGATGGAATTTAAGGTTTTAGGGTATTCTCATGCATTACAGTGCCATTCTAGATTAGCTGCATTTCCAAGTTTCAGCTCTGTTATATTTGCATGTTATTTTTCATAATACTTGACATATTTTATAAAATTGAATAAACTGACATTTTTACCTAAATAAACTGATTTCAAAAAGGAAATTTTATATCAGAATCATAAATGACAAAAACAACACTACTTGCCATAAAACATACACAGTAATTAATATTAAAATATATTATTAAACATTAACATTTTGTTAAAGGGCCAACAACTTATTACCAGGGATACCCATCCACACTTTGGGAAACTGCTATACTGAACTTCAGTACTTACTCTCAGGTAGTTTAATAACATAAATCAGAACTTGTTTGCCTAAGTGAGAAGAGAAAAGATTATCTAAACCTATTGATTTTGATCTATGTTAGAATCCCTAAGGGCAGGTACTTTGTCTTAATGTCCTGTGAAATGTGTAGAATCATTCTGTGTATAGAGTGCACGCTACCTAGTGGTATTTGATGGCTGCATTTGTCTTTAACATGAGCAGAATATTAGATTAGTGAAGATTTGTTTCTTGAGCAAAATTCCTACTTAACAGTATCTAAACACACTGCTTAATACTTCTATGTCCGTATTGGTGGTTCTGAAAAATGGGTGGCTTCAATTTAGATGCAGTGATTAATTTGGTGGAGCAGGCTAGAAAGAGTAGTTGCTTTGATCTTTAAAGATAGTTTTTGTCCTTCAAGCAAAAAGAAAGGGAAAACCAGCTTTGTCTTAATTTATCATGTTGCTAAACGTGTGTCAGCACACCAATGACTAAATTCCATTACTGCTAGCTATTCAAAGTGAGCCTCATTCAGTCATGACCTCGGGTTGTTTATCTGAGGCTAAATACAACAGGAGCTCCTTGCTACTGCTGCTCAGTTCCCTGGGCATGTTCCTACCACATGGCCTTTTCTCTTGCCAGTCCCTCTGCCTAGAAAGCCTTTCCCCATGTGTCTTGCTCTCTCACCTTTTATAAGTGTTTACCACATTTTCCTGATAGTCTATAAATAAGTGAAAATCCTTACTCTGTCCTCCCTATCTGTCCTTCCTGAATCATTTTATATTTTAATAACACTTATTTGGATCTGAAGCTATAAACTTTAATTAATTACTTTTTCTTTCTCCAAGTTTCAATATAAACTGCACAAAGGAAGAATTTTTTTTCTGTTGTTTACTGGTTTCTGCTGTTCTGGTGTTTAAAACAGTAAAGATGTTCAATAAATGTTTATTGAATTAATGAGTGAAAACTATCGGTGTTATTGTTATGATCTTCCTTTCGTAGGTAGGTATCTATCCTGAGAGGAGATAGAACAGCCAGGGCTGGAACCAGGTGGCTGACTCCAGAGCCTACCCAGTAAAATGTAGGGAAGATGAGTGCTCCCATACTCCTCTCGGACCTTTAGTGAAGGGCTCAGATTTGACCTGACTGATGAAAATAAAAATATAGGAATGTTTTTGTACTAAGGATAAGTGATTCTTTAAAAATTAAACAGTTGCTATTATCTCTAAATTAAAAAATATGTATTTTCCAATTAAGTAAATTATAAAGAACTCTAATTGGAATAGTGTCAGAAAAATAATATAATTGAAATATTGTGAATTTTGCATTCACCTATTAGGTTATTATGAGACTTAAATGAGAAAAGGCATGCAAATATAGTTTCTAATTTTAACTTGAAGATTCACTATTCAATAACATATATAAATTTCTGTCGATCATTTAGAGAAGGCTGGCTAGAATCATAATTAAAATTTTTTTAACAATTTTACAAATGTGTTTTAGGACACATATATGCACATGATCAAATCTTAATACTTTAAGAATCCTTGCTTCTGCTGAGTTCTCCAATTACTTGTTTTCTGTGTTATTTCTCCCTTTAGATATTGGCAAGTAGATATATATGGTATTTATACTAGAGCTAACACTTGTAATGGATAGATTGAAGAACTCTGAGCCACATGACATCATTTCCCCTTGTTTAGTTGACTGAGAGATTATGAATCTTCTCTAATTACTACACCATTTGCCACCGATCCTAAAATAACAACAAAGAATTTCCTAAGAGGATAAAAGAAAGAAAACAATCAAATGAGGATTTCCTTCTAAATCCTGGGTCTTCAAAGCTTCCAATCTGGGCATAACCTCACATGAGAATCAAGTAGGAAAATTATTGGCTCCCACAATCCTTAAAAGCCTGACATTTAAACCATCAAATAAAACTAAAGAAATACTTTAAAGTATCTCAGGGGTGGAAGTAATTAATTTAGCAGGAGGAAAAATTAAGAATCCTCTAAGAATTATTCTCTATTATCATTTTAGTAACATAACAAAATAAGGATGTATATGCATGAAATGATACCACAATCAAAGTGACCTCATCCCACAGAAGGAATAAATATTAGAGTAGACCTATTAAGAAAGAATCAACCTTAATCTGGACTTAAAAGTATTTGCACAAAGCTATCATGCTTCAGAATCTATTTCTTCTGGCATTTATGAAAACACAAAACAATAAATTGTCTCTCTCAAAAAAAACGCACATACCAATGAGCAAACAAACAAAAATGACAGTATTGACAGCAATTTGACAGGTAAAAATGACTGAAAGAGAAAAACAGAAAAATTTAATGTGAGCTTTTTAATGATAAAACATAGTCTCCAGATATGGCATAAATAATCTAGCAAAGCTTCTCTCATAGAACCTGGCACCTTCTAAATATTATCTGTTCTTATTCAGTTGTTTCAGGACTCGGGTTGTGGTAGTCTGGGAGAGACTTCTGTCCATCCATTCATTGTGGTAGCTGATAGAGTTGTTTATGACCAGGGCTATGTAATAATGCACGGCAAAGCCATCTGATCTACCAGTGGAAACAGCGCCTGCTGTTCTGGACATGGGAGTTCACAAGCGTCTGCTGGGCCAGTAACCTGTAAATAAAATTCTTTTAGCCATTTCTCAGATACATCCTCTCTCCTGGGTCATACTTAGGCAGATCCCTCTTATATCCCTTTTATATCGTCTACTAGAGACCCGATGCATGAAATTCGTGCAAGGGGTTCGCCCTCACAGCCCCAGCTGCCTCAGCCAGCCCTCGCAGCCCTGGTTTCATCTGGAAGGTTGTCCGGAAGGTCATCCGGACAGTTGTTCTGCTGTTTGGTCTAATTAGCATATTAGCTCTTTATTACATAGGATATTTATATTGTTTTACTCATCTCTTCTGTAATGGGTATAAGGACTCATTGGAAAAGGAAATTATTGAATGCTTTACATTTTTTAAAATTTTTTTTTATCCCTCCCCCACCCACCTCGAATGCTTTACATTTTAGATCAAATTCCTTCTCCAGCGCCACAGAGTAGAGTGTGTGTCTTTATTTTGGGTAAGAGAAACCCAGAACTCAAAGTCAGAAGCTATAGGTTTTAATCTTCTCTGACTGGAGTGACAGGAGGAGGGAGGAGGCAGAATAATATTTATTGGAAACTTAGAATGTGGCAGATGTCAGCCTGTGTGCCTTGGCATAGATTGTTTCAGTTAAACCTTCTAATATCTGTTAACTTTTATATTATTATGCATTTCATTTTGTCAGTGAAGAAATTGAGAAATAATCACACAATAAGTGGAGCCTGGTTTTAAATTCAAGCTGTCTGGCTCTATTATGCTTTCCTGACTTGATATATTCTGAGTAGAAAAAAAGAAAAAAGTGTATTAAATAATCTCTGTACATGTAAACATTTATGTAGAGTTTAATACATTCGTTTAAATTATAGACTTGGGCAAAATTAAATACATAAACCTTAGGAAAATCTCTACTGTGTTTCCCCACCAGGTAAGATTATATATGAGTTTAGAATTTATTTTTCTTATTCACGATTATAACTTTCAGATAAGATAAAATGACAGAAATTCTGGAATCATATATGAAATTTTTTTATTTTATATCTTGCCATTAGCTCATTTTTAATATTTATGCTATTAGTCATGGGTATTCTGTGCTGTTAGTTTCAAGTTTCTATATTACACTGTACGCAATAGGAGCCATATCAATTAGTTGTTAATTGAATTATGTTTTCTCTCTGAAGGCAACTGATCGAGAGGGAGACCCAATAACATATGCCATTGAGAATGGAGATCCTCAGCGAGTTTTCAATCTTTCAGAAACGTAAGTTGAAAGTGATTTCTGAATTTATTTATTTTCTTTTTTAAATGTTAAACAAGGTACAGCAGTTTCTAGTTTACTTTAGATTTTTCTATGAATATTAAGAAGAAGCTGGGGAGGGGGTGGCAATTCTGAATCCAGAAATTTTACCCAGGAGACTATTTATTTTAAACATTTTCACTAGGTAAAATCCACTGAGGTGGAAACATTTTATTTGCAGGAATAACTTGGCATTAATTAGATCCTTTAACGTTGTCTGATACTCATAATAACAATGACATTTCTATAAAGAGTAAATTGTTCATTCAAAGGGAATTTTGTAAAACAAAGTGCTTTACATTCAAACAAATTTAAGGTACCAGCAAAGTCCATCATTCAACTTGTGGATAATGTAGGTATATTCTAAAAATGTTAACACAAAAATATTGCTTGTCTGTATGTTCCTTTGGGGTCTATATCAGTGTCATTCTACTCACCTCTCTGAACATATCAAAGATAATGTTAACTAAAACCATTGAGAAAACTGGTAGCAGGCATTAAGAAAGGACTGAGGTTTGTGGAGAGAGCATTTGCTTTCTTCTGTAATAGCAAAGTAGCTGTTCTGTTGTAACATGTGGCTGGTTGTTCAAGAGCTGTACTTGCTGCCTGCCTGGTGTTTTCTGTGTGGTCGAGAGTGGCTTTACACCCTGAAACAATGGAAACCTAAACTTATCCCATGATTACAAAATGAACAATTTGACAAATGGGCCACACATTGCTTCAGTCTCAGAGACATTGGTACATGATGTCAAACCAAGAAAATCATATGTGGTCACTTAATCTTGTGAGGAATAGTTGCAATTTCACATTGAATAGGATGTTACAACCATGAGCGAATTTGCCCAGAAACTGGATTTTCCAGACTTCAGATTTTACAGATAAAAAAACTTCCACTTAAAAATGGAAAGACTTAACTATTTTGAATTTTGCCCTCTAAGTACATACAACTCAAAAATTAGCTATAACTTAAGATCATCATTAAATAAAGAAAAAAGTCTATAGAGGCACTTTAACAGTAATCAAGCCGATATGGTACTGATTTAAGAATAGATGTACCAGTATAAATTATTAAGGATGAAGCTTAAGGGTCCAGAAATAACTCCTAACATTTATGGCCAATTGATTTCCAGAAACAAAGGGCCCAGGCAATCCAATCAGGAAAGAATGATCTTTTCAGCTAATGAAGCTGGCACAGCATGCAAAAGAATTAAGTTGAATCTGTACCTCAGACTATTCACAAAAATTAACTCAAAGTGGATAGACCTAAATATAAGAGATAAAATTATATAACTCTTAGAAGAAAATACAGAAGTAAATCTATATGGTTTGGACTAGGCAATGCTTTCTTAGATAAGCCACAAAAGCACAAGTGATTAATGAGAAGACTGATAAATTGGATTTCATCAAAATTTGAAAAGGAAAAAAAAAGTGCTTCAAAGTATGCCATCAAGAAAGCGAAAGCCCACAGGTTGAGAGAAATTATTTTCAAATAATGTGCATGATAGGGACATATATCAAGAATATATTAAAAATTATTAAAACGCAAAAATAAACAGAATTAATCCAAATAAAAACAGACAAGGACTTGAATAAACACTTCTCCAAAGAAGATATATTAACGACCAATAAACAGATGAATATGCTTCTAATCACTAGTCATTAGGGAAATGTAAATTAAAATCACGAGATACCACTTCACACCCACTTAGAATGGCTATCATGAAAAGGAAAGGAAATAACAACTAAGGGTGAGGATGTGGAGCTGTCAGAATCTTCACATGTTTCTGGTGGAATGTAAAATGTGCACTCTGCAAAACAATTTGTCAGTTCTCTAAATGGTAAACAGAGTTCCCATATAACCCAGCAATTTCACTCATATCTACTCAAGAGAAATGAAAATATTCATTCACGTAAAAAGTTGCACAAACAATGTTCATGACAGAATTAGAATTATTTACAATAGCAAAATATGGAAACAACCCGAATGACTGTCTACAGATGGACGGATTCACAAAATGTATATCCACACCATGTGATATTATTTGTTAATAAAGGAGAATGAGGCCCTGAAACATGCTGCAGCATAGATGAAATGTAAGAACTTTATGCTCAGTGAAAGAAAACATTCACAAGGCCACATATGATATGATTTCATTAGTATGAAATGTCCAGAAGAGGCAAATCTATAGAGACAAAAAGTAGACGAGTATTTGCCTGAAGCTAGGAATCTGGGAGAGAGGGGAGTGACTGCTAATGGATACAGTGATGAAGATGTTTTAAAATTGATTGTGGTGATGGTTTAGCAACTCTGCAAATATACTAAAATGTATTGAATACCATACTCTAACTAGGTGAATTCTATGATATGTGAATTTTACATTAATAAAACTATTTAAAAGAGAGACAACCGTGAATATTTCACCTACCCTGGTAAGCAGGAAGCCTAGGTCTTTCTTTCTTTCTTACACTCTCTCTCTTAAAAATTTATATTTCTGTGTTTTTCCTTTGATGCTGAAGGATTTTACAGCTACTGGTTGTGAAATCTGATGAGCCATCCATTTTATAAAAGAAATTCTCCACTTGTTCTGGTACCCTGGCAATCATTCCTCTACTGTTTCTCATTTCTGCTTTTGAAATCAGAGACACCTAGGTGGGGTCACAGAAGTTCTTTAAGGTGTGGAAGATGTCAATACAGCATCCTCTTCTACTAAACTGACCACAGTTCTTAATGCTACAGCTCTTAGGTCAATTCAAACAGTCATCTCCTTAAATACAAACTGATTCTAGGAAGTGATAGGGAATAGAACATTCCCCCTTTCCCTTCTTAGTTCTTCTGGCTGGTCTAAGAATTAAATTGCCATGAGACAAATTAAAAGGAGAATATAACCAAATTTAAATTTAATTATGTATGTGCTTATAGAGATTCCGTAAGAATATAGGGCCTGATGACCTCTTAGGCAGTTGAGGTTTGTATGCCATCTTAAGCAATGGGGAAGAGGGTGGGGATAGTTGTTTGGGACTTCTAGTGGTGGAAGGTAGTTCACATGGAAATGGGAAGGCAAATGTTTAGTAAACAAATATAAACTCTAACCTAATAATAGGGCACAAGGAGGACTTTGAGCAAATGGACCTTGCTAGGTTCCTGTGTCTATCACACACTAATTCATATTAAACTATAGTTACCTGTGATGGTATCTCCCTTCCTGGAGTGGGTCCTCTATCTAAATTCTTTGAGGAAGCTAGAAGGAAGGTCAAAGTTTCTTCCTAAGTCATTTGTTTCTAAAAAATAACCAGCTTAAAATAATCAATACCCAACGAGGCATATTTTGGGGCAACAAACTTTGCTCCCCTTCAACAGGGAGTAGAGGGCAGATCCCTGTGATGATTGCATACCTTTTTTTCCCCCTTTGGCTGTACATGCCTTTGATGTCATATTTACACATCCGTTGTCAAATCCAGGATCATTAAGATTCTCCCCTATGTTTTTGTCTAAGTGTTTTATGGTTTGAGTACTTATATGTAGATTATTGTTTCATTTTGACTTAATTTTCACATATGGTGTAAAATAGTGCAATTTCATAGTTTTACAGTTTCCCATTGCCTCAGCACCATTTTCCCTATTGAATGATCTTGGCATCTTTGTTGAAAATCAATTGATCACAGATGTATGGGTTTATTTCTGGACAATTCTATTCTATTCCCCAGGATAGATGAGCGGTTTCAAATGCCCTAGTTTCCCATGAAACCCTTTACCCAGTCCTACCCCCTGGCTTTTGGAGCTCTTTCTATGCCTCAACTGTATCTTTTGCCTCAGGTGGTGTCAGGTTGCTCCTTTCCTTATATAATGTTTTCCAAAAATTCCCACTGCTTTTCTGCCTTGAGTGAGTTCTGAGTTAGACAAAACAAAGAAAGCCATATTATATCTTAGGACAGCCTCCAGATTAGTTGGATAGACAAAAACAATTCTTTGAGAACTAGGATAGCTCTGCTCCCTCCAGAAACAGGGACCAGAGTGTCACAGTGGGAATGGTGACTGCCATCTTCAGGACTTCTCCAGGACAGGGCGTGGAGACAAGGACAAGTGTAAATGCCACAAAGCTTTCCCACTATTTTTAAGTTGCCTTTTTCTTGACTCTGCCTTTATGAGGTTACTGTCAACCTTTGACTGTTCTCCAGAGTTCTATCAAAGTTGGCTCTGACCCTTTCTGCTTCATTTTTTCAATGCTTTTGTGGAGAGATCATCTATCTTTTAGAGCTTAACCATTTTCACTGACATCCATCTTTTGCAATACATTTTCAATCCTGTAAATTTTAAGTAGCATTATTATTGATGTTTCAGAGGTGATTCTTACATATATTTATATATATAAATATATGTATATATATGTATATATATGTGTATATATATATATATATACACACACACACACACACACACACAAACACACACACACACAGGATTTACTGAATCTAATAAATGTAGCCCAATGTATCCTGTTCTACAACTTTGATCTAACTGGTAGAAAGACTATACAGACCATGCTGGTCTGCCTCTCCCGTGTCAGAGACCCCGTGACACTCCAGAATGGGAGTCAAGCCAATTTCAGAGCAAACTAGATGCAGCTTCATTCAACATTCCTACCAGTCACTGGATAACAACAAAGCCTTGACACATCATGCCTTACATGGGAAGGATAACAATTCCAGGGGAACACTGTCATTGTGGAGGAGATGTCTAGCCTTCCATTCCAGAAAATCCAGCAGAACAGCATGGTGCAGGACCATCAGCCGACGCCAGATAGCTGCATCATCATCTTGGTTGTGGGCCAGCTTGTGGCTGATGAAGACCATCATGTGTTCCACCAGTTGTTCCTATTAAAGAACATCTGTAATGCTTGGGTCTGCACCAAAGACATGTTCAGGCTTGCCCTGCATAACTTCGTTGATCACCTCTCAGCCAGGCACTCATTGTGTTTCCTCTTCCCCATACTATTCACACTCCTCCAGATACTCCAAACATCACACGAAAGAGCGGGGCCATGGTGGGACTAGCCCCAGTGCGCTGTGTGCATGATGCTTGGATGCTAGGCTAGTTCCATCCGACATGAGAAACTTGTGTTGTTCCAGCACATGCTTTAAAAAGACTTGAGTAATGTAAAAGGTTGTCTTTTTTTTTTTTTTTTAGCCCACTTACAAGTTGCTCTAGTAGCCCAAAGTAGTAAAGGAGAAAGCAGCTGCGTCACTGCCCAGATAATGCTTTGTTCAGATCTCTCAATGGCTCATGATACAATGAAACCACAAAAATTCTCGAAGACTTCCCTACTAGTTGTTTATGGACTTCATGAAAGGATGCTTTTGTAAACACCTAAATAGTCTTTCAGCAATGAATACCAAAAGACACTAGCTATTCCTTCTTTCTCTTCAACATAGCCTGCCACTGCCTACTATAATGGGAAATAGGCACATGTTGTCTTAAACAGAGAACTAGCTCCATGATATTCACCAACCCATGAAAAATTTGCTATTTATGTATAATATGGCTCTACATGGAAATATTATATAAATTTCTAGTGGTTTTTCTGATTCATTGTATAAGAAAGAGTATAGAGAGCCTTGATCGTTAAACTGAGGAGGAAATGAAAAACAATTTCTCAGTTTTCTTTATTTTATTATACTGTGGCTAGGTTTTCAGATTTCCTATTTCTTTAATTACTTGCAAATAAGTCTCAGAAGCAATAAATGTACTTTTCTCTGAATGTCATTTTAGAATAAGATTATCTGAACCATGTGTGGTGTGGAAAGTTGATCTAAACCTGACTGTTATGAACTACTGTAGTAATTGGTTTACAGTTATTTCGATAAAACATTTAAAAATGTACAAGAGGCAGAGGCAGTGTTTTCATAACCATACCATATGTTCAGAGCATTTATTAAATCTATATCAACAACAGCAACAGAGACTCTGATTTTGATTCATTGGTGTTGACTTTCTGTACCCCACCTACCATATGTGGTGTTAATTGCTTAAATTCCACTATCACAGTAAAAGTAGCTGCATTAAAATTATGTCATTTGGTTTGGAAATTTTTCATTCTTGCAAAGGAACTCAACAACCTTAAAAGACTTATGATTTTCAGCATGAGTCTTAGAATCATACATCTTATATACTTAAGATGTGTTTGATGAAGGGGAAACGCATAGCAGAAGAAGTTCAGGATAGCGGGGAGACTCCCCTGTGGTAACATTCCTCTCTGTCTTATCTGTTTGTTTGTTTTCTCTGTCACTAGAACTGGGATTCTAACCTTAGGGAAAGCCCTGGACAGGGAGAGCACCGATCGCTACATTCTCATCGTCACTGCACACGATGGCAGGCCAGATGGGGTGAGTACTCTCCCTGGGAAAGGGTTTTAAAAATAGTATTAAACTGAGAGAACCTTGTAGTTTTACACTTTAAAAAATGTATCACTCTCATGAATTCATGAATAAGTCTCTCTCTCTCTCTCTCTCTCTCTCTCTCTCTCTCTCCTATTATAATTGCTCAAAGTGCTCTTTTCTCCAGTAGGCTCCTTTGCTAATAAATGAACCTATACTTTGAATATGTTCTGGTGTTAAACAACTTTTGACCTGACAGAATAAATACTTGTGTTTGACATTCTTACCAAATTTATGGGGAACATGAAATCTAACCTAGTCTGGGAAGTATTCAGTTATGTCCATCAGCAACAGAGCACTCTGGGAATTTTACTGTGTTGGAACCTGTTTCCTTTAATGTCACTTTGTGGGGTGGAGAAGAGTTAAAAGGGAATTTGTGGATACATGCCTTGAAGCACTTAGGAAAAGAAATTGATTCCACAGTGGATTTGTAAGCAGCACTCAGAATCTGTACTAATCCTTGATGATTGAAGTGGTTTAAAGGGACCCTTAAATCTAGAGAAGATAAATTTTATTTTCTCTGCGCTCAAATTAGTTTTAAGAATAAGTCATTCTGAATTGTTTTAAGAGAATTCAACTGTATTCTTTAAACAATGCCAGGCACAACCAGCACTATTCTGATTTTTAAGCATGGTAACATGTCATTAGACTATTTTTCACCATTTCTATTCCATAGCTTTTTGTCTTTGGGGGTTCTTTTTGGGGGTGGGGAAGGTGTTTTGTGTGTGTGTGTTTCTTTTTTTAAAATATATATTGTATTTATTTCAGAGAGGAAGGGAGAGGGAGAGAAAGATAGAAACATCAATGATGAGAGACAATCATTCATCGGCTACCTCCTGCACTCCCCACACTGGGGATCGAGCTCACAACCCTGACATGTTCCCTGAACAGGAATCGAACTGTGACCTCCTGGTTCATAGGTCGATGCTCAACTCCTGAGCCACACCATCCAGCTGTGTATGTTTCTTTTATCAAGCGCATCTAGACTCACTCAGCACTGTCCTCTGGGAATAATTTCAAACCCCGTATAGGTATATAGGCAAGAATTATCCAATTCAAATGGTAAAAAAATCTACCATTTTCTTGAAATGTCTTATTTGATCAATATGATAAATTGTTTGGGACCATATAATGATCCTCTCACAGGAATGTTACATTTCAGAGAAAAAGGGGTGCATGTACAAACAAAAGCTTGCCACCCATAATATTTGATCAAAATAAAGGTAAAATCACTTTCTCAAAGTTAGCCTTTAGTAAATACTTGACATTTTCAAGATGCTTTTCCTTTGATAGCATCATTTGCTTTTTCTGTTTTTGAGCTTCCTCCTCTTCTTTTTTTTGTTTTTGTTTTTGGAAAACTAAGAAATAGGAATAGGAACAGAGATGCTTTTCAGAGAGACAAATGCCACAATTAACAAGTAACTGACAATACAGTAAAAATAGCTCCTCTCACATTTAATCTTTTTCTTTTCAATTTAAGACCTCAACCGCCACAGTAAACATAGTGGTGTCTGATGTGAATGACAATGATCCAGTGTTTGATCCCTATCTGCCTAGAAATCTGTCCGTGGTGGAAGAAGAAGCCAATGCCTTTGTGGGTCAAGTCAGGGTAAGTGGAGTATGTGTTAGGCAATGGGGCACCAGAATTATTTGAAAGCCGTCAGTGAGAGTACTTGGCTATAATGCAGGGTGGGGATAAAGTACATGCATTCTCAATCACTGTGCCAGACATCTTTCAAGATATTTTTTTAAATAATATCATTTCCATTTGCTGCTTAACTTTTAAGATTTAGTTAATTCACATTTTATAACCATAGTATAATTTAACAGTGATTCATTTAAGAGTATTCTATTTTAATTACTTTAATTTATTTTTTGGAATTATAATAAAGTGTTTTACAATAAATATGTAACTAGCTATATCATAAAGTATAAATTTGAAAATACATACCTCAAAATACAAATGCTTAGATGTCAATTATTTTGGTGTCTGAACATGACTTTAGCATCTACTCTGTACCTTATGTAATAACACACAACCTTTGTCCAGAAAAATCAACACTCATTTCTAGGCATGTTCTTCTAATTTCTATCTGGACATACTACTCAATTTCTGTAGTTTTGATGAAAAATCCAGTTTAAATAAAAATCAGAGACAGTACAGTATTTCTCAGTTAGGCCATGATTGGTTTTGAACATAGTTAATGGTTTAGAAGCTGCAAATGAGGGCCAGTTTTGAGGAAGGTGTACATATTTTGAGGCATCTAGCTCAGCTGAGGCATTGATATGGTCTCCAGGCAAGGAAGATACCTCCTCTGGAAGGAGCGAGTCACTCAGGCATCCTGAGTCTATGTTTCAGGATCCCACCTCTTCCCTGGTAAGGCCCTGGGTTTTGAATAGGAGGTTTGCTGGTGCTTAGAAGTAAGACTTCTTTACGATTCAGCTGCCCGTACAATCAGGCAAAGGGTCTGGTTTTCATTCAATATTCTCTCTGGCTGCAAAAAAAGAGGATTTCTTTAAATGCTGTATTAGAGTCCTTCTGACTTTCATACCATGTCCTGACATTTTGAAAGGTTAGGTTGATCCCCTCAGTTTTTCTCTCAGAGCATACGGATAATATGAAAGCTACCAACTCCACAGTGAGTACTGCTCTCATCTTCACTGTCTCTCTCAAATCCTGGAGACACTGCATCAGGCGCACATCTCCTTATGCCTTTATGTCATCCCACTTCACGACAGGGAAGAGTCTTAGTAACTGAGCTGTTAACATCATGCCAACAGGTCTTGATGCCATGTGAACAGCAAGCCACTCAACTCCAGAACCCTATACAATACCTCTGGTGTCACACATTTTACTGTGGATTCTACAAGAAGAAACCTAGATGCAAAGATTCTGGTCTAACTAGTTATTCGAGAAGTTCACGTTAACACTAATAGGGAAGTAAGGAAGTAATGCAAGAAGCCATGGCAGCCAGTGAAGGGATTGCTATTAACCATCTATCATAGGAGGGCTGGAGATTAATTTCAAGGGCAATGGGCAATGGCATAAAACACCTTTTCCAGAAGTATTGATCCCAAGATGTTACAGCCAAAGGTGATCCTGAGTGGGGGGGTGAAAGGATTGAGAAAAGACAGACAAGAGAATGAATGCTGGGTCTCAGTGGGACGCTGCTCCCTGATGAGGAGACAGCGCCAGTGCCCACAAGCTGTGTCTTTATTTTATAGCAGATGCCACGAGGCAAAGTAGGGGCGTGATCAAGTTGTTTATAGCATTCTCGTGAGTTTCAACCCTACTCAACTACGTGCACCCGAACTCTATCACAAGGCACGTGGGGCCACATGTTTGGACCATAGGTTCAAGCTTACAACCACAGCTGTTGGCTATAATTGTGCTGGGAGGGCCCTGCCCTCCAGCTGGGACTTGCACGTGGCAATGAGAGGACCCTGTCCTTTCATTAGTCCGAGGCTTGAACCTGGCCAAAACACTGCAGCCGCGCCCCACACCAAGAAGTGATAGATCTTCCAAATCCTTACACTAGATCCTGAGAGTTCTTGATCACCCATGCTGTAGAATGGGGCATATTTTCAGCACACCCTGCTTCCCATGCAAGCGAGCGGCCAGCTCTCTGTGATTCTGATATAAAGGCATCAGTCAGACTACAGATGCTAGCAGATGGAAGTTAACCCGCATTAACTTGAGGGACAAGCATGAGGTGCTTACAGCTTCTTTACACCAAGCAAACAATGTGATAAGAAGGGCATGTGCAGAAGACATAGGAAGGAGTCAATATTGAAGTGCACTTGTGAAAGATGAATACTGGTGAAAAGAATTAGAGAGGGATTGGAAACTGTCTAGAGAAAGGTAATTGTATGAATAAAAGTGTAGACAAATGAGAGTATGTGACATGTCCTAATTACAGTCAGTAAGATGTGCTATATCCAAACATTTCTCTACACCGTGTTGTAGAAGGTGATGGGGACCACTGGAGATTCTGAGGTGTGACATCATGAGATTTTTATTATATAAACACTAGAGGCCAGGTGCATGAAATTTGTGCACCGGTAGGGTCCCTAGGCCTGGCCGGCAATCAGGGCTGATCTGTGGGGCACCGACGGGGCAATCAGAGGGTCCCCACTTGCACCCGCCTAGGCCAGGCTGGCACCGCCTGCTTGCTGGCCCCACTCCCCACCGCTGGTCATCTCCCTGTGCAGGGAGACTGGCGAGGTGATTGGGGGGCTCCACTGGCACCCACTTTGGCTGGCCTGAGACCTGCGGGCTGGAGGAAGCTCCTGCATTGAGCGTCTGCCTCCTGGTGGTCAGTGTGCATCATAGCGACTGGTCGTTCTTCCATTCAGCCAATTTGCATATTAGGCTTTTATTATATAAGATTGCTCCTGAGTAGATTATAATGGAAGCTTCCAAATCCAAAAAGCTGAATTAGAAGGCATTTGTAATGGCCAAGACATATGAGACTTGAATTAATATAAATGTCTTAATTATGATAATTAAATTATATTACAGTTGTCATTCTAGACTGCTATTGATGAAAACTGGAAAATTTAGTTATATCTACCAACTATTCAGATAAAATAATAAACAGGTATTGAAATCATTTAGGAAAACTATCTTTCTAATCTCAATTGACTGAGTATTGGAGAGATAAACCCTTATAGAATATGTAACTAATAACACATAAGTATACATTAACATGATTGATTTTTAGTTAATTTTAATTTAACTTATCTTTACTACTTTTCCTAGTGATTCTTTGTCTTTGAAAGAATTTTTTTATCTTCTTGTTTTTAAACTTGATGGGAAATGGTCTGTATATTTCAATATTGAAAATTAAAATATAGCCCTTAGCACTCATAATTTGATAAAGTAGTAATTGTCCTGGTCTTTAGGCAATACATTTTCTTACAAAACTAAAATGAGTTTTAAAGTACAAAAGAAAAAAAATCATCCAAAGCAGGAGCATGCATCTGATTCTGCACAGTTCCAGAGATGTTGTAATGTTCATAGAATGGAATTTTCATGCATCATAATGGTTTCCTGTTGCTGCCTAATGATCCTATATAATAAAAGGGTAATAAGCAAATCAACTGAACAGCAGAACGACCAGTAGCTATGACATGCACTGACCTCCAGGGGGCAGACGTTCAATGCAGCAGCACCTCCCACAGGGGGAGCGCAGCTCGGCCAGAAGCTGGGCTGGCAGCCGGTGAGCCAGCAAGTGCAGAGGAGGTGGCGGGAACCTCTCCCGCCTCCGCGGCAGCACTAAGGATGTCCCACTGATGGCTTAGTCCTGCTCCTCGCAGTCGGGCATCCCCTGAGGGCTCCCAGACTGCAAAAGGGCACAGGCCGGGCTGAGGGGACCTCCCCCCCCCAGTGCATGAATGTCGTGCACTGGGCCTCTCGTAATTATATAATACATTACTTTCACTAAAAGACTCATGGTCTGCTTATAATATGTAATTTTGTCACCAAAACTATTAAGGCACATTTAAAACCAAGATATGTCTGGATAGTTATTTTACTGAATTTGAGTTACCGACTTCGGAGTTTTGTTTGAACAATGTTTTGGTATGCAAAATAAACATTTCATTAAGGTAGTTTTGTGGTATCAAACTTTATTAAAGAGGAAAAACTTATTAAATAGAAATATTTATAGATTATACAGAGCAAAAAATTTTATTGGGCATAGTAAAAAATAAACTACCAGGCACTAATGTTTTAACATAGAACTTACTGTACACAAGTATAGTGTACCACACTTAAATTTGAGGATTGCCCTAGCCGGTTTGGCTCAGTGGATAGAGCGTAGGCCTGCAGACTCAAGGGTCCCAGGTTCGATTCTGGTCAAGGGCATGTACCGTGGTTGCGGGCACATCCCCAGTAGGGAGTGTGCAGGAGGCGGCTAATCTATGTTTCTCTCTCATCGATGTTTCTAACTCTCTATCCCTCTCCCTTTCTCTCTGTAAAAAATCAATAAAATACATTTTAAAAATAAATAAATAAATAAATTTGAGGATTGTCTCCATATTCTCAGTGCACTTGAGGCAGCAGTATTGTTGGGAGAAAAATATGTATGCAGAAAAAACTTATCAAACACAGTAAAAATAATATTTTTTCTCTGTCAAGGGGCAAATGTGTCATATCAATTATTTACTAAAAGGAAGGAGAAACACCACAAAGGACTAAAGTGGCTATCTCAGGGTTGACAGGAAAATGTGTGATTTCCAGAACCTTGAAAAATGAGTGAGATTATAGATTGAAAAAAAAAAAGATACCAGGCAGATGTGATACAAGACAGAATTGAGCTGAAGAGGCCATTTGAGAACCAGTCGATAATCTGACAGTAATGGAATTTATGTTTAGAGGAGTTCTGGAAACTTGACTTAAAAACGTTGAGTTTAGATGGGGAAGTAGGAAGTCCTAATGAAATGGCCATTGTTATAAAGACTTTACTTGTCAGTGTAATGCTTTCTTTAGAACCTTTTACAGTATTTCACAGGAAACTCTAAAGCAGTGGTTCTCAACCTTGGCTGCTCATTAGAATCACCTGGGAATCTTTTTAAAATCCTGATTTCTGAGCCTCATCCTCCGGAAATTCCGTTTCTTTGTTACTAATGTTGTGGCCCCACCCCATAACAAAGAAACAGAGTTCCAGTGCATAAAATTTATGCACTCAGGGGAGTCCCTCAGCCCGGCCTGCGCCCACTCACAGTCCTGGAGCCCTCGGGGATGTCCGACTGCCATGCACCTGACTTCTGGCTGAGTGGCGCTCCCCCTGTGGGAGCACATTGACCACCAGGGGGCAACTCCTGCATTGAGCGGGATCGGCCGAAACCACTCTCATCAGCTATCCAACATCCTCCGAGGCATCTTAGAATGTGAGAGGGCACAGGCCAGGCCGAGGGACCCCACCAGTGCATGATCGGGGCCAGAGAGGGACGCGGGAGGTTGGCTAGCCGGGGAGGGACAGCGGGAGGACTCCAGGGCATGTCCGGCCTGTCTTGCTTAGTCCCGATTGGCCGGACCCCAGCAGCAAGGTAACCTACCGGTCAGAACGTCTGCCCTCTGGTGGTCATTGCACGTCATAGCGTGCAGTTGAGTGGCCTTAGCATATTATTAGCATATTATGCTTTGATTGGTTGAACAGGCGACTGGACACTTAGCATATTAGGCTTTTATTATATAGGATAAGACAGTGGTTCTCAACCTTCCTAATGCCACAACCCTTTAATACAGTTCCTCATGTTGTTGTGATCCCAACCATAAAATTATTTTCGTTGCTACTTCATAACTGTAATTTTGCTACTGTTATGAATCGTAATGTAAATATCTGATATGCAGGATGTATTTTCAATGTTACAAATTGAACATAATTAAAGCATAGTGATTAACCACAAAACAACACGTAATTATATATGTGTTTTCCGATGGTCTTAGGCAAACCCTGTGAAAGGGTCGTTCGACCCCCAAAGGGGTCACGACCCACAGGTTGAGAACCGCTGGGATAAGATAAATAGTTGAAGGTTCAGCTGGGTCTATTGTTGGGATTATGTATGTCATTTTAAACACGTTTGGTAAATTGCTTGGATGTATTTCCCAGATTCTATTTATTCCTAAAACTGAACGACCTGCTGGGAATAAATCATTCTAATGCGTAAGAGCCAGGCAGATGAGTTTGAACCCTGGTTCTTCAGAAGTGGGGAATCATGATGCTTAGTTCAATAGAATGTGTCATTTTCCTTTATTTCTCAACTAATGTCTGGTAGATTCAATCTTGACTCCAAGTTGGGGAATGAGGAGAAGATAAAGCAAGATCTATCTCAGCAAACACTGGTGTGAGATGCTGGGTCCCAAAGAGAATTTCTTTGTGATGTGGAATAGCATTTAACATCAAGAATGAGATGGTGTTCTTACTTTGGCATGCTTGCCACAGTGGGTGCTTCGGTGCATGACTGTGTGTGCATACTTGGGGTGAGTGGAGGTTTAGGGGGAAGCAGTGCAGGGAGGAAGGCTTGAAGCTCATGTCAGAGGTTTTAACCTTTGTGATGGCATCTTCTTGAAGAGTTTCTTAGGGGCCTGAATTCTCCTGAAATTTTGTGTCTCTCTGTTTCAGCATAGCCCTGGGCATGAATGCATGCACAGATGCATCAGAGGAGGCGTGTTTGGAGGCAACACTGCCTGTTAAGATGAAACAAGTTCTAAGCAGTGTACCCAATATTGAGTGAGCTACCTCCCAGCAAACCTCCAGTAAATACCTTGCAGAAATTCTCATGCTGAACTGACTTCTTTTAATGCTAAGTAACAGCAATAGAGCCCTGAGTCAACAAAAATGTTCTTCCAGTTCTAAAACAAAAGAGGCTGAGTGTATTTAACCTGAAACACTAATGTATTCCCAGTGTGAGATCTGCATGCTAAATCTCAGCAGCGATGAAGTGGTAGAGATTTTGTTTGAAACCCTAAGCAGTTTTAAAATCATTAGTAAACTGCAGTGTTTAGAAGGGTAGTGATGGTGTCATTTCTGAGAATAAATATATATATATATATATATATATCCTTCAACTAGACAATTTATTATTAAGAAAAATAAATCTGACCTTTAGTGGTCTGTCTGATTAATGATGTGATCTCCCTGTGTGGGGTTCTAAAAATGAAATGAAGGTGGGAAGCTTTATGGTCTTTTATTTATTTCTTATAGCTCAGCATGACATTCAACAGTGCCTGAAACTATAATACTTCTTTGTTAAGTGGGTCACAACTGGGGAATTGTATGGCTTCTCTTGTCAAGTCAAACTATATAATGCAAATACTGTTCTCAGTCCAGTAAAGAAAAATCACTCCCCAATTTCAAAAATTAGTGGCATACATTTAATGTTGCTGCCTACAGATGGAGATGTATCTATTTCTGGTGAATATTTTTGAAACTTGGGGATCTTTCAGATATTCAACCATCAGTTCATAAATGGATTAGAAAGTTGTATGCATTTATTGATACAATATATACTTGGGACCTACCCTTTTAGTAGTTTTTAGTCTTATTATCAGCTATTATAATGAGTGCATGTACATGTGTATGCATTTGTATGTGTGTGTAAATATTCATAGCTGTATAATCCCAGCTGTACAATGAATGATTTCTCCCACCATCCTCATGGTAACCAATGATCTCTTTATTGCTAAATATAGTTTTTATCTGAATAACTTTACTACTGCATTTGAAATGAACCCCTTACTGTTGAGACTCTACTATGTTTGCTCCTGGTTTTTATGTTTAAGAATCTTTAATTCTTTTTGCCTTCCCTTTATCTGATTCCTTCATAAATCTTTTTTTTTTACCACAGCAAAAGATAATATTTTTATTTGAGAAAAATGCACACTATATCAGTATATTATACATATACCATAAAAGTTATTCACTTTTGTTAACATCATCAGAATCAACATCATAGACATATCCCAAACCTCCAAAACAAACTTTGAATTTTGGAAGTACCTTCTTAGTGGTTGTTCTGATTCTACACATGCCTTTTGGGAAATCCAACTCATGTGGAAGCCCACATTTTTAATTGCACTTGGATGTTGATGTCTCCCATAGATGTATCTTGAGCCCCACTCTGCTCCTTCAATCTATACCCTCAAATAGATACTTACCTGTAAAACAAACCTACTTGTATGTCCTATAGTCATCTCAAATTCAACATGTTTAAGATTGAACCCTTATTTTCATCTTCCCCAGAAAAGGCTCCTTCTCCAGAATCATGCATCTTGATTACCCATGCCCCAAGCTAAAGGTTGAGGAGGCATCTGAGTCACCTCTTACTCCCCCACTGCCCATATCCAGTCAGTCACCAGTCTTGGTAGTTTACATCTTTCAAATTATTCTCAAATTTTTCCTTTCTCCAAACAACCATAGTCAGACACTCATTATTTCTCACCTGAGCTATTATTATAACCTCTTAATTGCTTATCCTGACACTGGTTTTGAGACCTCATAATTGTCCTCACTGTAACTGCTGGAATGCTATCTCTAACAAACCAGCTGCACTGTAGGAGGTATTCTACAATGCAACAAACAAGACACACCTCCCACTGCAACTTCACCTTCAGGAATAATAACCTGCTTCTAATCACTAATATTTGCTCTCAGAACTCTCCTTCGTCTCTTTCTTTGCCTCTGCTCGTGCCTGCTGCCTTGATGTCTTCTTTCTCCCTTCTTCATTTAGATAACTCAACCTTGAAAATTCTAGTCACACATAATCTCTTTCAGAAAATCTTTTCTGGGTCCTAGGAGTCTCCTACTCATGGCTCCAAATTATACTGTGAACAGCTTTTTTATAGTACTTACTAAAGTACACGTAAGTTCCCTGAATATACAAATTACTTGAAAGCAGAGACTGTGTCCTATTGATCTTTGAACCCTCACTACCCAGCCCAATAGTTGGCATTAGAACACGCTAAATTAAATTAGACCTAATGTATTAAAGTGATCAAGAAGTGCATTTTTTACAAGTGATTCATAAACATTATTTAAAAAGAAGAGATGTAATAAACTTCAAAATCTACACATATATATTTGGCTTATTCACATACCTACAGGTCAATAAGTTTTCTTGATACATAGAGAAAAAGTTTTTATATTGAATATCTATCAACTTTTACAATTTTAGCATGTAGAATAGCACACATAGAGTTGATTTAAAAAGCAGTGTTAATGCAAAGAACAATTGAAATTTATGTTGGTACAGGGGAAAATATTTACCACCCAGGAAACAAGGCAATAATAATGAAGGATGTTCCCAGGTATAAGAAGATTGCAAGGAGGAAAACTGTAACCAGCCTGCTTGGTTACATTTTAGAATTGTGTTTTCATTCACCCTTTTAAAATATATACCCTATTTAAATTATTTACATTTATATAAAAAGAAATGCCAGCTATTTTTGCCTCACAAATCCCAGATCCATTCATCTAGCTGTGCCTTTTAATGCTGCATTAGTTATTTATGAGATCCAACTTGGTACAAATTGCACTTCTGTTTTATAGACTGAGGAGAATTCATGGCTTGTTCACGTTAGTTGGATTCAGTTCTTCTCTACAAATGTTATAGCTCACTACCATTACTTACACTGAGTTTACTGCCTAACTAAGGAAGAAGCTTGACAATCAACCTAAGGTTTTATAGGAGGCATTCCAACTGTTTCTGAAGCCTTTATTAAGACCGTATCTTGTCCTTTAAACTTTATGAAAAGTGTATAATTTAGAGAAAGTGATTTAAACATAACTGTACAATGTAATAAGTTATTATAAAGTAAACAGAAATATAAGTACAACCCAGATATATAGTGTATCCCTAGGAAAGTACCTGCATGATTTGTCCTAGTTACAACTATAATTAATAACTACAATAGATTCTTGCTTTCTATTATAGATTTACAAACTAAATCAGCATCCATAAATAATATAATTTAGCTTTGACTTTTGCAATGAATATAAACAGAATTGCATAGTATGTATGCTTTAGTATCTGCCTTCTTTCATGCATCATTATCTTTGTAAGATTTAACCACATTTCTGCCTCTGCCTGTCTATGTATTTTCTGTGCTGTCTGTGACTAAGTCACAATTATTTTCCAAATTATATTATTGATGAGTATTTGAGTGGTTTCCAATATGAGGTATTATAATCAATGATGTGAATACTGGAATATAATTTCATCTGGTGCACATGCACCTGAGTTTTTCTGTGTTATAAGTATGAGAATATTTGATCAATTGAAAATGTCAAAAATTTTTCATGGTGACTGTACCAAGAAATCTGTGAGTTAGTTATAGTCCCCATTTGCATGTTTAATATGTGTCAATATTTCTAATTTGGACCAACATGGTGTGATTTCAGTGTTATCACATTGTGGTCATGATTAGCATTTCCCTACTAAGATTGAACATCTTT
Organism: Myotis yumanensis; assembly: GCF_028538775.1. Taxonomy (NCBI): domain Eukaryota; kingdom Metazoa; phylum Chordata; class Mammalia; order Chiroptera; family Vespertilionidae; genus Myotis; species Myotis yumanensis. The sequence continues at coordinate 30,284,161 of NW_027223764.1, read as the reverse complement.
TCATATATGTGTTTAATAGCTACTTTGCTTTTTTCACAAACTGCCTACTTAAGTCTTGTATTTATTTATCTACTGGGTTGACATTAATTATGCTTCTTGAACGTTCTTTTTCATCTATGGGAGTTCTTCACTTGATCTTAGCCAAAAGGCTGAGAAGCGATGTGGTAGTTCTTTGTATATTCAAGACATGACTCCCTTCTTGTTACATGCCTTTGAAATGTCTTCTCCAGCTCTGAGACTTGCATTTAACTTTCTTAAAGGTGTCTTTTGATACACTGAGTTTTCACTTTTAAGATTGCTAACTATATGCATCATTTTTTCATTTGTTACTTGCTATCCTCAGATTATGAAGATAATCTCTTACATTATTTTAAGAAGCATTATTGTTTTGTTAATATTATTCATATTCAATATAAATACTTGTAGGCAAACTTTAAAAATATATTTTCTTCTAGGAGTGTCACAGTTTTAGGTGTTGTAAGTCATTAATACCTTTTGAGTTTATCTTTGTCCATGGTGTAAGATTAGGGTCCAATTTCATTCATTTTCATGTGCATGTCTAGTTTCCCAGCACCATTTGTTGAAGGTACTATCTGTTTCCCATTGTGATTCTTGGATCCCTTGTCAAAGATGGGTTACCTGAATAGGCACTGGCTTATTTATGGGATTTTGATTCTGTGTATTTGATCTGTTTGCCTGTGTTTATACAATGTCCTCAGATTATGAATTACTGTAGCTTTGTAATATATTTTGAAATCAGGAAATATGGTGCTGCCTCCAGTTTTGTTCTTTCTCAAGATTTCATTGGCTATTCGGTATCTTTTGTAGTTCCATATAAATTTTATGATTTTTTTTTATTTTTCATAAAAAATGCCATTGGTTTTGTTGGAGATTTAATTGAATCTGTAATCAATTTGGGCAGTATGTAAATTTTAAAAGTATTGTCTTTTAATTCATGAACATGGAATTCTTTCTATTTATGTCTTAATTTATTTTTTATCAATGTTCACTTGGTTAATCAATGTTTGTCTTTTTTTATCAATGTTTTATCTATAGCAAGAGAAGGTCATCATATAATGATAAAAGGATAAATTCATTAGGAAGATACTAGTATAAGAATAATAAATTTATATCATTCAGTATCACAGCACCTAAATAGATAAGCAAACATTAACATATCCAATGTGAGATTAATACAACAAATTAAAAATAGGAGACTTTAATGTCTGCTTTTAATTATAGATAGAACATCTAGACAGAAAATTAATACAAAAACAACAGGTTTAAAAAACATTATAGACCAGCTGACCCTGACATATATATAGACTATTCCACCCAGGCACAACAGATTATGCATACTTCTTAAAAGGACATGGAACAATTTCCAGGATAGATCATTTTTTTGGGGTTACAAAACAAGTCTTATAAAATTTAAGAAGATTGAAATTACACAAAGTATCTTTTCAACCATAATAGAATAAAACTAGAAATCAATAACAGAAAAAAAAGAAAATTCATGAATATGTGGAAATTAAGCAAAATATTCTTGAACAACCTATGGGTTAATGACAATATTAAAAGGGAAATTAGAAAATGTTTCAAATCAAAATGCAAAGAAAATCACAACATATCAAACTTATGAGATATAGGAAAAGCAATATTAAGAGGAAAGTTAATAGCAATGAATTTATCAATACCAGATACCATTTCATTGTAGATAAAAAATAAACTTAGAATAGTAAAATAAAATTACCACAAAATTGGTTGTTTATGAATTGCTTCACTTTAATTAAGCTCTTCATCAAACTTCATGATTTTGAATAATTTCTGCTTCACAGGACTTTTCTCTTGAGCAGTGGAAAGTTTAATGCTAATAGGATCAATGGAGGAGGCACCAGGTGAAGACTTGGGAGGGTAGGAATAGAAAAAAAAAAGAGGTAAAATAGAAGTAATAAAAAAAATGAGAAGAACCTAATGATCAGATTCCCCTCTGTCATTTCAAATAAGGAATATTTTTAATAATTACCTCCCCAAAAATAAGTATACCTACTTTTTCCTTTGAAATTCTAGATTATTTAATCATGCCCATTACTAATTAGTGAGACATAAATTTCAATAGAAATATTCATACTTAGAAAATTTGACACTCAATTATGGTCTCACTAAATATTGTAGGTAGTCTTGGTCCTGAAAAAACCAAAAAGTCAATATTAATGCATTGAAATAATGTCATTCACTGAAAGAACTTAATGAATTCACCATTCAATGAAGATTCATCAGTTATGTAAATTTAGTTGACTTCTCTAAGCAAAATTTGCTTTTATGATTTTTCTCTTTGATTGCCACTCAATTATAAATCACAATTCCCATGAGCCTCAGAATAATTCACAATTGCATAAAATCTTCTACAGACTTAATGTGCAGCACTTGCTACTTTCCATTTTTATTTTAAAGAGATGCTGTAGAGAAAACATTTTACAACACTAGCAGCACATCCGTCACAATTTTATTTTCTTCCTGTATTTGGCTTACTCTCAACTTTTTGAAATAAGAGTGTGTGAGAAGAATGTATGAGACATTGTTAGGATTTATTGAAAATAAACAGATGACAATGAATGAGAGCTATATGAATTTTTGAGAGATTATCTAGATTCCACGCCAATCTGGGGGCAGTTAGCTATGGTTATGAATGTAGGAAGACATAGTAAAACTCTTAAATAATATCAGCATTATTTACTCACATATATTGGTTGTTAGCTACATGCTAAATACTATTCCAAGTGATTTATGTGTATTAGCTTATTCAATACTCACAAAATCTGATGTGGTAGGTACAAATATTATTTCTATACTAGATGCCCAATGCACAAAATTCATGCAAGAGTAGGCCTTCACAGCCGTAGCTGCCTGGAACCCTCTCTTGCAGCTGTTGCGTCTGCCTTGATCCCACAACTGCAGCCCTGGCTTGGTCCCAGAAGGATGTCCAGAAGGATGTCTGGTCCAATTAGCATATTACACTTTTATTATTATAAACTAGAGGCCTGGTGCACGAAAATTTGTGCACTGGGTGGGGAGGTCCCTCAGCCCTGCCTGCCCCCTCTCACAGTCTGGAAGCCCTCAGGGGATGTCCTACTGACAGCTTAGGCCTGCTCCCCAAGCAGTCTGGCTTCCCTCTACAGGAGGCGACCGGGCTCATCAGGGGAAGGCGCTGCCCCCATTACCCCACTGCAGCCACTGGTGGCTGTGGCGGCTGTGAGGCCTGAGCTCTGGGTCTCGCAACCGCCGGGGCTCATGGCTGCCTGAGCCCCGGGCCTCGCAGCCACTGTGGCTTTGTTCGGATGGACTTCCAGAAGACATCCGCCCTAATTAGCCTATTACCCTTTTATTAGTATAGATGTGCAAACTCTAAGAGGTGAATTATTTACCAAAATTATGTAACTGGCAAGTCAATATCAGCTGTGTCAAGCTGTGAAATTCTAAAGAACCTGTATTTACAATAGGAGGTAGCCTAAAATTCTGGAGAAGAGCACTCACCATAGCATTGGATAGTCTGAGGTTCAAATTCTAGCTATGTTCTAGCAACTCAATGACTTTGGGCAAAGTATATAACCTACCTGATACTCTGTTTTCTTGTCTAAAATAGGAGAGTCTGTATCTAGATCATAAAGTCCCCTAAGGCTTAAAGAAGAGAATTCACAATCCCTGAAGTATAATAGTAGTGGTGGCAGCAGTAACAGTTTGCACGCTTGAATTTTGAGGCTTAAATTGAGGTTGATTTAGTCACCCATGATATGAAACAGCTTCGTGTTATGTATTATGCCTTCGTAAAGATGGCTGACAATGTTGCGCCAGTCACTAATTATGTACAGAAGCTTGCTGCTTGTCATCGGAGTCTTGTTCAGTTTGACTTTCAACTTAGGATGATTCTTCAGTCAGCTCTGAATCTAAATCATTATGCCATCATCTAGAAAAAAAATTTTTTTTTCTATCTTAACCACAAAAAGGTAATGAAAAAATCAAGCATTTTACTAAAATCAAGACGTATTATATCTATTGTCATTTTTTCTAAGGTAAAAAAAAAATAGTTATTTGTCATGACTTGTACTTAGTACAATTTAAGTGAAAGTCACCAAACTTCCTGATCTTATTAGAGCTGCAGTTTAGGAATGAGGGATGTGAGCTGGATGTCCTTCCTTTCTTGATGCCACACGATTACATTAAGAGCCTCTATTTATATGCTCTCATACTTCACTGTGCTTTTTTCATAATACTTATTAAAATTCAAAATTGTTTACTTGTGTGACTTTATTTAACCTTTATCTCCCTCATTAGAATGTAATTTCCAGGAAGGCTGGTTAGAAACCCGACTATATGCCATAATTGTGCAATGCATCTTTACCTTATTACTGGATATTATTACTCTAGTAATTTTTAAAAGGCAATTATTGTATAATATCTGCTTTTTCCTGTAGTTCAAGTGACAATAGAACAAAGAGCACTTTGCTCTTGTCCTTGTTCACTTCCTCAGTCCCTAAGATGCTGTCCTGTGCAAATTTGTTAGTAAATGTGTGAACAAATTAATGAATACAAGCATGTATGATGGCATCAAATCAATTTTGAATTTAATCATTTTGCATTTTTATGCATTGATATATTCTTTCTAATATAGGAGTGGAGGAAAATAAAACTGTTAAAAGCCTTAGTTAATTTTTACTGAGATGAAAACTCAGTTCTGCACTAAAGCATTACTCTGAGCAAGGCGCACTCTCTGCTCTTTTAGAATTGGCATTAGATAGCAAACACCTAAATACAAATAATCATATGTAAGACAATGTGAGAAGTGCTGAGGCCGGCAGGTGCAGAGCACTATAAGATCATAGAAATGTGGAAGCTAATGTAACTCTCAAGATTAAATTATTATTTAAATATTTTTATTTTTTATTTGTTCCTTTGGTGTTATTTGATGAAAATAACGTTGGTTCTGTGTCTACACAAACATGTTTTAGAAAAGTGCTCCATTGAAACATGTTCTTTGTTCTTAATCTGCCTTCCTGAAAGGCAAAAAAAGTACATCTTTTTTATGTTTATATCAGTTTTTTTTTTTTTTTTTTTTTTTTAATATATTTTATTGATTTTTTACAGAGAGGAAGGGGGAGAGATAGAGAGTTAGAAACATCGATGAGAGAGAAACATCGATCAGCTGCCTCCTGCACACTCCCCACTGGGGATGTGCCCGCAACCCAGGTACATGCCCTTGACCGGAATCGAACCTGGGACCTTTCAGTCCGCAGGCCGACGCTCTATCCACTGAGCCAAACCGGTTTCGGCTATATCAGTTTTTAATGAAGTTAATTTTAGGTAATCTGAGAAGATGAAGGGTATGACTTAAGGCATGTGTAATATGGTATTATACATTACTTAGTATATTACCATGTAGATTAACATATGTTATATAATAAAAGCCTAATATGCTAAGTGTCCAGTCGTCCAGTTGTCTGTTCAACCAATCAAAGCATAATATGCTAATGATATGCTAAGGCCACTCAACCGCTAGCTATGACATGCACTGACCACCAGGGTGCAGACAACCCGTCAACCAGTGGCTATGACATGCACTGACCACCAGGGCGCAGATGCTCTGACTGGTAGGTTAGCTTGCTGCTGGGGTCCAGCCGATCGGACTGAACGAGGCGGGCCAGACACGCTCTGGAGCCCTCCCGTGGTCCCTCCCCAGCCCCAGTTGTGCACCAGTGGGGTCCCTCGGCCTGGCCCGCACCCTCTTGCAATCTGGTACCCCTCGGGGTATGTCAGAGAGCCAGTTTCAGCCCGATCCCGCAGGCCAGGCCGAGGGACCCCACTGGTGCACGAATTCGTGCATCAGGCCTTCAGGATCATTATAATACAAACTCTTTCTTTATCCCTTCAGTATTTTTCCCTCCTTTCTACACACTCGAGCAAAGGCTAATTCTAAACACTATTTTAGTAATAAGTGTGTACCTCTGCTTCATGGCTTCTTTAAATAGATTTTTTTGCCTGTCTCAAAATCCCAAAAGGCCTAGTTAAAAGGTACTTGCAACAACAGAATATTGCTTAAGTTTTAGAGCATGTAATTACATCCAAATCTTTATATATTGACACACAGCTTGTATGATGCCTGCCATTATACTAGTAAGTGGACAAATGTGCAAGCTTATGTGGATTATTGACAATTTTATATAGAATTCAAAATTCAGATTTTAAATGTGACTGTTAGTTTAATGGTCATGTTTTCCATCATCTCTGTGAACTGTGCTGTATACCCTTGTTAGGCCGTGCTTTTATAAAGTATCTACTTTCATAAAATCAATTAGGTCAAGGAAGATAAGGTTATTTTGGTTTACTGAAGGTACAAGAGTATTCTTTTGAGACAAATGAAATATAATATTCCTTTATGTCTGAAACTAATATTCATTATCTCAGTTGAGCAAAGCTTGTACATTTTTTATATTTATATCAGTTTTTAATGAAGTTACTTTTAGGTAATCTGAGAAGATTGGCATGAAGGATAAGACTTAAGGCATGTGTGATATGATATCATACATTCATTAGTATTTTATCATGTAGATTAGCATGAATCACTATAATAACAGAGAGAGCAAGAGACAAAGTGAGGGGGAGGAGAGTTGATGTAGTAGGAAAAGCAAAAGTTTTATACTAAAAAAATCTGGATTGAAGTTTTAGTTCTATTTAGTGTACAAATTGGTCTATTTATTTAAGTTCTTATAACATCAGTTTTCTCATTAGTAAAATGAAGGTGATCATAATAACTTTCTTACAGTTGTTGATGTGATGATTAGAAGGGATAAGGTACATAAAAACAGCTTTTAAATTAGAAGGTACTAAACAAATGTCAGGTATATGTTTATATATATACATATACATAATTATGTCTAATTAGAATGTAGCACCTCATTTGCACCTGCACTCAACATCCAACTTTAGTCACTGAATATAGTAAAAACTTGACTTAATCCTTTGTATTTTAGTTTTGTTTTTGAAAAGTAATTGCAATATATTTAAGAGCAATTAAGTAGCAACATATATAATGCTTTTGTTTATCTTCCTCCAAGCATGGTACCTGACAAATATTGCATGGTTAATACATGCCAATAAAATGAATGATTAAAATAACAGTTCTAATATTAGGAATAAAGAGCAATGTAACAACTTTAATTTCCATTAATTATATTATGCCCTTTTTAAATATGTAGATTAATTGAAAACAATGAGTGTTAGCACTTAAGTGTTTGTAAAGCACTTTAAGTCCTAAATTATTTTCCCATTTTACTGGCATGGCATCTCAGATAGAATACATGAGTGGTAACATAAAAAAAAATCAATTGTAACATAGCTAATAAGTACGTAAAAGAACTGGAAATAAAAAAAAACAACATATTTTTTTTCAGGCCAAAAGTTTAGTATTCTTTTAACTGCACTATAATAAGATAAAAATTTATGCAAGAATATTATGATCAGAATATTGTTTTTGACCAACACGAAGACTGCCATTTACAAGAATTTCTTCTGATTTTTGACTAAATAGAATCTTGCTCTGCTTCCCTTTGAAAAGTTAGATTCTCTCTCAGTTATAAAGGAGGAAATGCTAGCATCTTGTCAATATGTTTTTCTATTTAAAATAAATTACATCAATATGTTTTCTACTTTAGCTGGATGGTTATGATCTGTCTATCTTTCACTGATCATTTCTTGAATGTACATTTATAATGTCTCTATTATGTGTGAAGCACTAGACTCAGTGTTGTAACTAACAGAAGTGTCTGCTCTCATGAACCTCACTGACCAGCAAAGTGTTGGACATTAAATAAGTGCCACATTAGATCCAAAAGTAAAAATCATCATAAGCACTGTGAGGAAAGATAGAGAGTTCTCTGAGAGTGTATAGTAAGTATCTTCCTATATATTAAGAGGCCCAGGAGACTCCCCTGTGAAGGAGAGCTATGTAAGCTCAGAACTAAAGAATTATAGATTTCTGTGAAGACTACTCCAAAAAGAAGAAAATGCAAAGGCTAAAACAGAAGGGAAAAAAAAAGTTCAGCATGACAGTAAATCCTGTATAATAGAAGCCTAACATGCAAATAAACCAAATGGCTGGAAGGCCGGCAGAACCACCAGTCGCTATGACGCGCACTGACCACCAGGGGGCAGATGCTCAACTCAGGAGCTGCCCACAGGCCCCATCTGGCGGCAGGGGGCGGGGCTGGCAAGCAGGCGGTGCCAGGCCAGCCAAGGTGGATGCCAGCAGGGAGCCCCCCAATCTCTCCACCAGTAGCCCCACAGATAGGCCCTGATCACTGGCCAGGCCTAGGGACCCTACCCGTGCATGAATTTCATGCACCAGGCTTCTAGTAACTAAATAAATAACTCAGTGAGGAATGGCTGCAGCAGTGGAGATAATGTTTATAGATGATTTTTTCCCTCCTAGATTGAGATGTGAAAGGCTTACAGCAATACAGCAGACATAGTAGGAAGTTACCTCTTCCCCCTCCTCCTCTTCCTCCTCCTCCTCCTCCTTCTTCTTTTATAATACTGATTTCTTCAGCAGATTTGAAGGCTGATGGAAGTAAATTCAGTAAAAATGGATGTGGAGGATGTTCTTGGGGCATAGCCCCTGGGACTGTAAGAGGGAATTGAATCCATTGATGGAGCCTCTCCTCAAGTTCAGAAGCAAGAGAATGGAGAAGGCAGGAATAGATGTTGAATGTTTTATAGGTTCATTTTAAAATGATTACCTCCTTGTGTCAGAACAGTAAGTGGAATTCATAGGCCTGGGTAAATTGCATATTGTAATTCCCAGGATTTCATGCTGTGACTTCCATTGACTTTACTGAGGTATTTCTCCCACTGGTCTCACTTTAGACCAGCTTGCAACAGAGTAAAGAATAATGTGAGGGGAAGCAGTGAAATTTCCTATAACTAAGTTTTTTATTTGTTTTAATTTATTGCATGTAAATTTTGATTTGCTATGCAATAATAATCTTCAAAGTGAGGAGTTCTGTGATAATGGCTCTTAATTTTCATACTCAAAATAAGTAAACTATTTTAGAATGAATTCTGAATTGTTTTCATGTCATCTTCCTGTTTATGTCTGGGCTGCAACCTATCATGCAGTCAGAATAATGTGTAATGCTGCACCAATTGCAGCAGCCCCTTCCCTTAAAAAAGATCACAAACGGATGAATATTAATACCCTAAAAGCTAATCCAAGTTCTCTTATTTGGTAATGGCAGGAACCTGAACAACTTTCTTAACTATCCTGCAATATTCTTATCTGTAAAATGTGGACAATAATAACTGGATAGCTGTAAGTTTATAAGAACGAAATGATAGAAAAGATGTAAAAAGCATCATTCGCTCTTACATGAGAATTACATTCAAAAGAAACTTTGAGCCACATCTCTGAGTGTAGGGGTAGAAACAGATCATTATTAGCTCAGATCAAAAACCATCCAACCCCAGATTTATTTTGAGGCCGTACTATAGCTCTGTAGCTTATTATTTCTTTTGTAAACAATGAAAAATTGATACTGTAATGATTCTAGGTATGCCTATGTGTGTGTATGTGTGTGCTTCATTATATTCTTTTTTTAAAAGTTTGTAATCGAATGAAAAGGCAATGAAGATAGAGGCTTATTATACTAGAGACTGAAAGGTACCACCCAGATCCCCTTTCAAGGAGGGCCATGCTGGTCTAGCCTCTGAGAATGCTGCAGGGAGACACCTGTCAGCTGTTTGCTGCTGCAGGCGTGACCTCAGCTGCAAAGAACCCCTTTACCCGCAGTCACACCCATTTCAGTCTCACCCACATTCTGACTGATGTCCCAGGGTAAAGGGCTGGCCATTTTGGCCCAATTCAGAATAACTCTAACGTGCAATCCTAATTCCAGACACCTTCCAGAGTTAGCCAAGGCGATCGTTGACCCTGATTAGTGGTTGGATTTCTCCCTCAATCCAGTCCTGCTTCCTTCTGCTTCCCACAGGCATGGATCCTAACGGTGCACACCAATTAATCACCTGTAACTTCTCTCGCATTGTCTGTCGTATAGGGAGCTCATCTTGCAAATGAAGACCCGTATGTAGTACAGTGGTTTTCCTCTAGTCACACAAGAATCAAAGATGGGAGTCTTTCCTTTCAATCTTAATTTCAGCCTACAGAATAAATCAATAAGGACAGGTGGTATCTCTTTGGCTTGTTTCCTCACTGTTTAGTTTGACATACCTCAGAAAGATTGGGTCATTGGGATACTGAAACCCAGGACTGGAGATATTCCTGTAGGTGTCATAATTCATGTCGTGGGGATAGAGCAACTACAGCCTCTTTTTCACTGTCTTTTTCCTGTTGAAACAGTTTTATGAGGAGCTGCTCTTCTGAGCCTACAGCGTTTTCTAATGGCTTTATGAGTGCTCGGCATCGTACTCGTCCACGTCAACACAGACAGATTTCTGTCCAAAGTGATCAGTCTTCATGAACGTAGCAAGAGTAATGCCTCCTCTAGGCAAACCAAATCAAAATAGTTCAAACATGTCAAGTTGGACAGTAGCTTCAGCCTCCATTTGGATGCTTCAGACTTTAAGTTTGAAATAAATCAATAACATTCTTCTTTATTATTTTCAAAGCTACTTGGTAGACAGATTAGAGAGCTTCAGTTTCTCGGAGTAATGCACACTATTTTAACTTCCAGGTTGTTTTTCTAATTTTTTATGCCAGACTCCAGTTCTTTAACTACTTCATTAGATTGACTAGATTGTTTCTAACCATCCCCATAATTCCATAGACCAAATCCCTTTATTCTCAAGGGAAATTTCAACATGACCAATTGACATTAAAATGTTCTTTTTTCTTGAGAATATGTTAACAATAACAGAATGTATGTCCAAAAGTTTTCTTTCACTTTTAGAAATCTCCAATTGAGTTTAATTTCTCTCATTTAGCAACAACTAAAAATCAAAACCTCGAGTGTTGATAAAATATATGTCTCTGATAAAATCTGTAACTCTTAAACATCTGTGTTTATTTCTAATATTACTATGAGCAGCAGTAGCATTTCACACCAACGTAAAAGGAAACAAACAGCACTTTGCACAATGCCTATTGCATGGTAATCGTTTCCAAAATAGACACCTTTTATGTAGTCAGTGTCACTTAGGGATGTATTCTGACAGCATCTTGCAAGGACAGCAGCTGGGAAAGGAACAACACACAGAGTCTAAATCCAACATTTGATTCAAGAACCTGATAGAAAAGATGTAAAAGCATTATTTAGTACAGTGGTTTTCCTCTAGTCACACAAGAGGAAATATGCATTTTGTACGTATTTCCTGTACACATAAATGCAGTCCTAGGGAGTAAATAGAGATAAGTTATTCCATCCAATGAATTCTGTTCTCCTAATTTAAACAAATGTGGTAGATGAGATAGGTGATGATGCAACCTAGTTACTCCAGTGTATTGTTGGCAGAGGAATTAATGTAAAATGTATATTTCTCAACCAATTTGGCAACATCCCAGGTTCGGGGAATGGAACATAATTAACAATTGCTAAATTTTAGGCCTAGCTCAAGGAATGACAGAAGATAAAATAAACCCAAGCGATCAAAATCTGTATCCTGTTCTACTCTAGTGACATCATCCGGGTAGGTAAATATAATAATACTAGTGGCCCGGTGCAAAGATTCATGTACACTGAAAGAATATTAATTAGAAGAAATATTCATGCGGTAATTACATCACTGCAAAAAATTACATGTCAAAATAGTATATATAATATAGTACTATAAAATTAAAGCATACGTGCAATTGGTGCCAACGAGAGCTTTATATGTATCGCACATGCACGAGTCACCATTTATTTTTAAATTGCCAGTGCATGTCATATGTACTGGCCAGTCGGTCAGAGGTTGGACGGACAGTCGGTCCTTTAGCCTTTTATATATATAGATTATAATAATGTATGTAAAATGGAGAAAGCCCTTTTAATTCTGTTCTTGTATTTGGGAACAATGAATACTTATATCTGGTAAAAGGCATTATTCATAGTATTTGGGAGTTAGGAGATATTTTCTCTCATTAAGTGAATATATATTGGCAAATGCATTTTTTTTGCCTTAAATATGCATGATAATGTAATACTTGAATAATTTCCAGAAAATGCAATTATGGAGAATTTCATAGAGAATCTAATCTGGCTTTCAGATGTTTCTAGTTTCCATATGATTTTTTTTCTAGCACTGAGGTAAGCAAATCATTTGTGAGAAAGCATGACATAACAAAAGAAAGATCTGTGACAGATGGAAGGACAATACTCTGTGCACAGTCTTGGCTCTTTAGGGAAATATGTGGGCATCTTTATATTTAAGTAAAAAGAGTACTGGATAAAAATTAAAATTTGAGAATTAGTAGCTATGATCATAAAAACATCTAATAAGGAAAATATCATATCCTCAACAAACTTAGAGGAAATGAAAATACTTTAAAAATAGAAAGAGAACAGTACTTTACATCAGACCTTGACAGACAGGTAAGCACAAACAGAAAGATGCCTGAGCCAGCCTGATGGTTGCAGCAAATGCAGTCCATGGTGATGGTACTTTCTTTTGCTTAATTACTTAAAAAGTGATGACTATTGACTGCCATTCCACAGATTCTCTAAGAGAGTTACCTAACAAAATAATTTGGTAAATATTTTAGGAAGTTATGTCATTGTAATGACTAATTGAAGGAACAATGCTTTTGTTAAGATGTTTATCTATGGTATATTGGGAAGTTCTTTCTTTCTTTTGACTAAAGCATTCATTTCAACAAGGGCATATCACTCCAAAAGTGGAAGAAAATGGTTCTTGAGAGGAAAAAAAAACTTTACATTTTCATGTATATAGTACAGTTAAACATACTAGTATATACTTAAACAGATATACAGTATATCAATATATCTATCTATGGTAATACAATTTCATGGAGTTGTAATTCAGAAGAAAAAATATCTAAAGATCCTGTTTAGGAAGGTCATATTGGAAAGGATTTGAGTTCACACTGTAATGCAGTGTTGCAAAATAAAACTATTGTATTTAATTCCATAAGACAGATATATGTACAACACTGATCTTCACACTGAATTATAAGTAGATTTCCTTACGGCATTCTAAATGATGTAAAATGAAATAGAAGAACACAATAGAACAATAACAAGACAAAATCCAGGAATAAGCAATTGTTGGTATGATTGCTCATTTAATTTTCATCTAAAGAGGAAAACTTGTTACTATAAATTCTAAATGGCATTTCTAATTTCTTCACGTGATTATGTGATTGGGGTAGGAATTCTAGGTAAACGCATAATGGAAATAGCTTCAAATGAAAGTTTTGCAGAAAATATTTATTGAATATCTACAACCTGTCAATGCAAAGAACAGGCATAGAACAGAAATGAGAGCACCAGCCTGCCCTTAACGAGCTGTTAATGTCATGGGGCTATAGAAAGAAAGTACTAAAGCCTTTGGTAAATGAATGTGCAGTGAGCTTAAGGAGCATAAAGATGATGCTTCTCATGTAATGAAATGCTCCTGAGAGAGGTGACATGTGGACTGAAAAACATGCAGGTTGGGAAGTAAGGGGAGGATTTCATGATAGAATAAAGCAGGCATAAGACAGCAATGGTTACTTTAGCAAAATGCACTTCGATTTAGGGCCTTGTATATGTTTGTCTATTTAAAAAAAGAGAGACTGGAGATGTTGGAGAAGTAAAAGTAAGAAGTGAGATAACGAAATGTAATTCCAGCATATGACTTTCGACCATCACACAAAATGGTGTAATACTCACTAAACCCACAGTAAAGAATTATCAAATGCAAAGCAATAGGGAGAAAATATGAAAATCATGGAATGAGTCCTCCCAGATTTTTCTCTCCCCTTCCATGAATACAGGGAATATTTGAGAAAGAGAAAAGACAATCTCATTATATGAAGACATCAATGAACATAAAACATTATTTGTTTTTTGTGTGACTATGAACCTGCCAACTCTTTTCCCGAAGCATCAAAGTCCTATACTCTGAGTGTTGTTCATCATTATATGATGAATGGATATTTAACAAATTTGGTACAGGGCTACACGGCCTCTTCCTCAGGCTTACTATTTAATTACTTGGTGTTAATTTGTATTCTATCATTAAGAGAACTCTAGGCTATGTTTAACCACTTAAACTGGCTTGCTTAATTTGACACTCTTAGTTCATTTGAATTAAATATCACCCAACTCTAGGAAAATACTTTATTTCCATTTTCTTGCTGTCTATTTTTATAAATAATCTTTCTTATTTCCCTCTCTGCCTGAACTTCCCTCTTTTCATACATTTTACCTTCTTTTGCCAAGCAATACACAGATTCTTTTTCCTGTTGGTGCCTCCCGTTATATAATAAGTGGATGAGCTTTAACTTTAAGGCCTAATATTTAATTGGACGACATACATAAATAACAATAGAAAGCTTGTGCCTAGGTCAAGAGGGGTCAGGAGTGAGATGAAAAGGAGATATTTCTCAGAAAGCAGATGAGCAAAGTTAGAGGTGGGTTTTAAAGAGTAAGATAGGGTTTAAAAACCAAAGACTGTGAGGAAGCGGGGAGAAAACACAGTGCATTTCAAGAACAGTAAGAGTGGTAGACTGTCTTATTGTTTCCAATTTTAATTTTTCTGTCCCTCACCTCATGACATCAGCCTTGGTCATATAAGATTTATCTTAACCAATGAAGTGGGAGTGTAGGTGAGATGTTCCATTTCCAAACAGGAACATTAAGAGCTATGGCTTGGTAATATCCTTTTCCCCCTAAATTACATGAACAGTCTGTGTCAATAGAGGCTGGTTCTTCAGCCTCTTTCCTGGAGTAAAGATGATACAGAGTAGAGCAGCAAGGAATTCCCAAGGGATGAGCATGGGAGAGAAATAAACGTCAGTGATGGCAAACCACTGAGATTTTGCAGTTGTTTGAAAGCTGACTGATACATTAAATAAACTATTCTGACTAAAATGTAGACTTCGTGTCTGAGTTTGTTGTGGGAGATTGGTGCATAAATATAGGTTAGAACAAGATCACAGGAGCCTTAAATGTTAGGATAAAATGTAATTTATTCTGTAACTACGAGTAATTGTTTTGGCTATTGGTTATTGAACAAAACAGTCAATAAGGCACCTACTACTTGATAAAAGAAAATCATTATTTGAACATTAACTTGGAAAACATTCATTGTACACCCATGAAGAATAGACATTAAAATCAACTATGAGCAGTGTATATTTATTGTCCTCCAATTGTGTAAAATACAGTGTAGATGACAAGCAGGTAAACAGGCAGTTGCATTATGATTGTAATGATCTCAGTAAATACAGAATTATGGAGTCTCAGTGGATGGACATCAGTCTTGACTTGGGGGAGCCAGGGAAGGCATCCCCCAGAAATACCTAAGCCCTTAGGTACAGTTTACTTGAGGTTTACTGAATCCTAGAGTGCAAAGACTTCAAAAACACTAAAAAAAGACATAGCTTTGAAGAAAATATGGGAAGCTGTCAAACATTTTTTTTATGGGAAAATACTATGTACAGATTTCTTTGCCTAGAATTTATCCTTTTTGATTTGGAAGGATGGCTTGCTGTCATTATGACAAGTAAGGAAATGTTTAGTGTGAAATCACTCTCATAACCCTTTCATCTCTCACTACAATTATTTTAAGAGCCTCACAATTTATAATCAGGTCATGGTCACTCACATTTTCTTCCTAATCCCTGATGAAATGACTTTAAACATAACTGGAAGTTATCATCTCTTCTCTTTGACTTTCAAATGGAATACTTTTTTTTTCCAAAAATGTAACTGATGTTTTTAGGCCAGACATTGGAAACATTTCTCAGTATGGCAATATCCATAAAATCTCTATCATGTGTCTAATACTATCTTAATCTATGTATTAGTGGCCTTAAATATTCATCATTATTTCTTACTAGTGGCCCAGTGCACAGATTCATGCACAATGAAAGGAAATTAATTAGAAGAAATATTTTAATATTGCTATTCACCCTTTCTCTATAATAGAAGTGTCAGAGATGAAAGAAAATTAGTAAAATGTATATGAAAATAATATATAAATTGATTAATAAACAATAACAACATGATTTAACAACAACAAAGACATGACATAAAAACAACAAAAAATGATATAAAAACAACAAAAACATGATAAGCATGCTGGCTTCTGTCAGCTTCAGAGGTACATTGTCCAATAGTTGGTCTTCAGACTTATTCTGTTGACAACACCACTTTCTTTGAGCTTCAGAATGTCAACAAGAACAACCAAATTCATGATTGACAATAACAGATCAAAACACACACGTGTGATTGGCGCCAGTGAGAACTTTATATGTATCGCACATGCGTGAGTCAATGTTTATTTTTAACTTTGTTAAAAGTGCATGTCATATGTACCTGCTGGTAGGTCAGTTGGACGGTCAGATGGATGGATGTCGGTCACTTAGCCTTTGATATATATAGATAGTAACTAAAGTGACATTTTCTTTTTGTTATGTGTTCTCTGATCATGTAAATTTTTCTGTATGTGTACTTGTTACACTAAAAGCACTGTGCACAGGTTTGATGATCTTTCATAAATGAATTATCTAATAAACACAGAAACCAAAATTCTCAGGAAAGCTTGACAACAAAGTTAATAGAAACTAATAGATTCAGTATGCCAGGTTAAACATGATCATAAGAAAAATGAAATGTATAAATATGCCAAACAAAAATAGGTTGATTTGTTCTATCAAAAAATATTTTTAAAATAAGTTTATGACAGAATGGAACTTTTAAAACAGTTTCTAAGTAGATATTGAAAACCTTAAAAACAATAAACATATATATTTTAATACTGATTATTTAAAATGACCAGGCATGCTAAGTGTGTTCAATTGTCTTTGGGGTAGTGAAATAAATACTCATTAGCATCAACAGATGAAATGAAAGATGGAAGCTTAGAGTGATTGATTCACCAAAGGCAGCAAAGTTAGTAAGGGAAAGATCTGGGCTTTTAACCTGGAGCTAGTTTATATATATACTAGAGGCCCGTTGCACAAAGAGATTTGTGCAATAGGCCTTCCCTTCCCCTGGTTGCCGGCACTGGTTTTCCTCCAGCTCCCAGGACCCAGGCCTTCGCTGCTCTGGCTGGAGCCTTCAAGTCTTTGCTCTGCCACTTCATGCCTATGTATGTAAATTAACCGCCATCTTTGTTGGGTTAATTTGCATACTCTCCTGATTGGCTGGTGAGCCTAACGGAGGGACGGTCAACTTACATGTTTGTCTATTAGGTACGATTCTAGATTCCTATGGATTAAATATGATGAAAAACTATTCAGTCTGGTTATGTTTTTAGTGAGTTGATCTCAAGTACACTTACTACCATCTAACCTGTAATTCTATTTGCCATTGTTAAAAAATGAATTTGAGGCATTTGTGTGGTGAGAGAAAAAAATTTACCAGCATCTTGCAATACAAAGATTCTTAACCTCTTTCACACTGATAATCACAGCCCTTGAAATAGCTCAGCCTCTGTAAAGAAATAAAGACAACTCTTTTATACCTTTTTCAAGTTGTTAGATGAAGGAAAAAGTATTTCCATTCGTAATGTCATTAACAATGCATTGCCCAACTTCTCCTTCTGACCTTTCTGCTCAATAACTTTCATAGTTTCCACTTCAAGGTGAGAAAAGAATGTGCGGCCTCTCAAATTTCTATAAACAGGACAAGCAACAAGCACAGTTAAGCTCCTTCTCAGCTTCACTTGGGCTAATAGGCGCTATCTGGTAGTTCACACCTTTTCTAATAGCTGTATTTTCTTTTTGTTCTCAGAGTACTTTGTGTGTACCTGATTGTTGTGAGAATAAACAGAGATGATTTATATCTAAACAATCTGAATGGGTATATACAACATATTTTAAATTGGAATTAATCATTGATAAAATGTCCAAGTAATCTACCCAGAGACTTCTTGATAAAGGAGATACAGATTTGAGGCTTTATCCCAATACATTCTACCCATGCAGGCAATGTGTAGGTCTCTATAGAATTCATAGCCCGCTATAGGCATACCAGTAATAGGCTTCCACTTTTATTGATGGGAAAGAGTGTATAATAAAGACCCATTGGGGGAAAAAATGAAGAAAAATAGGGATGAATAAAATGTATAAGAAAAATATTTCCCTTTTAAATGATATGGTATAAAAGCATGCTCTGAGTTTAAACTCTGATTGAAATAAATAAAAATCATTAAAAATAAAAGATGGGAAATTTTTGAGAAAAAAATGGTGTTCAACACATAGTCACTAAATCATGTTCAATAAATGCCCTGGTACATGCTCTGACTTTTTCTTAAGTAATTATTTAGTTGTCTCTAATATACTCTAACTTTGATTTTAATGATTAAGGTTTTCCAGAAGCTTTTTAAAGCAAATATTCAGCTTTGTCCAGTGAGTCTTTATTTGACTACAGACTAGCAACCAGTTTCCAGCAAAACGCATTCATAGATAAGTAGCTGCAAATCAGGCCCCACAGTAAGGTGTATATTACAAAATGTGTTAACCATGGACAGATGATTATAACGTTGAAGCTATTACTGTTTATTGCTTTGATGTAGTACAAGGGAAGAAGAGATGTGTGATTTTTCTTATTAACAGTCTTAATTAACTTTTAATTGATTTCTAGGAAGATGAATGGTTTCACACACTGAGCTCCTTGGCTAGATACTAAACATCAATGCAAACTTCTTGACAGTACTGCTGATGATAAGGGATTTTATGTTTGATTATCTTGCCTAATATATACATACTCATCTGTAATAGGAAAGAAATGAAATTAGCTTGCTTAGCCGGTTCATGTCACCTAACTTACATGACCCTGTTTATGGTTCTTAATTAAGAGAAAAGGAAGGAAATAGCCCTGCTTTTCGCAAACATTCTGGTTTCATTGTCTCTACTAGATGTATGTCTGCGTTTCCTTGAAATTTTAGAGTATTTTTCAACAAAATATTACTGTTATTTATTCCATGAGGACTAAATATAGTTCTATTTGTGGAAACATGGCATTCAGTGAATTAAGTTGTGGGAAATCAGATCAAAATGTACGTGTGTGAAGCAGGGGGTCCCGCGGGGGTGAGGCCGAACGGAGTCCTAACGCAGCATGCCCGACTCCGGGGACCGGTTCAGTGACGCAGATCCAACTTTATTGTGTGAGTGCAGCAGTATATATAACATTCCAGACCAATCAGAAGTTTACAACATCCATAGGGCAACCAATGGTAGGAAAGATCAGGGTACTATGTAGGGGCTCCTGGGGGTCTTCTCAGGCGGGCGATGCCACTTCCTGGTGTGCCGCGGAAGCTTGTAAAGGCGGAGCGTGCTCACGCCATTGCATCTGCTGCAGCACTGAGATAAATCTCCTGAGCTCTTCCCACACGTGTGTAGTTGTGTGTTAGTGCGTGTGTAGTTGTGTGTTAGTGCACTTGACTTTGAACATGTTATGCCATTCCAGCTGACTTAAAATTATGAAACCCTATTGATGAGGATGCCCCATCTAACGTTTATTTCCAAACCATCTTTTAAAATGTGTTTGGATATTTTATCTCAACAAATCACCCCATTGTAAAATAGAGATACCTATATCTTTGATAATTTTAATATATGAAAAGTTTTGAAATGTTATTCTAAGAAGACATATGGTAGACTAAAACAAATACATTTGTCAAGTGTACAATTCTGATTAATAAAATGATCTCTAATTGCTAGAAATTTTTCTAGAAGAAGTGAAATTGGGATTTGAAGAACGGATGCATGATTAGAATTTCATAGGTGATTAAGGAATCATCATAGCGAGGTCTGAAAAAAAATGTCAAGAAGTATATGCTGAGTCCTAGGGAAATGTGGAAAACTGATTAGACTTGAGCAGAGGCAGAGAGTTTACACAGCAGAGTGAATAGTATGAAATGCTGAAAGTGTAGGTTGGAATTAAATCATATATAAAAGTTTAGATTTGGGTTTCTTCCTGTAGGTTGATCAACATGTTGAAAGGAGGCTATATTTCTATACCTAAAATTTCTAAATCTGGTGCATATGGTATTCCCCTTGAGAACATTGCCTTGTTCATTAAAATATTGATGGCACTTGAGAAGTTCTGAAGTAATGAGACATTTTAAATTCCCTTTATTCTTAATTTCTAAACTTTATGTATTTGAGCATTCACCATCTTAACCTGCATAGTCCCTAGTTGTCATTCTATAAAATATTGAAAATACACAAATATTTCCTTGTTTTGATTACACCCTTGTTTTGATCATGACAAAATATCACTATGTTAATAATGCTATTTTTCAATTTAGATCAGTAATCAGTAGTAATGCTAAGATTATCAGAGTCCCAGGTGCTATTCTAATAATTCCAGTGTTTGCTCTGAAATTCTTGATCAAAATCACACAGAATGATAAAGCAAGAAATGTAAACTAAAATAAAACCAAACAGCAGGTATATAATGAATAAAATAATTTTAAGTGTTCTATAGCAGTGTTAATACATTCATTTATATGCTAATATGTATAATTCATTTGTGCATTTAAATATTGAGTGTATGCCTCCTATGTGTCAGAAACTATAGTAGGCGCTGAGCATTTAGTGAAAAAAAGAAAAGCAAATATCCCGGACCATATCTTAATGGCTTACATTGTGAAAAGGTTGACAAATATTAAACAACTAATCACACTGATAAATAAAAGTGGCATAGATGACAGGCATATAAAGCTACTGACATGTGTAACAGGAGGTTCTAATTTCCACTTCAGAAGTCAGAAAAAACTGCTTTGAGGAAGTGATGTTAGATTGACACTTGAAAGATGAGTGGGTGTTAGCCTGGTGAAGAATAGCACACGCCTCCAGGCAGGGGCTTCTGGAGAAGTTTTGAGGTTAGAGAGGTTTGCAATATTCTGGAACATAGTGAAATCAGCATGTAATAAGGAACCTCCTGGCTATGTTAAAGGTTTAAATATTTCCCAAGGCAATGGAAATCATTGAAGGAAGTTAAGCAGAGAACTGGTGTCATTACTTTTATCTTTTATTAAAAAAAATATCTGAAGAGAAATAATGGAAAGAAAATAATTAAGAAGTAATTGAGCAATCTAAGCCACAGTGGATGGTGGCTGGGCCCAGTATGATTAGGCTTGAGATATTTTACACCGGTAGAAGCATGTTATGGATAGATAGGGATTTTTCTGTAAATGCCATTATAGCTTGGACCTTGTTATTTAATACACCACATATCTCACAGCCTGTAGCTGAGCTTCATATACTGTATGAGATGGAATGAAAGAAGAAAGAGGAAAGATTCAAAAGTGTGAGAGGGACTAAACTCACCATTGTTGGTTTTGAAGATGGAGGGAATGTGCCATGAGCCAAGGACAAGGGGTGGCCTCTGGAAGCTGGTAATGTCCTACATGGCAACCAAAATAGAGGTGGGGATATCAATCTGACAATCCCAAGGACCTACATTATATCAACAGCTTGAGTGAGCAAGGAAGGTGATCTTTCTCTAAAGCCTCCAGAAAGAAGCATAGCCCTACCTATACCTTGAGTGGTGAGACCTATGTTGAACTTCAGATCTACAGAACTATAAGATAATAGACTTGTAGAAGCTGCTAAATTTGAAATGACAGTGATAAAAAATAATATAGACATATTTGAGGTATCTTTATTAGAGATATAAATTAAGCAGCTGGACATACAGTATATAGGACAATGCATACACAACACTCCCCCAACATACACATACATAGCATGCTATTCAAATTAAATCATTCTGTCATAACAAATCTTCTGATGTGTGGCTGAATAAAACCATAATTTGAACAAGAATCATTTAAATTACTGATTACATAAGTGATTGATTTGGTAATCTTAAGAATTCCCACATACAGTAAAAGTCACTGAAATTTTCAAGAGTATTGGTATTATGAAATAAGACCTATTTATATCACTAGGTTATATTTTTCTAGTTTCTTAAGCAGTGATTTTAGAGAAAAAAATAAAGTTTTATAGGAGGTTTCTTTGGGGGAGTAGGGGTATTGTGGATATTAAGTGATTATTGTATCCCTGGCTCATAATGCAGCCACGTGTCTTATTTTCCTTAGCAACAGTTTGAGGCACAACTATATAACACTAGAGGCCAGTGCACGAAATGCAGGCAGCGGGGAGGGTGGGCGGGGAGGTCCCTCAGCCAGACCTGCACACTCTCCAATTCGGGAGCCCTCAGAGGGTGTGCTTCTGACGGCTTGGGCCCACTCCCCATGGTTCTCTGCTCTCTGAGGGGCCTGCCTGCTCCACACCACAGGGATGGGCAATTAGGCCCTGCTGGGTGCTGCTTGCGGGTTGCTGCTACTACTGCCCAGTAGGCCCTGTTGGGTGCTGCCTGCTGGCCCCGCTTGCCTGCTCACGGGTCGCTGCTGCCACCGCCCAACAGGCCCTGCTGGGTGCTGCCTGTGGGCCTCCCTTGCCTGCTTGCGGGTTGCTGTGGCAACTGCCTAGCAGGCCCTGCTGGGTGCTGCTTGCGGGTTGTTGCCACTACCGCCCAGCAGGTCCTGCTGGGTGCTGCCTGCAGCTCCCCTTGCCTGCTGGGCTCACATTGCCGGGGTGACACCACCAGCATCCTGCCCAGCTGCTATGGGTACTGCCATCTTTGCCACAGAGTGACAGTTAATTTGCATATTATTCTTATATTAGATAGGATTGTATGGCTTCTAAGATTTCCTTCAATTTCTCTGAAGAAAAATAATGTAGAACTATTTAAGACAAATGACACAGTATTTGATAGTGAGAGGTCATAATTTATATTCATTCAAAATTTCCACATTTTATTTGATATGAAGTGATTCTATATGACTTGGAATTTTCAGTTAATATGTTATTATAACATCAACAATTCTCAATTATCATTTGGAGATTGCATCAAAATATTAAAGAAAAAACACTTTGTAGGTTCTTGATAGTCACTATACGTTTACTCTCATTTGGATTTTGAAACAGATTTAGTTTTATATCTCATTTTCATACGTTTATTTATTCAAATACTAATTTCACAAATATTTAGGGAGTTTTATATGTGAGGCATTGTACTAAACATGGGACACTGAGATATTTATTTCTTGTGTAATGCTAAGCAAGATAATTAAATTCCATAAACACAGTTTTCTCATTTGTGAATTGGGGCCAATTATATTTATCAATAAGAACATTGTGAGGATTAAATGAGGTAATATATATTTGTGTATATTTATGTGAAATTTCATATACAGATGAAAATAAGTATACAAAGTACTCTTAAAACTATAGAATTTAAGTTGTCATTTAGTAGCTTATGTAAAGCAATTATGAACTAAATGTGATTTTCTTATTTTAGCATTCAAAATGTATTAAAGAAATGATAGAGGAAAATCCACTCTTTTTGTAGTGAGATTTTCTGAAATAATATTGTTATTTTTTTTAATCTTTAATTTCTTTATTAAGATATTACATATATGACCTCATCCCCCCATTGTGAATGACATTAATTTTTAAGTCATGCTCATTCTGAATGAAGACTCTTAATTAAACTATATTATATTTCTTTTCATGTTCTAGACTCTTGCATTACATTCTCATTATCTTTTTAATATTCTCCCTAGAAAAAAAAGAATATTCAGTTAGAAATATTTCATGATCCATTAACTATTCTCTTGTAGCAGGAAAACATAACAAAATGCAATGTGAAAAATGCTTAACAAAATATGCTATCTGAATTTCTTTGTTTTTTATTTCAATTAGGCAACTGACCCTGATGCTGGAATAAATGGCCAAGTGTACTACAGTTTGGGTAACTTCAATCATCTTTTTCGTATTACATCCAATGGGAGCATTTACACAACAGTGAAGCTGAACAGGGAAGTCAGGGACTACTATGAACTTCTTGTTGTGGCAACCGATGGAGCGGTACACCCTCGTCATTCAACTCTAACACTGGCCATCAAGGTGTTGGACATTGATGATAACAGTCCTGTGTTCACCAATTCAACATATACTGTTGTCGTTGAAGAGAATCTGCCAGCTGGGACCATCTTCCTTCAAGTAGAGGTAGGTGTGTGGGAGGAGCATTCATTTCATAAGTTCCACATTATAGGATTAGCTATTAGGGTAGGGTTGACAGATTTAGCAAATCAAAAAATAACACATACAGTTAAATTTTTTATTTTATTTTTAAAAATTTTAATGTCAGATAAACTATGACTACATTCTATCTAATAATAGATAAACATGGTAATTGACCGTACCTTCGCTACACCTCCCATTGGCCAATCAGCACGATATGCAAATTAACCGCAAACAAAGAGGGCAGTTAATTTGCATATGTAGGCTCCAAGGGGTGGAGCGAAGCCTGATGGCCCGGGGCTGGTGGAGCAGCGAGGCCTGACATTTCCAGCCGGTGGAGCATCAAGGCCTCATGGCCCCAGGGCCTGCGGAGCAGCGAGGCCTCACAGCCCTGGGGCCGTCAGAGCAGCGAGGCCTGACGTTTCCAGGGCCGGTGGAGCAGCGAGGCCTGATGTTTCTGGGGCCGGTTCCGGCCAGAACTCAGCAAGAGCGAAGGCCTGGGCCCCGGGTGCCGGAGGCAAACCGGTGCCAGCAGCCAGGGGAAAGGAAGGCCTATTGCACGAATCTTTTTGTGCAACAGGCCTCTAGTTTTATTATAAGTCTCTCTCAAGCACTACATATTTTTAAAAATCTAACAACTCATAGGGATACATCAAAAAATAAGGGGAGGAAATGTGCCTTTGTAAGAAATTAAATAAAAAATCTAAATAGATTTTTTAATTAAAAAATTAATGTTATATATTTATTGTAATGATGAACAATACAGTAGTCTATAAAAAGTCAATAATCTCCCACCTTGTACCTCCAAAGTACTCCGTATTAATATTTATGTTTATTCTGTCATATTTATCTTTGTGCTTACACAAGTATCAAAAATATATATGTAAAAATAAATATGCATGTATTTTATGCATAAATGCATATATGTATATACATATATACATATGTAAAGAGTTATCTATATTTTACAGACATAGGATATTGCTATACTTATTATTTTGTAATTTTTAATTTTATTTTGAGGAAACAACTGACATTCTTCCACAAGTCTTAACTCTCCTATTTAATAGTGTCTCCATCTCCAAGCCTCCCTTTTCATTTCTCAACTGCACTATTACCAGAAACTCTAGACATTCTGATTCAGTAGGTTAAATTTGCTCAGAAATCTGCATTTTAAGCAACTACCCATTTAATTCTGACACAGGTGGTATATGAAGTATATTTTGGGGAAAAAAATAGACCTTCCTTGACTGCAATACACATGAATTTTGTTGGCATGGATTTAAAGAACTTGTATTTCTTTCATAATTCAACTAAATAAATATTTAGACAATAAACATTAATAACTGACAAGAGACGTATGCTGGTCACAGAGAGGGCCATTATTTCTTCATGTATCCTTCTATTAATCTCATTCATTCATTCAAGAAGTATAATTTCGACATTTATTTTATAACCACTCCTCTGTTAGACTTTGAGGATTCAAACATGAATGAGACGATTATCTGCGTTCATTGAGTTTTTGGTCTCATGTAGCAAGTAGACAAGTAGACTGCTCATTAAAATAGAGGTCCTCAAAGTGAGGGGCTTAGGAGATCACAGATTGTAACCTAATCTTTAGGTCAAAGAGAATGTGTCCTGGAGAAAGTTGCTTTCTAAATGGCAAACTGAAGAGCGAGAGTTATTTAAGCAAAGAAGAAGAATGGCTATTCAAGGCAGTGGGAATAATCTGCTCAGGATCCTGGGGGAGAGAAGTGGATTAGGGCCTCAATGGCTGGAAAATGTGTATGTCCATCTCACCATGTTAAGGAGTTGGGGGATGATCCAAAATGGAATGAAAAGCAAGAAGGATTTTAGGCAGGGAAATAATAAAATCTTTCTCATTGTTATGTCCATAACAGATTAAAGGGAGCCAAGACTGGAAGTTCACATAAGAGGTTTGGCATTACTGCATGCAGAGCCTAACCAACCCTCACCTTCCCAGTGCCATTTTTGCTCCATTCCATGTCCCCTACCAGAGTGGCCTTTGCAAACCTGTACTGCTGAGTAAAATAATCATCCTACAAATCCTGCATAAAAAGCATCCTTTCAGCTAAAAGATATCACTCCCAATTCAAACACCTTTAAGTGACATATCACTTTTTTCCTTCAATTTTGGTATTTGTGTCTTATTTCTTTGTACAGTAACCTGGAGGGCAGAAACTGCATTGATTCGTCTTGTACATCTCTGTAGTAACTTGCACATAATAACAACTCAATAAATATTAGTTAAATGAAGGGAATTATAATCAAGTGATCTCTAGAAATGTATTATAGGATACTTATGAGATGAAATGAAATTATTATATTTATCAGTTTTCTTTTAGTGTTATAAAAATCCATTGTGTTTATGGAAATCACTCAATAAATTTATTTATTTATTTATTTGGTTAATCCTCATGCAAGGATATTTTTTCCATTGATTTTCAGAGAAATGGAAAGGAGAAAGAGAGGGGGGAGGGTGGCAGAGGGAAGAGAGAGAAAGAGAGACAGAGACAGACAGACAGACAGACAGACAGACAGACATAGGTGTTAGAGAGACACATTGAATGGTTGTCTCCTGCAAGTGCTCTGACTAGGGCAGGGATCAAACCTGCAACCCAGTCACATGTCCTTGACCAGGAATAGAACCTGTAACCCCTCAGTTCATGGGCCAACACTCCAACCACTGAGCCACACTGATTAAGGCTCAATACATTTATTTTTATTTAAAATATTCCTTTTCAAGGTTATATGGTCAGCAAGAAATAATAATCTGTGACAATACTTATTTCTTTACTGTGGTATGGTTATTTTAATAGTGATTTTTTTCAGGTAAAATACATTTAGCAATAAAATCCACAAGGACAAAAATCTCATGTCTCTGTCTCTATTTCTCTCTCTTTCTCTCCTCCTCCCTCTTTCTGGTAAATTACTTAACAAACGTGCTTTTCTCTGAAACATGACTTTTGGTCAGCATTAAACTTATGCTGCCCTAAACACTGACACATGAACTTCATCAGTCTTTCATTTTTCTAGGCTGGCACTGCCACTGATATAACCATTCTTCTTGTTACAGGCCACGGATGTTGACCTTGGAGCAAATGTGTCTTATCGGATAAGAAGCCCAGAAGTGAAGCACCTTTTTGCAATGCACCCATTTACAGGAGAGCTTTCCCTTTTAAGGAGTTTGGACTATGAGTCATTTCCAGACCAGGAAGCAAGTATCACTTTCCTCGTGGAGGCCTTTGATATTTACGGCACAATGCCACCTGGGATTGCTACCGTCACAGTGATAGTAAAGGTAAGGAATACAGGTGACTTCTGGTTGCCTACTTTGCACTCTCTATGTGTAGCTTCTGTTTTTTATACAATAAGTCTAATATTTAGTGCAACAATTCATAATAACATAGTGGTACCAGACCCAGAACATAGATTTTTTAATTGATAAATATTTATGAAGACTTGAGAAACAACTATATTGTTTAAGAGGTAAATTCGAAGGAAACACTAAAAAATTAATTCAAACATGTGGCTGCCTTAGTCTGCTGTTAGCTCTGTGACTTCAATCAAGCCATAATTTTGCCAGCCTACACTTTAGTGCAAATTTCACAGCAGTAGAGATAATAACTTTATCCAAATCCTTCAGTTTTAAAAATAAAATCTTTAATAAGATGACTCTGAATGATTAAGTGTACTAAGCCTCCAGAACTAATTAGTTTGCTTTAGTTTAGAACCCAAGATTCTGGAATAAAATAAGCTTTGGGATCAAGATCAAATTGGAATTAAGTTCTGGTTCAACCATTTCAAGTTCTATGATTTACAGGACTTTCTTGACGTCTCTAAGTTTGTTATCTCATCCACTGTAATACCCTGTGCCAAATGATTGCCTGAAAAAGCATGGTGTCTTCAACCTTTTGGATTTCCAGTGACAGTCCTCAAGTGGATTTAAAGGTCACCTGAGCTGCGAACTAAACTTTCAGATTTCTCTGCTTTTTCCCAAAGGAGCACCTTCCCTATGGGGAAAGCATTGCAAATGCATTTCTACTGTTGAACTTCTGCCTAGAATAAGAGAAAGTCAGGTTTTGGGGATGACGTCAAGTCTTGAAAGGTGCTTTCAGTCAAGGACTCTGTACACAAGGTTATAAGGTACACAAGGTAATAGGCAACTTCTCCACAATGCTCATTTTCATAGTGTAAATGATGGAATTAAAAACACATGGCTTTCCTTGAGTTTTTATTTAATGGTTAACTAATAAATAACTGAAAATCCTATTGGTTTTGTTAGAAAATACCAATATGAGAACATAAAAGATTGTTAAGGACTTAACCAATCTATAATTAGCATAACTATCATGTAGGTTAATGCTTTAATACTTGACTGCAAGGTCTTTGGGTCTGGTTTTTTGTGTGTTTGTTTGTTTGGTTTGGATTTCTTTGTGATAATTCTGCAATCAGAGTTGGGACACACGGAGTATTCCACTGCCTTTTCTGACTGAGGTTTATCTGCCAGTACCCACCTGAGGCTATTTCTTCCATCACGGCCTGCTGTCTCCTCTAAACTACCCTGGAAAGGGGAGCATGAGTCCCTTCCATTCTCAGATGCCTTAGAGCAGTCTGGAGAGTCCGATTAGGGTCTGAGTTCCTTTTTTCTCAGGGATCCACAATGACTCTGTACCTATATCCATAGTGTGTCTCTCTA
Organism: Myotis yumanensis; assembly: GCF_028538775.1. Taxonomy (NCBI): domain Eukaryota; kingdom Metazoa; phylum Chordata; class Mammalia; order Chiroptera; family Vespertilionidae; genus Myotis; species Myotis yumanensis. The sequence continues at coordinate 30,255,188 of NW_027223764.1, read as the reverse complement.
TCCTAAGAAATTTATCTATTTCAGATAATGAGAAATGTATCTATTTCAGGGAGTTAAAATTTTATTCAGCATTAAGTTCTCTTTGGGAATCAGTATTTGAACTATCAAAGTCTTTTCTTAGTCACCTCCTTTTCTGTTTGTGTATTCCCCCTCCCCTGAAACAATGCTCTGGTAGCCTCAGGGCGGTTCAAGGGACAGCACAAAACCACCAATGACCTGAGGGACTTCAATTCATATTTTGAAATATTATGTTGCCACACTATTGTGGTATGACACTTAGAAATTTAGAAATCTTTTTCCAAGAACATATTAGAAACTTGATATTATTAGTGATTAGGAAGATGTTAGATAGGCAAAGAAATGAAAAGGACTAAGATAAGTTTGACCTGCATAAACTAACGAGAGCAAAATGGCTTCCAGAGCAGGTGAAATTTTTAAACCATCTTACCTTGGTCTTCTCTTGTCTACCCATGTGGCTCGGTGGAATTTAGCATTAAAAACATTTAAAATAGAATAAAAAGGTCCTTGGACAATTTTGGACAATAAGGGAAGAAAAGGCTTGTTTCTAATGACCTTCCCTCTATTCTTCCCAGATCCAAAAAGGGATACTCAAATAGTGTAGCCATCTCTCTAGGATGAATGTGGTGGGTTGTAGAAAATTATAACCTTCATAGACTCTGACATGGCTGCTTGAATTTTTTTTTTCTCTCTTTGGCTTGGACTTTTTTTTTCTAGAATTCATTGTAGTCAAATTGAATCAAAACATATAAAGTAAATAAGCAAGATTGTTCTAAATAAGCCTCATTCTTTATCTGAGCTCAAGACTTAAATTCCATTGCCTGTTGCTTGAGCCCCCTTTATTGCAATAGATGGGTGTCACTCAATGTTTCTTATCATTTACCTTACTTAGAGAAGTAAAACCAATGTATTGGTTAAGTCTTCTTGACCTATACACATTTATTTCTGATTTATTGTACATTTAAAGCAAATCTTATTCAAGATTTAATTCTAGATATTTTCAATGCCATTTTTTTCTTTTTCAAGTGATATAAGCATAAAATATTTGCAGAATATTTTCCCAAAGACAGACTGACACTTGCTCTCTTTTCTCCTTATCACTCAGGGTGAAAGAGAACTTTCAAAGTCTCTTGTCTACTATCAGACTTGTTTGTTTTGAAAAGAAAATGGAATAGAATTCTCATCTCTCCACATATGTAGATCTTTTCTAAGCTTGCAAATTTCCTGCTATTGGTTTGTTTACTTTCAGTACTGACAAGCTGCTTTGCTGATAACATAATTGCATGGTATTTGCTAAGAGATATTTCTACTGAAAACAGTCACCACAGGGAAAGCATCTTGAAGATCTCTCTTTGAAAATGAGCAGAAATATAATTTCTTTTGTAAAAAAGAAATATCTAGTGTTTATAACTAGTCCATCAAATTTATTTAAAACTGGAGTGAGAATAGGGAAATTAAAGTAATATTCAGAAGGAAAAATATTTCTATACCAACGGTTCTCAACCTGTGGGTCGCAACTCCTTTGGGGGTTGAATGACCCTTTCACAGGGGTCGCCTAAATACATCCTGTATATCAGATATTTACATTACTATTCATAACAGTAGCAAGATTACAGTTATGACATAGCAACTAAAATAGTTTTATGGTTGGGGGTCACCACAACATGAGGAACTGTATTAAAGGGTCACAGCATTAGGAAGATTGAGAACCACTGTTCTACACTAATAAGAAAATATAATTATATGACAGACACCTGCAAAGAGCTCTCTTGGTCACACATTTTAAGGACCCAAAACAAAACCAATTATGATCAAAAATAATAATACGGATTTTTATTGCAAAGTTTTTGTAGAACATTGATAAAACAAGGCCTATTTCATTGCACATTTATTGATAGACAATTAGATGATATGGATGAATCTCTGGAAAATAAAAATAACATTCTAAACAATTTAAAACATAAAATTCAGATAAAATTTTTACCTTACACACTGAATTCTAATATACAACAGAAAATACACAGAAAGAAAAGCTCTGTTCTCTATGGAAAGCCAAAAGCTGAATACAGGACACGACAGTTGAAATATATTAATGGATATACAATACTTGGCAGCATTGAAAGGGCTGTGAAAGACTTGTCCCAGATAAAAAGATGATTTCAGTCATTTTGCTGATGGTCCTTTTAGATAGCATGGCTGCACAGGAGCAGGAGAGTGAGGGAGACTGGGTTAGTAGGAGCAGGTCTAGGAGGGGGCAGGAATAGGTGGAAGGATCAGAAATGAACGACTATCCATTAGGGCCAAGGTTGCTGGAAATACCGTGTATCTTGGAAGATGATGTTAGCATTTTCATCTTTCAAGGGGTTTCCTCCTCCAGGTGGAAAATAAATGTTTCTATGCCCCCAAACATATAGAAAATAGGCTTTTCTAGCTTTTCTATAGAAACTCAGTGTCCAGCATCAAGGTATCATTTGCCAAACCCTGGACGCCCGACAGGCATTCATGTGCTGCTGATGCTCCATGGTGACAGTATTGGTAGTGTCCTAGTTTGTATTCGGTCAGAGGAGTTATGTTGTGAGAGACCAGGAGGTGGTCCAGGACTCAAACAAATCCCGTAAGAAATTCTGAACATTTCAAGATTTACAGCATATTGCCTTTCCTTCCTCTGGAAGGAGGAAATTGAATTAAAGATGATTTCAATGCATCAGCTAATGGGAGTATGTTTTAACAGAGTAACCATTATTTTTTTTACAACTTGGAGTTGATTTTTCCTTTGGAGTTGGTCGATGTTTTTTTCCCTTGGAGTTGGTTGACCTGGAGATATACTTGTTTGGGGCTATAGTCATTAAACGTTCCCCTCTAGTATATTTTTCACTATTATATTCTTGTTTAGTGTATTTTTTTCTAATATATTAACCAGGAAGTTTAAAGAATGTGAATACATCAGGGAAGGCATGTCACGGGCTGAGTCAGATAGTTTCATAAAGTATCTGCATATTCTGCTATTCTAGAATTTTACAACTAAGATGTGACATATTACCTCTAAAGAACCAAACGAGGGGGAACAAATAAACATGCCTATGCCCAGAGATTTTACCCTTTAAGGATTATCATATTTCCCCTGCCTGAGACAGGCTTGATACTGCCACAAGTCTCCAAATTGAATGTCCTCTAATGGGGACAATAGGTGCTGATAAGCCCTACTGGTTACTGCTAAGCATGGCCATTATTTCCCAATCCCACCATTCCTTTGGCTGCTATCTTCACCCTGATGAAGTGGCCACCACATTTGGGGAGCATGCTTGATATATTGGAATCTTCCATGTATTCTCTGAAAACTTTAATTCACCAAAGTCATAAAATATCCCAAACACTATTAGTTTGTGTCTCTAATATCGCAATATCTTCCGGGTCCCTGAGGATATATTTCATAGAGTATTAGCTCCTCAAGATAGATTTGGGAAACACTGGGCTATGCAAAAGAAAACAGATTTCTCTCTGCATTGGCGTATACATTCATATAGGAGCCTTCAATGTACTGATATACCTTGATAATCTCAAGAAAAAAATGTGATTTCCCGTATTTGATCATGGGATTCTTTTTGGTTGTAAAGTTTCTGATTGGACTCATTTTTCAAGGAATGCAACTTAGGGAAAAAACACACAACATTATTAGGTTTTAGTGAAAATAACTATTTCTAGATTTAAATATTGAATAAACTGTTTTAAAAATATAACTATAACTGCAATAACACTCTTTTTACCAAAGAAATCTTTATGAATAATTATAACAATTATCTTCAGGGAAATAAATTAGCATTATATAATGTTTAGTAGCTCACCAGATTTCCAAGATAAAAGTATAGTAACTAGTTGAAAGAATTTTTTTTAATCTAAAATATTATTGGAAAGAGATATCTTAAAAGTTATATGTGCATTATGTGCATTTTTAAGTGAAAATCACACTTAAGTCATCTTACATATAATCTTCTGATGACTTGGCCATTTCTCTTTCTCCTTGCATCCACATATCAGAATGAGGCTTATAGGATCTGATATAACAGAATTAAATCATAGCTATATCCTTTGTTGCAGGATAACCATGAGCAATTTAATCTCTGTAAGCTTCAGTTTTCTTATATATAAAACAGGAATAATAGTAATAATAATAACTACTATATTTTGTGCAAGTTAATGGAAATGATACATTTGATACACTCAGCATTTTCCTGATATACAGTAAAAATGAACCATACAGACACATGCATGTAACTATTATGCACTTTTGAGAAAGTCTAAAATGGGGTGATATTGTTAGAATTTGTTCATAGACTTGAGCTCAGAATATGCACTCATTGTCTCAATTTACCATAATGTCATGGTTTAGAAAAATTCCAAAAATGTGTCACCTCCTTTCCCCCCCACATTACCATTGCAACAGAGGGAACTAGAAAGCAATAGAATGATGTGTTAAATCACTGGGTTTGTCACCATTGCACAGTGTTATCCTCCTCTAACTTAGCTATTGATTTGGAAAGGCTATTTCAGCTGCCAGAATGCATGAGTGATGGGGACGTTGTTCAGATAACAGAAATGTATCCTATGGTAATGTAGCTAATTAAACTCCATGCTATACACTCTCATCATAGCCTTGTACTGTCTCTTTCATAACATGCATCACACTTGACATTAGGCATTTAGTTTTTGCTTTCCACACTGAACTCTAACCCCAGTACCAGCAGGCACTATGCCTTTCTTGGTGGTAACAATACCCCAACACCCAAAGTACTGTCTAATGCCCCGTAGGATTTCCAGCAATATTTGTGATACTGAGAGCCATGCTGTACATAAAACTCATGTTTCCTCCTAGCCAACTGTACCTTCAGGTGCGTTTTTATGTGATTGATACATGGGGCCAAATTGTAAGTTTACTAGTCAACATTTTTAAGAGCAGGGCGGTGTTCCTGTTGAGAACCCTGATGACATTCGGAACAGACTTTAGAAACATGAAAACTGGTTATTGGTCAGATCAAAAATATAACCACAGAAAGCAAATTATTGAGGGTCTTGGTGATAAAATTGACAAAAGGACAGAAAAGGAAATGTGTGGTTTTTTTTTTGCCACTACTACCCTCTAGTGGAGTAATGGCTAAAGGAAAGGGGCTTGTTTTTGGAGAGTGAAGCTTATCCTTAATTTGAGGCATAATAGAGCATTTGTACAGAAGCAAGTCATGTGTACATTTTTCTTCACTATCCCTGGAGCATAAATATACCCAACTAACGGTTATGCCCAATGGCATTACATTTCAATGAATGGTATCATTTGAAGTAATGCATGGTGCAAGAAGGATGGGCAACTGGCTATACATTTTAGCCACAATAAAAGATTGTTATCCCCAAATGTGTGCAATGTACCATAAGAAGAAGTACGGCTATAATAATTATATTGATTCTTCATCCTGTCAATGGCAAGCAACATAAAATTAGGGACATTAATGTTTCAGTGGTCTTCAGTTATTACAGCCTTTGATTTGCATCAAATCACTTGGTGAGGCCAGATTAAAACATGACCACTGTGCATTCAGTTAGAAGGCGAATCTAGTGAATACTTTCTCAGCAAAATATAGGCCACTGTATTCAACACCATTAGCAGCTATGTGGACATAATTGGAAAAAATATCATATCTTCTTTTTATTTTCTGAAGAATCAAGTTATCCAAAAAGTACCTTGTAACGTTAAGGTTCCAGATGCCCTCTCCCCCTGGGGAAGGAGGAGAAGAAATTCCGTAAGAGCATATTGAGTTTATATGACTTTGGGTGCAGAAAAATTACAATGTTGGGCTTCTTCTTTTCCAACCTTTAGAAGTTACAGTTTAGAAGTGCAAGAGGATCTCCACCCTTTAAAAGACAGGATTCACTCATTAGAAGTAACGGGCACTCTTGGAAAGAGCAAGAGACAGTGTGTATGCAACTTACTCCAGACCCTGCCACCTCAAGATCAACACCTTACACTGCCCTCCGTGTAGAGAACCAGCTCCCTGGGTTCATTTACTTGTTCAGATTCCAAAGCTCATAATTTACAAAAGAACTCTTTCATTTTATGGAAGAGGGTGTGAATACTATATGTCAAACAGAGAAAACGATTTTCCTTCCAGTTTTACGCATAGTTCAAGACCTCCTATTTCTTATTGGAGTCTACAGGTTTCTTTATATTCACAACTTAGAAGTCAACTCTATGGTGAACATAAGACAAGCTCTACTTGATTGTAATAGATAATTATCCTGACCTCTTTGAAAAGAGGTGTTTATAATCAGTTAATTAGGGTGCTCGCCATTTACATTGTACATGAAAATTGTTGTCACAGAGAAAATACCAAAGACTATGTAGAATAATTTTCTTCTTATGTTTCTAATAACAAGTGAGAAAAAGATGACCTGGAGAGTAAGGTAATTAACTGCTGTAGCTTCGGGCTCACATGTGTTTGACCCAAATTACCCAAAACAATGCAGGGCATAATGATTATTTTAAAATAAATAAGTTTACAAAATTTAAATCAGCCAATTTAATAAGTGTTGCTTTTGAGAAAAATAATAAAATGCAATTCTCCATAAAGGATAAAATGCTTGAGAGTAAAAAATGGTCTTGCTCTCAGGGGACCAGGTTTATCAGGTTAGCTCTGCCAACTAAGTCAAGTCACTAAACCAGAGGTCCTCAAACTTTTTAAACAGGTGGCCAGTTCACTGTCCCTCAGACATTCCACACATGTGCACTGCGGGCCCGGGACGAGTCGGCTGCTAAGCAGGACAGGCAGCGGAGGCAAAAACACCCGGCGGGCCGGATAAATGTTTTTGGTGGGCCACATGTGGCCCACGGGCCATAGTTTGAGGACCCCTGCTAAACTATCTGGTAGGATCAGTATCTTTACCTGTCAAATGGCAGTAAAGTGACATGAAGACAGGGGCACCTTTTGCTTGAGTCACCACAGTATCCACAGTGCTTATACTCGGTCATAAAAATGGTAGGAACTTGATAAATACTTGTTTAATGGGTGACACTACATAAATAAAAAGCCACTTATATCACTGAATTATAAAAGTAAAAATGATGCATATCAAATACTTAGAAAAAATACTTAATTATCATTGTTTTTCATGTATAAGAACATCTAATCCTGTTTGTCCTTATCATAGTGTGCTATAGGGAAAACATTCTTTAATCAGTTTACAGTTATACTAGTAAACATGTAAGGTGGCATCAAGGATGTTTCATACTTTGCATTTGAAATGTTCTAATCATGCCATTATGCGAAGTATATAAAGAATTTGAAGTTGCAACAGAAACATTGGGGTGCTTTTGAAAATAGTAACAACGGAACAAACATAAAAACACCATCTTCTATACTTGTCTCATTGGATAGCACTTTTTATATAATTTGTTTTTTCATTATTTCCAAAGTTCAGTAACACATCATTTCAATAAGAGTATCTTTAGAGAACATTTCAAACCATACTCCAGTCTCTAGAAGGTGTATTTGGTTTGCAGATGGGGGAGAGGGTGATGGAATGTTTACTCCAGCAGAATGACCTTCTGTTGATACCATACATATAATAATGTATAGGCACGCAGGCAATATCCTCTGGGGCACCATTCTGAAGTGAGAGTAATGGAATAGAGAGGATTGAGGCTGACAGTGGCAAATAGGTTGTATGATATGAAGAGATGGAGCCGGTCAAGTAACTGGGTACCTAACCCAGTTTCAGTCCAAGCACTAACCTCTTAATTGTGTTTTCCAGGATATGAATGATTACCCTCCAGTGTTTAGTAAACGCATCTACAAAGGGATCGTGGCTCCAGATGCTGTCAAGGGTACACCGATCACAAGCGTTTATGCTGAAGATGCAGACCCTCCTGTAAGTAAAGGACGTTGACCAATATTCCGTAGTAAGGAAACCGTTAATGCTCGCGAGTGAATGACCCAGTTCCCAAGGCAGCACGTGTTGTTTGTGTATTTCATTCTGTTCACTCACCCATTTTATGTTCTCTCACCTGTTGCATCTACAGGTACAGACTATATTTCAAATGATTATTGTTGAAGTTAAACAATTAAGGATAAGCTTTTTGTCTCACTATAATTCAAAATTTACTATTCACCAATGCATCTAGTACTAATGATAAATATATAGAGACATAATTGTCTACATGTGGAGCCAGTATAATTTGGATTCTTTATTTAGAAAAGTTAAAGTTTAGTAAAGGTAGTTTTTATCCTTATATGTTTTCCATTATATTCATGCATAATTATTTTATTATCAAACTCTAAATCAACATATAATACTCATATTGAATGTGTTAATTTTGGTAAACTAATATCTTAACATCACTTTTAGATGACACTACATATGGGTGACACTACTTAAATAAAAAGCCATTTATATCACAGAATTATGAAAGTAAAAGTGATGCATATCAAATTCTTAGAAAAAATACTTAATTGTCATTAAAAAAAATAAATTATTTTTTATCAAGGATTTTACCTTATTAAGATATCCCAAATTGCCTTTCAAGATTTAGGGGTTTTAATTAAAACAATATTATAGCAGAAATGAGGCAAGTTTTTCTAATGCATTAAAAATAGAATATAGAAGTGATAGTATCTGTATAAAATGCTTTCTAAAAATAATTTGAGTACTTTATAAATGCTAGTTATTCTCATAATGACCAAATGATGAAGATGTATTTATTTATTTTTTTTTTACTGGAGTGAACTCACACCTTTAAGTCAGTGGCTGATATATTATAAAAATATCAAAGGTGTTGAATAACATATTTTAGAAAAGTGAAAAAATATATAAAGCACATGAATTTATAAGAGGTTTTAAAGTTCTGTTTCATATTCCTAATATAAATAGTACTTATGTACTGCTATTTATCTAATAAAGGTGAACAGCAGTCATAACAGTTTTTAGCTTCAATTGTGACATCATATAAAGTCTTTTTGACTAAGAGGTCTTGGAAATAGTAATGTTAAGGTGAAAGCAGTGAACTTTCACTCAGAAGCTCCTTTCTTTGAGTATGCTATGATGTCTTTGAAACATTTATTACATCTCGGGAAATATGATAGGCAAAATGTCATAGTCTTTTTTTAATTGGATTTACTGGGGTGACATTGTTATATAATATTATATATACGTCAGGTATACAATTATGCAATATATCATCTCTATATTGTATTGTGTGTTCACTACCCCAAGTCAAGTCTCTTTCCATCACCATTTATCCCCCCTTGACTCTCTTCTACCTCCCCCAACCCCCTTTTCGCTCTGGTCATCACCATACTGTTGCCTGTGTCCATGGGTCTTTCATTTTTTTCTTTGTTTAATCTTTTCACTTTCTCATCCAGCCCCTAACCCCTTTCCGTTTGACAGCTGTCAGTCTGTCCCCTGTATCCATGAGTCTGTCTCCACTTTGTTTGTTAGTTTATGTTGTTCATTGGATTCCACATATAAACGGAGTCATAGTCGAACACACTAATAGAGATGGTAAATGTGAAATAGGTGATCTGTCTGCCTTTTAAGTAAACTCTCAAAGTTACAGAATAGTTTCAAATTAGGAATGTACATTCAGTTCTATTCAAGACATGCGTTGGACACCAATTCCATAATGGTCATTGTGCAAATCAGGTTTTGCTCCCCAGAAACTGATTCCAAACTTACAGAGAAAAAGGAACTGCATATAGAAACTGTAACACACGGGCTAAATGGTGTAATCAGACACAGCATCTTAGCAGATTCAGATTTCAGAGAAATTTTCATCAGTGCAGAATTTAAGATAATATTAAGGTTAGTGGCATAAATGACGAAAGACTAAAAGTAAGCCTGCTGGTCACCAATGTGGGGCAGATCTCAAAGATGGCAAAATCCTCACTTTACTTTTGGCACCTGTGACCTTGTTACCTAGTTTGACATTCAGGTCACTGTACTGATATGAGAGAAGCTGTCTTTAGTCCACTGTCCATTTTATAAAGCTATATTATTTATTTAGAGAGCAGACCCTGTTTTTATACCCTGCCTCTCTCATGGAAATTTACCAGGCTCAAATTCCACATTTCTTTGAAAGTTCTTAGGTTGGCATTCCCAGTACTTTTTAACATTAAATATATAGTCCTGACTTTTTATTAGATGGAAGGTGATTGCCAGCCATTCAGTTGGAATGCTGAGGATACCTTATTTCGGTTAGTGAATATGTATGATATCAGACTCAGTTTTAATCCTCAAAACACTAGCAGTCTTTTTGGTATAACCAATATTCAGCCTGTTCTCCAATTATTGCTGCCAATTGGGCCCCTTAAATAAGCATAGTTCCAATTTGGCTGCACCTATACCAATTTGAAATAAAAGCTCAATTCCATGAAAAATTTCAGAAAGAAATATTACAGTACACAGTTTTCAAAAATATTATGATCTCATTTTACTTCTATTATTTTATGTTGGAGTCTTAAATACAGACTAAGTATTTGTTGAATGAACTTGTCAAGTGTTTTCTACTTGTTCCTATTATAAGCATGTATTAATTACAAGATAGTTTCAATTTCATACCCTTCACATCTCCTCTGTCAGCTCTTTAAGTTGGGGCTATAAGTATCTATGGGGACATATGTTTACATAAAGGTCTCCTTTCCAAACTAGAAAGTAATGACCTTTAGGGCAGGAATCACAACTTACTCGAGTTTGTATTCCCACATCTAACTCTATGCTTGGTACTTAATAGCCTGTTAGAAAAATTGGTTGAATAATTCAAATAAATGATTAAATTAATGTTTATATCTATGCTCTTCAGAATTGACAAATTAAGAGTTCTTTAGAAATTTAGTTATTTGTGACCCTGAGAAAATGTCGTAGTGTGTTAGCCTCAGTTTGGCTATTTAAAGGCTGTAGAATTAAGGGAGGTGGTGCATATGCTTAGCACAGTTTCTGCACCCTTCTATAGCAGGTATTGTTAGAATTCTGCAATAATAATTTCATTTCTAGAGGTTGGCTGCATTTTTTAAGGCATCTTGTTTCTTTTGAATGAAGTGAGAACCACCCATTTTAAAGTAGAAAATAGCAACAACAAAATCTTTTGAAGTATCAGATGGAGAAACTGGGTAAGGTCTTAGAGCCAGAGCGAGCATTGTTGCTGAATATAAATTAAAAATTATAAAATGCATGTTGTGCAAAACGAAAGTGCTCTCGAGGGAAGGGAAAAATCTTCAAGGGACTTTTTTTTTTTCCTTCCCATTGAATTAAAGCTGTTAGGACTTTGATTTTCTGCCTTGATTTTGTGACAGCATCGATGTGAACAGTGAATGACTAATCGTTTTGGATATTTAAAATTGCTAACTTTTTCTTTCTGCTCAGCAGAGATGTCTTACTCCAAATGTTCACAAAACATAAAACTGCAAGTGTAATTTCCATTTGCATATACTTATTCTTTCTGAAGCTACCTCTCACGCCCCATGATACAAAAGTTCTCTTTGTGGGCCCAGTAAATGCCTGACACAATAGTGTCCTCTGTGAGCACATGGGAAGGAAAAAGTGGGATAAATGAATGAAATTTACATTTTGCTCATCTCCAAGAAAATCTGAGGGACCTAGAAGTATTACCTTTTCATTTTCATATCATTCTTTTTACTTCACGCATTTTAGGAATTCATAAGATTCTTGTTTAAAGTAAAGCAGTAATTGAAACATGTTTAATATTAGCAATTTAAACAAACTCTCTTATTTGCCTGTATTGGTGTAAGAATTATTTAGACATTGAAGACTCCTTTTTTCTTTTCTTATATTGATTTATGAATTAAATGTATTTCATAAAAATGATCTTGTATGTTCTCGCTCAATAGTAATTGGTTTAAAAATCAATAAGTATTCTCACTCTACTTTTTTTCCCAAGGATTTCTCTAAAAGGAAAATAATTGCAGTATGTGGGGCATTTCCCCCCCTCTTTGGAGATTTTGAGAGATATACTAATCCTCGGAGTTCAAACAAGCTACCTGAGGAATTATTGTTAAAGTGTTTTCACGGGTGGCTTTTACACTCTCCTCACTCACTCAAGGGCACTGTTGTTGATCTCTAGAGAGTGGAAAAGATGGTCAGGTTTTTCATTTATGATTCATACCTTGAGTTTTACTAAAATGTCATGTCATCACCAAGTAATGGCAGATAATTATGGTGCTTAAAATGCTTAACCTTTAAATAGTTATTCTGATGCAGTCTGTTAGTAGAGGGCATAACAGTAAAATGAAAGCAACAACCAAGTGTCTTTATCCATGATTTACCGCTTGCTTTTTGTGCAATAGTTAAAACTCTACAGAGCCAGGAGTGTTATAAGATTGTATTTTTATCTCCAAATAATATAAGCGGTCCTTTATCATTTCCGAATGACACCTCCACAGTTCTATTTTTCACCACTTGCCACATACTGACTTGTGTTGTTATGCTGTATTGATTTAGGTTATTGCTAGCAATGTTGCGAAAACTTTGGTTTTAAACATCATTGCCTACAAACCAAATTGCTGACTCAGGAGCATGTGGGGGCAGTGTACTCAGCACAGTGGGTTTTTTGTTTGTTTGTTTGTTTGTTTGTTTTCCTCACACCAAAGGTGTTAAGGAAATAATCAAGAACTATTTTCATAATGCATGCCAGCTTGTGCAAATTGAGAAGATATAACCCCAGCCTTAGTCCCTTTGGTCTTAAATACTTCATTTGAAAGCACACCATGAAACAGTCGGGACTTGATCTTTACAATGACAGTGAGTTATAATTAGCTTTGAAAGTGTAAATGAGTACAAAAGGGAGGGCTTTATGAGAAAGTTAATACATAGTTAATGTCAAGAAAAGGCAATGGGAAGTACTCTAAGAATCTGTGTTATTTTCTTTCCTTTTTTATAGCATATAGATTTCTTTCAAGAATAATTATAATGTTAAAATTACTTGAAATCAATATTAGATTTTAACTGTTAGTGATGTAAATGTTGCTCTGCTGATTAGGAAACTGCCATGCTTATCAGCTAAAATGATGGCTTATGGCTTAAATAATTTCCTTTGTTTTGAATTTCTTGTCAGAGAAAATGGGAACAGTGCCTTTGAAAGGGTAGCTTGGCCTGGCCAATATGGTTCAGTGGTTGAGCATTGACCTGTAAACCAGGAGGTCATGGTTCGATTCTTGGTCAGGGCACATGCTGGGTTAAGGTCTCAATCTCCATTGAAGAGTGCGTGCAGAAGGCAGCCGATCAATGATTTTCTCTCATCACTGATGTTTCTATCTCTCTCTCCCTCTCCCTCCCTCTCTGAAATCAATTAAAAGAAAAAAGAAAAAGAGAGTAGCTTGGCTTCTCAGAAGTTGGGTTCTTGGCCTTAACACCCTCAAAGCCAGGCCATGGTAACTCTTGGTCTCATTGATATTCCATTTCCTTAAATGATAGCTATTGTTAGGTGGTAGACCACACGAAACATGTGCCTGCCACAATATAAACACTTTGTAGTACTTATTGAATGAATAAATCAATCAGAAAACATTTAGTGTGGACTTCACAAATAAGACTATGGCAAGAGAGAAACAGAGATGAAGCCATGTGAGTGTGTATGAAAGGTGCCAAGGAGTGAAGGTGCCCCGGTATGGTCTGAGCTGCTCTGGGTCAGAATTCGAGGGTAGAAGAAATCAGCATAGAAAAGCTATCCAAAAATTTCAGTCAAAACGTTCATCAGTTGTTCCTGAATTTGTATGCAGTGATTGGAACTGATTCAATGAATGTTAGCTATTAAAAGAATGCATTAAGGCTGTTTTTAGCTACTCATCTGGGGACAGGAAATATGGAAGATATGTTTTATGGAATACAGTTTATTATATAGGAAGAAGAAGCTTACTAATGACTTGCAAACAGGGCAGAGGCAAAATTAAAGCTATATATTAGAACAATTAATTTCCTGTGATACACTTTTATCATTGAATGAGATAAATGAAACCAGGAGGTGAGTTAGCAGCTATTGCTTTCATTTCAGCATGAAAAGGAAAAGATTAATAATGAAAATGGGGGAAATATAAACACTTAAAAGCCATTGAAATAGAAGAATTAACAGTGATTGGGCCTGGGGTTGAATATCACAGACAGAATAAAAGCACAATCAGAAGTGAATCAAGAGTTTCTCTCTAGCTGGAGTGAAAAAAATATTTGCTTTGTTGCATCTCTTGGTTTACTCAAATATGTCTTAAAGTTTTTACAATATACACCTTGCAAGTTCTTTCTTCTTTCCTTCTTTTGTAAAAATATATTTTTATTGATTTCAGAGAGAGATATAGAAGCATCAATGATGAGAATCACTGATGGGCTGCCTTCTGCCACTGGGGACCGAGCCGACAACCTGGGCGTGTGCCCTGACCAGGAACAGAACCGTGACCTCCTGGTTCATGGTTTGATGCTCAACCACTGAGCCACACTCACCAGGCTATCCCACATATTCTTTATTCACTCCTCCACTTACAGATATTTAGGTTATGTCCTCAATTTGGCTGTTGTGAGTAATGTGTCCATGAACATGGGAGTGCAAATATTTCTCTGGAATCCAGATTTCAAAGCATTCAAGAAAATTTCAGTGACAGGAGCATTAACAGTTATGTTATGGACTCTGATATCAAAAGGATTCCCATGTAGCTGTGATCTTTATTAACAGTGAAGTAGCCTGTGTGTATTTCTAGCACAGCAGGATTTTATGAACATATAGCAACAAAATTGCAATGTAATAACAGAATAGGAAGAAAAAAATACCATTACATAAAGTTAGAAAAAAGCAAAAATGCACACAGTAGTACCAGTTAGATTTACCTACCCAAATGCTGCAGAGTAAACAATACCAAATATCACTAGTTCATTATTTTAAAAAATTATATTTTGTGAGGCAGCTGGGTTGGCTGGTCTTGGATTCAGGCTGAAGGTTGAGTTCATGTCCAGTTCACATGCTTCTTTCCTCAGGAATCCTTTACTGAGCCACTTGCTGTTCACATAGTGAAGGACAGGATCACAAAAGAACTTGCTTAACTGCATGATCACATCTGAGACTTTTGGTTGTGTCACAGTCCCTCAGCTTCCATCGACCAAAGCAAGTCACAGGGCCAAGCCCCAAATCAGTGGGGCAAGAAGTAGAGCTAAAAAAAAAAAAGGAGAAGGGGGAGGGAGGGGAGGGGGGGGAGGAGAAAAGGAATATTTGCTGAACAATCATGCAGTGCACCACAACAGTGTAGTAAAAAGCTACTCTTTAAGTGCATTAAAATGGTTGCCCTTTTTGAAAAAAAGGAGGAAGTTATATTAAGTAGGAACAAGATGTGAGGATAAATTGACATAAAGAAATGAGAAATAAATATGCCTGGCAGATCCGTTGATGAAAATGTTCCATAAATTATTGGTTATATTTTACTTAAATCTCTGTACATGTGGTCCAAACAAAATAAAAATCCCTCAGTATTTAAGGCACTACATTAAGTGTTAACGATTAAAATTTTCACGTTTTCTAGCCTTAGAATTTCAAACATAAAGACATAGACATTAATCTCAAATCAATCAAGTCAATAAAAATGACAACTGCGGAACCTTTAAGGAATAATGTTTAGGGTGCTGTAAAACCAGGCACGAGGAGTCTGATTTTGTGTAGTGACTCAAGGATGATTCTGGACAGAAGAATCAGGCTCAAAAGTAGGAGGGAAAAAAATAAGTTTTAAAAAACAAAGGAGGCAATTTTGTAAGGAGGTAGAGAGATACACCTGAGTCAGATTGTATTCAGTCTAGTGGCCACAAAGACAGTGTCAAGATGTTTTGTTTCATCCTAAGAAAAATGGGAGGATTTTAAGACAGAAAGGATAGGGTTGCTAATTACTAGCTCTAGTTCAAGTTCATCTTTACTTTTAAGTTCCCTTGGTTTGGAAGTTGGTTTTTGTGAAGGAAGTTTTATTTTGTTTGGACCACAGGTACAGAGATTTTAGTAAAATATAATTTAAAGGAAGTTAAATATGCCCCCATGGTTACCTTATACATTTAAAAAATGTATCCAAATGAAGAAATGTTAAAAGAAATATATGATTTGATGTCTCTAGGAGATTGACTTATGTTTGCCTTTGAAAAACATTTCCCAAAAGAGTTAGTGGTAAATAATCTTGAAGCAAATATTTCTTAAAATCTTTAGTAGCTATGTGAATACAATATCTGTAGAAACTGAACTATATGCAGACATTATGTTAAGTTAATAATATATGACATAAGGACCTTGCCTTTAAGAGCTTCAACTCACTGTGTTGTCAAAGCATAGTGGTCACTTCAGGTGTTTAAAAGCAGGGTTGGGCCCTAACCGGTTTGGCTCAGTGGATAGAGCGTCGGCCTGCGGACTGAAGGGTTCCAGGTTCGATTCCGGTCAAGGGCATGTGCCTTGATTGCGGGCACATCCCCAGTAGGGGGTGTGCAGGAGGCAGCTTATCGATGTTTCTCTCTCATCGATGTTTCTAACTCTCTATCCCTCTCCCTTCCTCTCTGTAGAAAATCAATAAAATATGTTAAAAAAAACACACAAACATGTAGAATTTAAAAGCAGTGTTGGGGGGGAGGAAGAAAGAAAAGCACATGATCCTCTCAGTGGTTACATGGAGAGTTTGACTGCAGTTTTTTCTACTCTCTTTTAAGTAGACCTTAACATCTAGTTAAATGCACTAAAATTTTTAAATGAATAAAAAAATTATAAGTGAACAACAACAACCACAAATCAAACCACTTTATAGTATTCCCTGATGCTAAATCATATTTGAGAAATTTTGTGAATCGCACTGTTACAGAATACATCAGATTAGCTGATTTCAAAGATATTGAGGAAAAACAATTTTGGAAACCATGTCAGAGAGAAAACTCTTTGTGTGCTTGAAAACAAATTACCTAATGTTTATGTGTAATGATAATAATAGGGTTAGTATTTCCTGACAAAATGCGATTGCCATTATTATGAAGAAAATTGCATTGGTCTGAGCAATTTCTTGGTAATTATGTATTTAAGAAAAATGACTAAATCCAGGTATCCCCTGATAGTAAGCATTTATTATTTTGTCCATTATAGTCTCATTGAAATTCCTTATGTTTGCAGGTTTAGAACATCTTTCACACAGATCTGCAATTACCTTCTGTAGTAATTAACTACATTCTCACCATCATTAAGTCAAAACATACTGTGCTTGACACTAACTATAAGAATGGAAATTAAAAGTAAAAATGTACTAAGTAATAAAGAAAATAGTTGAAATCTCAAGGTTACGTTTTCTTTATATAAATTTACATTTATTCAGCTACATTAGTTACATATGCCTTGTTATTGTATAGAAATATGTTACTTTTAGTTTTAAAAAAATTAACATAAGCAGAATTGTGACAGGATTTTTTTTTTTTTGGTCTGTCATATTCCCATTATCTAGAAAAACTGCCAGGCTCAGAATATCATCTCAGTATACCACCAAATTACTACATATGTACTAAATAAATTACCATTCTAGTTGTTTTGTCTCATATTAATATTTATTAAGTTTTACATATGTCAAATTTAGTAGATAAAAGGACATCACAGTGATGAAATCATGCCTTTCACATTTTGGAAACTGCACAATATTTAAATAAGTCACATACTATTCCAAATTGTATTTGGAAAGAAGCCTAATACACAAACAAACAAATTAATTAATTCATTTAATAGATGTCATAAATCATGTCGTTCTTTGGGGCTATTAGGGTTGGCAAACATACCCAGAGTCCCATTAAGTTATTGACTAATGTTACTAGTGTTTGTGTTTGTGTTTAACTAGGAAAAATTATATTGTATACATAATCCTTTAAGACTTAAGTTACATAAAGGAGTTACTTAACTTCTTTGAACCTCATTTCCATATAAGAATAATAAGATCATTTCAGTGGGTTGGTGCTTGTATTTAACGAAAAATGAAAACAGTTAGTGAATGTCAGGCACATAGATTTTGTTTTTTTTTGTGTGTGTGTGTTGTTTTTTTTATTGCTAAAAGTATTACAAAGGGTATTACATATGTGTCCTCCCCCCCGCCCCCGCCCTTGACAATCCCCTGGCCTCCCTTACCCCCCAGTGTCTTATGTCCATTAGTTATGCTTATATGCATGCATACAAGTCCTTCGGTTGATCTCTTACTCCCCTCCCTCCTGCCCCCCAACTCTCTCTGGCCTTCCCACTGCAGTTTGACAATCAGTTTGAGGCAGCTCTGCCTCTGTATCTATTATTGTTCAAAAGTTTGTAATGGTCTTTATTATCCATGAATGAGTGAGATCATGAGGTATTTTTCCTTCATTGACTGGCTTGTTTCACTTAGCATAATGCTCTCCAGTTCCATCCATGCTGTTGCAAATGGTAAGAGTTCCTTCTTTTTTACAGCAGCATAGTATTCCATCGTGTAGATGTACCACAGTTTTCTAATCCATTCATCTACTGTTGGACACTTAGGCTGTTTCCAGATCTTAGGTATGGTGAATTGAGGCACAGATTTTGGTTGCTATTTCCACCTCAGTCTTGCTTTCATGGCAAAAATGCCTCACCTTGCCTCTGGTCTGGGACAGTGCTTGTATCCTCATCATTTGTGAACTTTAGGATACCAATGCCTGGACTCTGGAAGTAACTCTGGTGTCATCCATGACATTGTCTAATTGGAAAATCAAGTTTTCATATAACTATCATGCTAATAGAGTCTTTAAAATATCCCCAAATAAGTACAGGGGTGGGCAAAAGTATGTTTGCAGTTGTTTCTATAGAAAATAATAGAGCAATTAATAATTAATAATACAGGAATAAACTCCGTGTTTCACATTCTGAAACCTATTTCAAAACAGTAAACCTATTTTTGCAAATCCCTGTATGTACAAATTTTAATTAAATTTTTACAGGATATTTTGTTTTAAAAGACATCTTCAACTTATTCCACTTAATAATGATACATACCTACTTTTATCCCTTTGAGTTTAAAATAAAATGTCCCAAATCTTGACACATAAATTGTTTTAGTTTGTCACTCTAATACTCAAATAATATAACAGATCAGCTTCCACATATAACACAACCACTGTAATATCTACAAATCAAACTATTTTTAGGCATATTACATTTTCTTATTTAAGTGTCTACGTAGAGAGGTATAAAATCCACTTGACTATAACTCTGAAAATCTGTGCTCTAGTTCTAGCACCTTCATTTGGTACATCCATGCTTCTGATAGCTTTATCAGAAATATGAGATCATGGTGTTTTTCTGTGCACCTCCCCACTTAACCAAATATGAGCCCATAGTACATAAGTATGTATTTCTCACCATTGCCTATCATCTTGAGAGATGAATGTGAATAGCTATGGATGAGTATCTATGACCAGATATTGATGGGTTTAAAATTGAAAACTTGTCAACAATTTAACCACATTATGAGTTAAGTAGATTCTTAGAGATCCTCTATACCATATAGAAAATTATCTATGTATCTATGATTTTTGCAATCACTAAAAATATTACTAAAAATATCTCAGTTTTGTTCAATGATGTGTAACTCAGATTTATTACATCATGCAGTATATAGTTGGTGTAAGAACACATCATCTATAACCTATTACTGTAGATCATATGAGGATTTATTTATTAGAAAAATTCAGAGGATTCCATAATTTTTTTAAAGGAGAGCTTCATATCAGAATGTATTAACTATAATAGGAATTAACATGGAATATAATCACCGAAGCTGAGAAGTAGGGAAGAGATCATGTTTTACATTCACCCAATCCAGAAAAAAGGGGCGGGGAGAATTTTCCTTATGATAGATGGTTTCATTTTTCTACTACTGTACTCGAATCTTTTTGAAGGGATATTAGCAGATATGGTGTTTAGGGAGTAAGTTGAGATTCATAAAATTAAAGACAAATGGAAGAGAGGATAGTCAAGTCAACCATTATTTTATTATTTTACTTAATTTTGAATGACATGTAGTAAAAACTCTTCGCTAATTTAGATTGAGTTATTGGAATGAAATGAAGATTATGCTACATCTGCACCTGGAATTATGGAAAATTGAAATATGATTTTTCACTTTTAAAGGCCATGCTTTTTAAAAATCATTTTAACATTATCACTACACTTTGTGTTTGTTGTGTGACTGTAAATTAATAATATATATATATATAATTTTATTGTAGGGATTACCTGCAAGTCGTGTGAGATATAGAGTAGATGGTGTCCAGTCTCCTTATCCTGCCAGTATTTTTGATGTAGAAGAAGATTCTGGAACAGTAATAACTCGAGTCAATCTTAATGAAGAACCTACGACCATTTTTAAGGTTAGTTTTCCTTACTTGTCTATTAGATGCTTAATTTTTATTGAAAGTTTGGTTTAACAGGTGACCATACTTCTTTCTATTTTTCTTCTTTTTAATATTTTAAAATTACTAACAATACATTTTAACTGCATTGACACTTTGATAATACAGTTCGATAAAAAGAAAAAATCACTCGATATTTCACACCTTGGAGATAACTAGAATTTACCATTTTACTCTCTATCCTTATGATATATTTCTATTTAAATACAAATACATGTTTTAAGTAACATGGTAATATTATTCATACTGCTTTTTTAACTTATACATACCAATGAATACTATTAATGCTATTATTTTTATGGTTGCATAATATTCTGTTGTATGAATACACTATCCTTTATGTTTGTTTGTTTATACCTTGTTGGATAACTAGGCTGTTTCTAATTTTTTGCTATACTAATCTTTGCTTTCATGAAACTCCTTTTGCAATTATCATTTGCCACTTGCCTTTTTTTTTCCTTAAATAACTGCAGGCAGAATTGCTGGATCAAGTTTATATTCTCATGATTTGTTATACTTCCAGAAAATGTGAAATAATATTATCCCTCACTATTCCCATAAGTAATCTATTTTGTTGAATGTGTCCATTTTCTATAGTTACTTAGAATAAAATTTTTTACTGTGAATAAAGCCTTTGGCTCTACAAAGAGTTTAGTGGTGTAATAAAGCGTATGTTTCTGTGTGAAACCAAACAGCTCTGCGCCTGAGTTGTTTGCTTGACTTAAAAGATTTACAACCCTTAAGCACAGAAAACATAAGGCCCACCCCAGTATTACCTGATATAAATCAAAATAAAACTAATCTAAACCCTAATATAAGTAAAGGCATCCAACACATTTTGATTGTTCTCATAATAGTCTCCATTTTTTTCAATCAAATACTCATCAGTTAACATTGCAACTATCAATAAATACTATGTCTCACATAATTTTATCAGTATTTGGAATAATTATTTTCTTTGTAAGATTGAAATCTAAAGGTAAATATGGCTCTCAGATGATCCTTGGTTATGGTTTCATGATCTAGTTTGAATAAATTTAGATTAGTAATCTGTAGCTTTCAAAATTATATTCTGGAGAAACATAATTTTGAATATTGTTTAGCATTTCTTACCATAAACACTAAAATTCTTCTAGATATAAAGTAGGTTATCAAAGAAAATGATAAATCATAAAAGTTATTTTAATAATAAATCTTATACAGCTATTACACTTAAGACTAAAGCTTTTTTAGTTTGCATTATTTGAACACTTCCTGCTGTAAACTTGGTTTTATATGTTGAAATTGTTTTTAAGTGAGTGTATTTCAAAGTGTGTTAAAGTCTAAACATTTCCAATTTTATCCCCCAGAGTAAGTACTTCTGGCCTATAATCTTGCAGAAAATTAATTCATTTTGGAAAAAATTAATTTCCTTATATATGCAAGCTAATTAGCTTTTTGCTATTGATGTGACTGAATTTAACACTTTTTAAATGTGTTAGTGCCTAGAAAGACATGTTTTCACTGTAGGCACAGTGAAATTATGGGAGTTTATCTTCGGGAGATATAACATAACTGTTTTACTGGTAGTTTTATTTATCATAGAGTTACTAACTCAATTTATTTGAGTTATATCATCTCACAAATTAAAGTAATAACATCTACCTGGCAGGGTTTTGTGCAGATTAAATAATACATGTAGCATACATTAGTACATTGCCTGCTACCTGGTGTTCAGTGTTCTGCCTCCTAGAATCAGGCAGTCCAGTGATTAAAAGCACATATGGAAAAATGAGAAAGTGTTTTGTTGTAAATAATTTTAACGTGAATTTTCATTACTTTTTAAGTTGGTGGTTATTGCGTTTGATGATGGTGAGCCTGTGATGTCCAGCAGTGCCGTGGTGAAAATCCTTGTCTTACATCCTGGAGAAATCCCACGTTTCACACAAGAGGAATACAGGTATTGATTCCCATTGGGTTTTGTAATTAATAAAGGGCTTAGCTTTGTTTTGGCTTCTAAACATTGATGTGATATATGAAGTTATCAATGAAGTGATCTCCCAATTCTCGTCTAAGCTTCTCTAAATTGGCATAACATTATATTTATTTTAAAAGTTAATATAGATAAAATAACACTTTACTGAAATAATATTAGTTTTACTAATGCTTTGATGAGTGGATCCTTTACAAGTAACTAAAGCAAGCTTTGAAAAATACAGCATTGTGTTTGGGGGTTTAAAATATAACTAATGGTCTCAATGGTAAGAAGCAGCCATTTAGTTTCTTACTATTGACAGACACACTATTTTACCCTATTTGGGCATGTTTCAGAAATGATATTTCCCAAAAAATCAGTGAAAGAGAAAAAGAGGCACACAGAGAGAGTATAATGTGTGTATGTGTATAATGTTTGTTACATATTTATAGCTATAGAGTTAGTGTGTACACTATGTTAGGTCAGGCTGCCATGATAAAATATTATGAACTGGGTGTTTTAAACAGTAGACATGTATTTTCTCACAGTTTTGGAGACTGGAAGTCTGAGATCAGGGTGCCAGCATGGTCAGATTCTGGTGAGGACTCTCTTCCTGGCGTATAGATGGCTGCCTTCTCACTTGGGCTCACTAGGGGGGGGGGAAGTGCTCTGCTGTCTCTTGTCAGGACACTAATCCCAAAATAAAGACCTCATTCTCAGGGCCTGATCTAAATCGAATTACCTCCCAATCGCCCCTTCTCCATTGTTTTATTTTTATCTCCAGTTAAAACATTAACCTACTTTTTTTAGTATGTTAGCACCCACAGGAGATAGTTTTCTCACAGACATTTCAGGAGACCCACTATATACTGCATATTTACTACTCACTTATTCTGGCCATAGCATTAACATATTGTATGCGGGAAACGTATTTATACTATAGTATAAATATGTTTATACTATGGTATATACTACCAGTCAACGTAAAACGTATAAATACGTTTCCCGCATTAAAAGGCAGCCAGTCATTACATTCCAGAGGTTTTCAACCATGTGTAGAAATAAAGAACTATATGAAAAATAAAATACAATAATAGAAGCTCACAATACTAAGGAAGCATGTTGGAGACACACTTGCTGGTAACTGTGTGTGAACATGATCAACATAGTGTTGAGCTGTATCTTGAAGGAAAGTAGAGATAAGTCACTGAATAAAAATGTGGAAAGATGTTGCACTCCAAAGACTCAGCATATACAAAATTATAAGTGAGGAATATGGGAGATGTATTGAATTCCAGAATATTTTAGTAAGTTATTCTATCTAAAGACCAATTAGAAGAAAATATCATATAAGAGAACACTTTATCATATTCTAGAATGTAGACTTTATTGCTCTGATAATTTCTAAGAACTACTTAAAAATATTAAGCTAGTTCAGGGGCTACAATACTGAAGGAGGAGGTAAGTGATCCATCTGGGAATATTTACCACACTCAACCAAGGAGTCTTCTCCTTTAGTTAAAAGCTGTCCATGCAATATTCAAATACTAAATTAAATTATATAATTACCAGAAACATTGTACATAACACATATGTAAACCATTGAGTTGTAAAGCATATTTAAAATAATATTAATTTTTTATCAATCTATGTTTAAGGTCATTTTCTCCATTGTGTCTATTATTACCAAATCCCTTCCCTTTCTGCTGACATGGTAACCTCCAATTTTTTTGTTTGGAACATACAGTTTTCTGCTCTTGGAGAATTTACTTGAATGTGTACACTTTGTTCTTCTCAAGAACCAAAATGCGTGTAAACTCTTATTTCTCACTAAATTATGTAGTAGATGCTCACACACACACACACACAAAAATGTTCTTGCTGTTTGAGGTGGGTTCGAAAATCCCTCCCAGTTTCAGCCCAATAAAAGTTTCTCTTGGCTCTCAAAAGCTTCTCACCCCAAATCTATTCAATCCTTGGAAGCCCCAAGAGAAGAGAAACGTGGTATAGTGTGTAACAGTTTCCCTTTAAATAAACTCAAAAAATGGTGTCCCCTATCGCCAGGCTTTCATTTGGAGCTCATGTTCTTATTAATAGAAGTATGCCTTGCTCCTTAACTTCTCTAGCTAAAACATTGTGGTATTATGGCCAAAGTAATAGATCTCATTAGGGCATTGCTCACTTAGCTTTCTTTTTCAAATTGTCTTCATTTAACTCCACCATTTAAAAATAATTTTTCAATGAATAATTTACCATTCCTTACCTTCTTTGCAAATAGATTCTATTAATAAAGTTGTTAACTTATAGAAGAAGCAGCTGGCCAATTATTGGCGCTAAAATTAAGAGGATTCACATGATCACATGTGGAAGAATTTTTTACCTTCCAGAAGAACATATCTAATAATTACAGAGAGTGCCCTGACTATCCTGGTTCATTTGTCATTCTGATACATAGAGGTAATTTGGCAGTCATTGCTTCCTGCAGTTTCTGAAGGGAATCCTACAAAAGTATCAATATAATTGCTGTAAATGATTCAGTAGTCCTTGAGTACTTGTTTTGTTTTCTATCAGACACCCAGAAATTGGGATAATAAAACGTCATATTAAATATCAGCAGCCCTAGCCAGTTTGGCTCAGCGGGTAGACCATCAGCCTGCAGACTGAAGGGTCCCGGTTTCAATTCCAGTCAAGGTCACATGCCAGGTAATAGGTTTGATTCCCAGTAGGAAGCGTGCAGGAGGCAGCCAGTCAATGATTTTCTTGCATCATTGATGTTTCTATCTCTTTCCTTCTCCCTTCCTTTCTGAAATCAATAAATACATATATATCGAAAAGTCTATGAAAAATTATAAAAATAAATACATATTGGCAGAGTATACTACTTTTTGAATAAATGCAAAGAATTTAATTTAAATGTTTATGTAGGCCTAATTGTATCTAAAACATGGAATGAACTATTAAGAAACATAAGGTTGATGATTATTTTTCTTTGTCAATCATGTCTTTATCATTTATTAATTATGGTGTTTGTAAAGATTTTTGTAGAAGTACAGTGTAGAGAGTTACTGGATACCTCCTAATCTTTTCTTATTCCTCCTAGGCATACAGCTAGACCGTATTTCCTAGCTTCATTGGCTATGTGGAGCCGGGTGACTTTGAGTCCTGGCCAATAAAATGGGGAACATTAGGGACTTATAATTTCTTGGCCTGATTTAACCTTTTCCCCTGTTGGATGGATGAAATGGAAAAATCCCCAGGAAACCTTGGGAGACATATGTTGGCAGTAGTAGAAATATGATGTAAAAGGAGCTTAGGCCTCTGAATCACAGCTTGGAGGAGAGCTACCTAACTAGGGATGCCCTCAAAGAATTATTATGTTAAGCAAGAAACATGAGGGCTTACCTATCATGTTAGCTGGTCAACTAGGATAGTTGGTCAATATTTTATTTGTATGAAACAACTAATTGAATAATTGATATCTTTTTAGAAACTTTTCTCATTTATATTGCAGTAATTGCCAGTTTGTCATTTTACAACAGTATTCATGGTAGAATCTTGTTATGCTTGTTTGATATTTTCTTTTTATCTGTTCAACTACTAGCTTTGGCAAAATATATGCACCATTTCAGACTGCTGGGATAGCCAACACAGTCTCCTTTCTAAATGGGAAAAAATATAGAACGGTTGCTGTAAATCCCATATGTATCCTTCCCTCTCTTATTGTTTTCAAATCCATTTAGTGCTTGAGCTGGATGCACATAACTTCCAGAGATGCCAGTGTTATTAATACCTGATTATCAGGATGATCCCTTGTGTAGGAATTGATGGATGGCAGACTGTGCCACCCCTAATTGTGCCATTTTGGCATAAGTATTATTTTGAGCTAAAAGCACTTAAAAAATCACAGATGCAAGAAGGGCATTCTCATCTCCTCTTTTCACTTTGAAAACAGAAGATTTACAACTCCCATGTGAGAGATGCCCTTCCTACACCAGGAGAAAAAAAGCATTATCTAATGGGGAGTCGAAGCCAAGAGAATTCTATATAAACAGGCCTTCAAATCACTCTTATCTCCCTTTAGCCTCTCTACAGAGTTTACTTTGCCACAATAGCCTCTCTTTGTTCGCCTTAATATAAAAGCATGTAGGTTCTGTCATTTCTTTGGGTTTTCATTTCATTATGGGGACTCCCATGTCATATAAAATTCACATAAATATATCTGCTTTCCTCTGTTAATTGGTCTTATGTCAGTTTAATACTTAGGTCTAGCCAAAAAATCCTGAAGATAGAGGTAAAATTTTACCTCCCCTCTAGAATTGCTTCTGGTGGAAAAACTTCTGCTTTATGTGATCAAATTTGGCAGGACACAAAATTTTAATGCAAGATGTCTGTCCTTTGTAGGGTTTGTGCGGGAGAGTGCTCCTGGGTTAAGCAGGGAAAGCAGTAATACAAGTTTCATAGCATTGTGAGATGGGGTTTGGTTTTTGCATCTCAGGAATGTCTGCATTTCAGTATTGACTTTTTCAATGCCTCGGTAAAAACTAGTTTTCAACAAGAGTCGGTGTTAAAGAGAGGCTCTAAAGATACAATATTCACATATTTTAGAACTTGAACTGAATTCTTAACCTGACCTCCTCCCTTGACCCAATTATCTTATTTTTGGATTAGCCAGTCATTAAATCTTTAAACCTCTGCATAAAATGGTGAGGGAAGGTTAGGCTGCTTAAAAATAAAGGCCTCCATTTTAATGGTTTAGAAAACAAAACAAAGAAAAACATGCTTTTGGCTCACATGACAGTCTTAAATGAGTTTCAGATTGGTGATAGTCTTCCATGCGATCCTTCAGGGACCCAGGCAAATTTAGGCTCCTCCACCTGTAGCATGTTGCAAAATACCTCTGACCATTGTCATTTCAGTCCACAAGGAGGGAAAGAGGCAGAAGTCCACAACCAGAGATTTTCTGAATCAAGTGAGGTGGGAGTTGCAAATTGTACACCAGCTCACTTTTTATCCCGAAAATTCAGGCACTTTATGAAACAGCAGAGGAGTGCTGTTCCTTGCGAGGCAGCTCTGTCCAATTCTACCTCTATTACTGAGGAAAAGAGACAGTGATGTTGGTGGAGAACTGGCATTAAGTGTGTAATTTTAGACAAGTTATAGATTTTAGTTGCTGCAGTCATTCTAAAATGAGCCGGTTTTTTATTAATACACAACATCAGACCCAAGAACTAATGGTGTAATAGTAAAGAAACTTTTTTTTTACTTTTTAAAATATTTTCGGGAAAGAGAATACAATCTTTTTTAAAATAATAAGAGAATTAATACTTCTTTCCTTTGAAAAGGGAAAATCTCAAAAGGACATTTTGGTATGTTTTAAGTTATGTAGAATGATTTTTATGTGTCAAGTATTAATATTAGATATTCCAAACTAAACCTTTCTGGACTTTAAGCTAACGTTTGGTTATTTGATTACAATGAATTACTTTCTCCATTTTCCAGAGCCGTTAATTGTCTTCATCATAAAAGAAAAAGAAAAGGAAACATAGCAGAGTGTAAATGAGAGTTTCGAGCCATAAAGTAGCTTTGTGGAAACCATCAAAAAGATCTGAGAGGTGGCATTTACTATTTGGAAAACATTTCCCAGTGTACCAGTTTCACCTAGACATAAAAACAAAATCCATTATTCTTTTTATAAAATGAAAAACAGTTAATGCTGAGCTACTGATAATTGCTTGGTTGCTGGAATATAGCAGTAGACCTGTCATTATCTTTTCTAAAATGATCAAAGAACAGTAGCAACCAACAAATAATAAACCTCATAGCAAATATACTTTAATATTTGCTGGAGGAAGAATGTATTAGCTTGCCAGCTCAGTTTTTTTGATGACAGATAATTAGGTTAGCTGAGCAATGTAAAAGTAGCAATACTACAGGAAACCAAACCCTCACTTCACATACTTAATTGTTATGTCTTTGTTTTCTTTTCATATTTAAAAAGTCCCTTACTCTCTGCTAGTGGTTATTTAAAAAAGAAGAAATGAAGTTTGTGAAATTATTCAAGGATTTTTCAAAGACAACCCTATATTAAGTGAAATAATTTGGCTTGTCAAGAGTAGAAATTTCTCACATTATTTATCTTGTTTGTAATTTATAATATTGGAATATTTTATACATCTTGGGAAAAGATTGGATTCTCTTTCATCAAATCCTGTGAACTAGAGTTGTTTGCTGATGGGCTGGCTTTATGCAATTTTTCAGAGTAGGAGGACACTCAAATGGGAAAGCAATTTGCCCTTACTGACTGACTTTTATCATGGCCCAAACCTATATAATAAAGAGCTAATATGCAAATGGTCATCACGCCCTCATGCCCTCAAACCAGAGGACCTGAGGCCGGGGCCAGGGGACCTGAGGCCGAACTCCCTGCCAGGCAGGGCTTTATGGGGAACCTGAAGCTATGCCCCCTGCCCAGCAGGGCTTGACGGGGGATCTGAGGCTGCACCCCCACCTGGTGCCAGGTTGGGGGACCTGAGGCTGAGGCCCCTGCCCTGCAGAGCTTGACAGGGGTGGGGCCGGCCGGGTCTGGGTCTTGCGCGATTTCGAGTTGCATGCGGGTTGGCAGGGACTTGACTCTGAGTCCCATGGTGTGCCCCAGACTCTGACAGGAGGGAGATTTTCATATACATTTTACTAATTTTCTTTCATCATTGACACTTCTATTACAGAGAAAGGGCAAATAGCAATATTAAAATATTTCCTCTAATTAATTTCATTTAATGTGCACTAATTTTGTGCACAGGGCCACTAGTTTACAATAATTCCTCAGATAAGTATGCACTTGGTTTTCTTTGGTCCCTATAGCAGTTGTAATAGTTGAAACAGACTCATTTTATTAATTTCATGGCCTCTTCAAACCAGTTATTACTTGAGTCATTTAATTGGGTTAAATGGAGGCTAACCAGGGGAACTTATATGCATATATGGACACAATAAAGTGGTGAAGGCCCCGGGGATGTGTGTGAGGGGGGATGTCAATGGGGAAAAACAAAGAAAGGGGGCATCTGTCATACTTTCAACAATAAAGAAACAAAAAAGACATTGTCTGCTTCATCAATTTGTTATTAGATGAACATCTAAATTTTCAAGGAAACACTGAGTTCTTAAAACTTTTGAAAATTATGACTCTTCAGATTATATATTTATTTATATAATTGTAAACAATATTCCTATTATTTAGAAGCATGCACACAACCCAAAATTTCAAAATTTTAAACATTTTTATTTGAATTCATACATCATTCCTGTTTTATTTGGTGAAATTTCTCTTTTTGACAAACAAAGAAATATCAGTAATTTCAGTGTTTTAGAGTTTACATGCCCAAATCATCATTTATTTTTACTCTTCTCCTTTCATTGAAACAAATTTCTTAAAGATTAATGGCATTTCTTTATCCCTTATTGTTGAAACACCCCTGCCTTCTCAAAATTATCTCCAAGAGACTTTATTATTTTATTTTTACAATGAATTAAGTTCAATCATTAGCCCCTTCCTCACATAAATAATCACATATTTTGAGTTATTACCACTTGGGCAATTGAGAAGTTTCTCTATATCCATATGCAATCTCATAACTTAATTTAAACCATTTTCCTTAATTTGATTTTCATTGGAAAAAGAGTAAAATAGGTTAATCTTACTCATAAAAATTAGGTTCCCAATTTCATATCATATAATGAATGAAATAGACCATACAGATCACTTACTCAACATAATTTAATACTTGCTTGATTTCTCTAATATCCTTGTGACAAAGTTTACTAAGCTCTTTTTACAAACTTACAGTTGTGTGATTGTGTGAAATGTGCTACTTCATCTTTGGATAGCTGTGAATGCTGGAAAATTCTTATGTTGAGATTATAATTATATTTAACTAGAGGCCAGGTGCATGAAATTCCTGCACTCGGGGGGTTGGCGGTGTTCCCTCAGCCCAGGTTGCAAGAGGGCTCCGGCCAGACCAAGGGACCCCACCGGTGCACAATTGGGGCCAGGGTGGGACTGTGGGAGGGCTCCAGTGCGTGTCTAGCCAGTCTCGCTCAGTCCCAATCGGCTGGACCCCAGCAGCAAGCTAACCTACCGGATCAGAGCATCTGCCCCCTGGTGGTAAGTGCACATCATAATGAGCGTTTGAGCGACCTTAGTATATCATTTGCATATTACACTTTGATTGGTTGAATGGGCTACAGGACAACTGGACACTTAACATATTAGGCTTTTATTATATAGGATCTTTTAAATTATATTTATGCATTTTTCTCAGAGTCCTCATCAGTTTTAGCATTCATTGCTTTTTTAAGTAGCATGCCTGAATAGGGAAGGAAAAATAATTATCCCTGTACTCTTGAGTTCTTAGCTGAGACCCCTTTGATATAAAAAAAAATTAACAAGAGAAAAAAACAAACAACTTTATTAGCATGTATACCTTATGCATACTTGGGAAATTCCTAGGGAAAAAAATGAGTAATTCATAGAGGTAGCTTTAGAATTCAGGACTAAATAACATCTTAATGGGGAAAGAGAAGGAGGGATATAATTCTCTTAGTGATTAATAATTTTCTGGAAAGATGAATGGGTCCTTAGAATAATAGATGGGAGGTGTGATAAAGTTTGTGACAAAGTTAGTCTGAGTATGATGTCTACTTTTAGCTCATCTCCTGTGATAAGAGCTAATCTTTTCTACTTGATGAAAACTCTTAGGAAGAGGATGTATGTCAGTTGGGTTACTTTTGGAGGATCTGTCTTTAGGTAGAGAAGGGGAGCTCAGAGAGAACCTCTCCCTGAATTTTCTGGTTTTAGAGTGCCTACAGCTCAAAATAATTAATGTACAAACTGGCCTATTTTGGGCTGGCATATACTAATTTACATTCATATTTTAGGGTTATATATTTTGCTACCCTTCAATTGAAACTGAGCTAAACTCTTTGGTGAAGACAGATGTGACAAATAATGTTTTCCTATTAATCATTAAAAGGTATCTTGACAAGGATTGGACTTATTGGTAAAGAGTTTCTACCATTAATGTGGAACAAAAGAGGGATAGTAACCATGTAGTAGCTTATATCTAAAAGAAATGTTAATTACAGTTTCTCATATTAGTTCAAAATATCCCAGAACACATGGCAAACTCTTCTACATTGTTATAATATTTAAATAACAGTTTACTATAATTATCAAGATTTTCTTTTTTATCTCCATATAAATTGATATATATTAAATCTATTCAGTGTATTTATTTTCATTTTAATATATTAATATATATTCAGATTTATTTTAATATATATTAAAGTTCTAGATTAATATTTTTAAATTTTTATTCATCTTTTTATAAATGTTTATGAATATTTTTAATTTAATTTAAATATTTCAAAGTACTAATAGTATTTTTTAACTGTAACCCCATTAAGGTCTTGTGTTAGTTCAGTTCTGCCCTCTAACAATTAGACATCATGATGAGATTTAACAAGCAAATATTTTATTTGGTGAAATACTGCTGTGAGAGAAATGAGGGGGGAGCAGGATAAGGCTAAGAGAGCCTTCAAACCACGTGCATTCTGACACCGAGTGAAAAAGAGAGCAGGAAGGTTGTATAGAAACATTCTAGCACCCGTGGTCGGCAAACTGCGGCTCGAGAGCCACATGCGGCTCTTTGGCCCCTGAGTGTGGCTCTTCCTAAGCTTTAGGAGTACCCTAATTAAGTTAATAACAATGTACCTACCTATATAGTTTAAGTTTAAAAAATTTGGCTCTCAAAAGAAATTTCAATCGTTGTACTGTTGATATTTGGCTCTGTTGACTAATGAGTTTGCCAACCACTGTCCTAGCCTACTGTGTCTTTAAGGGACTACTGTCATTCAAGTAAGGTTCTGCACAATGATCAGGCAATCCTCATTGCATAGTGAGATGTCAGAGAAGTGCTGTGTCTCCGAGGAAGGACCTGTCTTAGCAGTTCTTTTCTCAGTCATTTCCTGTAAGCAGCCCCTAAGTAGCATGACCTTTATAGAAACACAGCAATAGTCTTTAGGGCACAGCACCTGGGACCTCGGTCCATGCGCTTCCAATTGCTGGAGGCTATGAGACACACACTCAATTGCCACCACCTGTTCATATCTCATATGAGGTTTCCAATAAATTACCTACTTGGATCTTTTGGAAAATAGTTATACTGTCATAGTCAGAAATTACATTTTATGTGTTTTTTTATTTAATCCAGACAGAAATATCAAAATTCTAACAGTAATTCAAACACTTAATATTACCTTAGAATGAAGTAACTCTCATAGTCGAGTTATCATTTGGAAGAATGACATTTGCCCTTCATCTCAGGATGATGGACTAAGACTTATACACACTGAGACTCACTTATCATCAGTTTTAAAGGTAAATATCATGGAAAGGTCAATACGTCTGAAATAGATCATAGAGTCTAAATGTGAATATTGATTTTGAATGGGAAATGCAGTATCTGACACAGTTTATAAAATTTTTATTAAAGACAGTTACTTAACTACTTTTCTGAACAAATATGCAAAAACAGAGAAAAAGCATAATTTAAAATCCAGAAATCTGCCGAAACCGGTTTGGCTCAGTGGATGGAGCATCGGCCTGAGGACTGAAGGGTCCCAGGTTCCATTCTGGACAAGGGCATGTACCTGGTTTGCGGGCACATCCCCAGTGGGAGATGTGCAGGAGGCAGCTGATCGATGTTTCTCTCTCATCGATGTTTCTAACTCTCTATCTCTCTCCCTTCCTCTCTGTAAAAAATCAATAAAATATATAAAAAATAAAATAAAATCCAGAAATCTATTTTTATATACTTTGCAAAATGAAAACAATTTTATAAAAATGGCCAAAGGAATGGTGAATGAGCAATTCCAGTTTACATCTCATTATACAAGAGAATTAAAATTACCCTACATTGAGGAATGTTGGCATCATAAACTACATACAAGTTTGAACTTCAGGATTTTCAGAAAAGAACTAGTGGTCTTGATTTCAAAGAATTTTTTTTTTAACGCTATATGTAAACTATTACTATAATATAAAATAAACCCACATGCAGAGACTATCACTTGTTTGCTAATGTTGTTTTCTATTTTAATTTAGATTTATTGTCTACTATGAATGATGACTTTACATGAAATTAAACTCTCCTGCCATTTTATGGCACTATTCAAATCTTGCCTTAAAGAAAATAGATTTTGCCTCTTTAACGATTGAAAGAGTGACATTTTACAAATGATATTCCTCACTCTGACCCCGTGGACAGAATCTTATAAGCATTATACAAAAGAAATCTGAAATTTTAGATAAGTTCTTCAGCTAATTCTATGGTTTTAAAGTTTGAAAGCCAATGAATAAGATAGATTGGATAAACTCTGTTAAGAACAGTAAATGAAACAAAGTAACATACACACCCTAGATTGCAGATTTAGCTGTCAAATAGTATTTTGAACTGGAGAGGTGTGTGACTAAGGGCTAAAGATTTCTTGTGTTCAAGATGAGGACACTTCATGGATCTGAATAGAAGCAAAACTAACAGTAAGCACACTTTTAAAAAGTTGTACAAAACAGTGTGTAACCATTTGCTCCTTTATCAATTTAAAATTCTTATCCACAATCTATCTGAAGATTTCTGGGAGAGCTGGTGTCTCTCTCCTGATCTATGTCTTTTTAAAACTGTTTTTCTTGGTTAAATATGAAAAATTATATCATCCTGATGAAATTATTTCAAAGGTACAAATAATAGGAGTTCCAGCGGGTGTGTTTTTTTCCTTCCCATTTTCATTAAATTCCCCCATAGTAGATATAAAAACAGTTTCTTAATTGGTACTGATTTGCAAATATACGGAAATCAAGCATGTCAATATAAATTAGATTTGTTACTCAGTAGAAAGAAAGCAATAGAGCCAGATTGAATCCCAGTGTAATTTTATAGCATCTATTTACAAACACTTTTGTATCCTAAACTGCATGGCATTTAAAATAATTAGGAGTTTTATGTGATACATATACCATTTACTATTATTGTTACTTCTTAAACCCAACAATGAAAGTAGATTTTAAATTGTAGAATAATTGTATCATCTATATTTCTACTGCAAAATATATTTGGAAACTAAAATTCTGTTATTTTAGTATAGTCATTATTCAAATGGCAAAGATGTTAAAAAGTATTTAATTGAGAGAGATTTATTATAGTCTACATTTTCAAAAGAGACTCAATTTGAAATGTTAAACAGTCCTCCATGAATTAGTTTATACATCCCTAAGAAAATTATGTTCTAAGTATTTTGCATATAAATTCTGTCTCAGTTAACTTTACTGGGATGCACTTTTATCTGCAAGGATTTATTTCTAAACAAGAGATTTGGAGTGATTTTGATCAATTTTCTTCTGACTAAATGCAGCTGTTTATGGTAGATCCTTACAATGTTATATGACTCAGCAATAAAAGTTCTAATCTATAAAAGACATGGAGGAAGTTAAATATATATTGCAAAGAATCCAGTCCAAAAAGTCTACAGATTGTATGATTTAAATTATATTATTCTGGGAAAGACAAAAGTATACAGACAGTAAAAAGACCAGTGGTGGCAGGTTCAGGGGGGAGGGAAAAAATGAATATGTGAAGAACAGGAGATGCTTTTGGCCATTAAAACTACTCTGTATGATACTGTAATGGTGGATATATGACGTATGCCTGTGTCCAAGCTATAGTACTGTGTAACAGAAAAAAATGACGCCTGATGTAAACTGTTCTTTAATAATGTGCTGATATTGGTTCATCAGTGGTAACAAATGGACCACACTAATGCAAACATTAATAATAGGGAAAACTGGGGATACATATGAAACTCTATACTTTCTGCTCGATTTTTCAGAAACCTATAACTACTGTAAAAAACAAAGTTTATTAATTTAAGAAATATGCATCTGTTTTACATATAAAATGTAGGGGGTGAAGATAATGCAAATAGTAAAATAATAAGCTAATAAAATTTAAATTTGATATTAATCATAACTAAGGTTCTTTAAATTATTATTTAGTCTTTGTTTGAAAATTCATTTAGGTGATTTTAAGATTTCAGTAAAAATCTGTGAATTTTGTTTAAAATGGCCAATAAAGCCAAAATGTTGTCCTTGGGGGGATAATGGGAGCTCGTGATATCACCCACTATGTCAGGAACATGGGCATGAAATCCAACTCAGGTCAAACCTCGTGAAAGAACCTCTGCTGAAGGCCCTTCCTGAAGGCATTTGTAAAACAACTGAGGTGTCCTTCAGTAGATGATTGGAATAAGAATATGTGATACTTATATACAGTGGAATATTACTCGGCCATTTTTTAAAAAAAGATGAAATATTGCCATTTGTGACATGGATGAATCTTGAGAATATCGTGCTAAGTGAAATAAGTCGAATGGAAAAAGTCAAGAACCATATGATTTCACGCATATGTGGTATATAAAACTGGAAGCAATAAATGAGTAAACAAGACAGCCAAACAAAAACTCATAGATATGGACAACAGCACTGTGGTTACCAAGGGAAAGGGGGTAGGGAGATAGTAAAGGGTAAAGGGTGCCAAATATATGGTGATGGAAGGAGATGTGACTTTGTGTGGTAAACACACAATGCAATATGCAGATGATGTATCATAGAATTGTACACTTGACACCTATATAATTTTAACCAGTGTCAGCCCAATAAATTTAAAAAATTAAAATAAATAAAATAAGAAACCATCTGTCTCTCCAGTATTCAAAGGCCACCTCTGTTAAGGAGTATTAGTTTCCTTGAGCATGCTCTTAGCAGACTTTTTCTAGACTGTGGGATTCCAGGTGACCTCTTGACTCTAACTTCATCAGTGAAGCAGTGCCTGATCTGTGTTAAGTGCCTCTCTTATTGTAAAAGTGATATCTCTTAGTTATATCAGCAGTAAATCTAGCTTCAAAAAGTAGAATTCTAGAATTTCAGAACCTCAGCAACTACTTGTTTTGAATTTGGAGGTAAAAAGTTAATTGGAAGATGGTAAATGGTGCATTGTATATATTAAATAGATGAATTTCAACTATATCAATAGCAGGAGACATTTTGTTTTGAAAATATATCTTTGAGGAATTCTTTATTTGGCTATTTTTCTTTGCTTCTGGAATTAATCAATAGGTTGCTATTATACTCAACAGAAATAAAAGAGGGAATGAGAAATCAGATTATATCAGACTCAGAATGACAGAACCAGAAACCGCCTTTCAGATAGTTCACTCTAAAAATCATAAACTATCAGCCCATAGATCAGACCAAGTCAGATGTTGCTTTAAAAAAAAACCGCCGAAACCAGTTTGGCTCAGTGGATAGAGCGTCGGCCTGCGGACTGAAAGGTCCCGGGTTCGATTCCGGTCAAGGGCATGTACCTGGGTTGCGGGCACATCCCCAGTGGGAGATGTGCGGGAGGCAGCTGATCGATGTTTCTCTCTCATCGATGTTTCTAACTCTCTATCTCTCTCCCTTCCTCTCTGTAAAAAATCAATAAAATATATTTTAAAAAAATAAATAAAATAAAATAAACTTCCATTGGTTGCCAAAATGTAAAAGTTTATAGAATTCACATAAAATTTTGAATTTACTTTTCCAGTTTACAATCACAGTGAACTTGCACTATTGCATAGTAGTTACCCTTATTAAATAGAGCATGCAATGTGACCAATTCTTTACTTTTACCCCCTTTCCTATTAATTTATGCTCAGCTCATTTTCTTCAATTTTGTTATCTTTCTATTCTCTCTGTCATCTGATTTTAAGAGTCTTGATTTACACCAATTGCTTCATTTTGTATTCAAATTATATCTGACTCCAAAAGAAAGATGTAATTTATCCCAATCAAGTAACTTGTACTTTCCAGAGCATAAAATAAAATGTGTCCTGCCTGGCAATAAATAGAAAATTTGTAATTTAGTGCTCATTATCAGAGAGGTTCATTTAATTCTAGCCTGGAGAAAATTGCATTTTTGTGGTATGTTTTGATTCTGGTAGAAAGAAGTGTGTTGGAACAATTAAGACAAAGGTTAATAAGGAGATATTTTGTCTAGAAGTAAATCTGTTTTAAACATTAGTAACAAATAGAATATTAAATGCTTTTACTAGTATGCATTGCATTTAAAATCCTTCTTAAATTATACCAGTTAATTTGTCCAGTATTAATCATTTCTATCCATATTGTATAAAAATACACAAAAATATTATTTTTTAAGTTTGAAGTAAAAGATGGCATTTTTCTAATGTTAGAGCTTAAGGTACACACTAGCTGCTGACTTTATATTTCTGCACTTTATAAGGATCAATAAACAAACTATTTGTGGAAAGTACAAAATTTAGCTTTAATTTCATGCCATAAACAAGACAGACAAGTGAATAATTTAAGCAATGCTTAATTCCACAAGAAGTAATTCATTTAGTTTATGAAAATTATTGCAAAATATGACTAACATTATTTCTTATGTAAACTTAAGTTGTATGTAACTTGATCTGTCATAAGGTAACAATTCATTGCTCCTCAGAGTCAAGCCATATATATCAGCTATATAATTGCATCATAACAATATTAACACAAACTTAATAAGTTAAAACAATACATGTATCATCTTGAAGTTTCTGTAGCTCAACAGTTGTTCACCTCCTATGCTCTTTGTTCCATAGACTCACATAGTTTCGAATCAAGATTAGGGCCAGGGCCAGGGTCTCAGCTCTGGCTTGACTAGGGAGGGGTTCATGTCCAAGCTCATGTGCTTGTTGATTGGATTCCGTTACTTGTGGGATGTAGGACTCAGGGCCTCAGTTCCTCACTGATGGTTGGTCAGACATCATCTTCAGTATGTTGTCATGCAGACAATTCCATATGTTCATTTACTTCATAAATCCAACCAAGGAGATGGAGTCTACTAACAAAAATGAAGTTGCACGTTAAAATCTTATGTGATCACTGAGGTGAGGTCACATCTACTTCACCGATTTGTATCCTTAAGAAACAAGTCGCTCTCCGCCCCTTCTGAAAGGGGAGAGGAATACTCAAGGGTAGGAATACCGAAAGGGGGCGATTATTGGCAGCCTTTTTAAACACTACTGTGTTCCCCTAGCTCTCTGATTTTAACCTTTTTCATGTTTTTATTTCAAAATTACCGTGATCAACCACTAAGCAATGTGACAAACAGAAAATTGTCTTGATGTCTCTTTATAATATAAAGTAGCATACAGTTTATTCATAATCAAAGCAGTCCATCAAAACCAACCTAGTGTCACTTATGTAAATGCCTTCCTTTTTTGTAGTAGACTACTATCAATTTTAATTCAAAGTCACCAAAGGCATCCTTATTGTACTGAACTGCAACTACAATAATGACTAAATACATTTTTTATAGAACATAATTATGTTTCTTAGGCATCTTACTTAAGAAGTGTCTACCTAGGCAAATGTATCTTTTTCCAATTTAGCTGGGACTATTTGATTGGAAGTGATAGGAATCTTAGATAAATGAGAAATAAAAGAAAAAAATGATTTTTCCATGACTGAAATAATGAGCTTACCTAGATTTAAGTATAGCAGCATTTAAAATATTAGTCCAAGTGAAGGGATTCTATTTTAATCCCAAGTTATTTCATTTGTGTTGGTATCATGCTCAACAAGAACATTCCTATAGAGTACAAGCATTAAAATTCTAGCAAAAAATACAAAATGAACCCCATATTTTCTAATAAGTAACAGTAACATTTCTGGGCACAGCTTTCATTAGCTTTGAGAGACATTTACCATGCATAAACACAGAGCAAAGATGATAAAGTGTCCTCATTGGCCAGAGAGAGCTAATGTGTTTATCCATATATCTCAAGGGATTGGTCGGCCCTACCCAAACCACTTAGAATGGAGGAGGAAGAGTTATCCAAAACAAATTCTGGATGCTGTTAACAAAAGAAGGCAGAAAGGATGCAGGAGAGTAAAATAAATAGTTATTGACCGTGTAATGAATATATGAACCGCCATTAGGTGCTGCAGCATCTGTAAGGTATAGCACTTTATATTTAGGTAACCGAGTGAAACAATTATGTACACTACAGTGCCAAAGAACATAGCAATTTGGACAAGATGTTTATGAAAGGTTATGTGTAATTACATTTTCAAACTATATTTGTGTCTCAGTATCTATATATATAAAAGCCTAAGTGACCGAAAGAACAGTAGACTGGTCTCTATGACATGTACTGACCACCAGGGGGCAGACGCTCAAGGCAGGAGCAGCTCCATGGTGGTCAGTGGTCAGTGTGCTCCCACAGCCAACTCCACAGCCGGTCAGCCCCAATTAGCCCCGATTGCCGGCCAGGCCAAGGGACCCCACCTGTGCATGAATTTGTGCACTGGGCCTCTAGTTTGTTATAAAAGGCTTCAATAAAGACACAATATATATAATTGCACTAGATTAGAAGAACTGAGAAAATGGGGATAAAAATGAGGGGTAACATTAAAAGTGTAAGTATTGAAAGAAAATACCATATGCAAGAAATGGCAATAGGATTTATCTTAGCAGTTTGAGAAAAGAAGCTAAAGCTTATTAGGAATCAGATGAGTTAGACAGTTTGACTAGACTACAAAAAGACTCAGATATTATTAAAAATTGTATTTAATAATTCTCTAAATTTATTGGAGCTGGATGATAAAAATACCTGTGACTTATAAAAGTGAGATTATTTGCATTAATTTATGCAAATAAAGTTATGATAGCCTAGAGTGACCAATATTGCATAATGAAATTGAGATTTTGAGAATTATATAATGTGTTGTTGAAAATATATTTTTTTATTTAAATATGTCCCATAGTGTGGCTACAGCTAAGCAAAATAAGTATGTAATTTCAAAAGAAGTGTGAATTTTTTGATGCCATCTATTCAAATACTTTTAGTACAGTTAGAGCTTTGTGATTGAGCAAGAAAAAAGATGAAAAAGAGACATTTGGAAGCCATGTGCTTAAATATGATAGCATCAACCAAACAATAGCAACATTTTACTTTAGCAGTTGAGATAGCAAATTGTATCTCTCTGTTGTTTTCAGTCTGGAAGGTGCTTTAGAGACAAGTGGAAAGAATTTTTAATGATATTTGGCAAATAATAAAGTAGTAGTATGTTCCATCCAAAATTGAAAACAATGCAAGCAACAAGACATTATTAAAAGAGCATTTGCATAATTTTAGACAATTTTTAGGGTTGGAGTCAATATATTTTCTGAAAACCTTCAGAAACTATTATTATTCACATAAACACATACACATAAACTAACATTCTATTATTAAATTCAAAACTCCATCCTGGCAAAATGGGCAATAAAAAATTAATTATTTTCTTTAAACCTGCAGGCCTCCTCCAGTAAGTGAACTTGCGGCCAGAGGGACTGCAGTTGGTGTAATTTCTGCTGCGGCCATCAATCAGAGCATTGTGTACTCCATTGTTTCAGGAAATGAAGAGGGTGAGTAGATGTTTAGTCTGAGTTTTTACCATAAACTAATCAACTTGGATTTGGAATTATTTCAGATTAAATTATTGTTTATATTTTTTAAAAAAACATTTCCGGCTTTAATGTAATTGGTAATTGTGTGCTGAATCTGATTAAAAATCCAGTTACAGTAATGAGAGTGACCCTCCTCCCCCCAACCAGGAAATACTAAATATCTAATTCTGGAAGTCTTCTCCCACTTCTCACTTAAGGATATTTTAATGACATTTCTTCAAATTTAATGTAAGTTATAGTTATTGCTTTCTAGGAGTCTCTTCCCACTACTCTGTACCATCTACCACCTGTACTCCATGTCATATACTAGTAATAGCTAATTCTGAAGAAATTTAAGAACCATAAATGTTTGTGAATGCCCAAAGAGGCACATGCATGACAAAAGCCATGTATTTTGTATAATGATATTCCTCAAACAGTTAAATTAGACATACAATTAACTGTTACATTTTGTCTAACCATCATGTTTCACTCAGAAGAGAATGGTTTCTGAGTGTCTAGGAATAATTCCATAGCTCAGTCTTTATCACCCATTCTTTGTGTCACTGCTATCCACAAGTTAGTTGTCCTCTGCTTTTCCCTTTTGATGAACTGTATGGCCTGGCATATTATAGGTAGCCAAGATGGTTAATACATATTTAATAAAAGCATGAAGAATAAATATGAAATTAATGAATTAATGTTAATGACTTTTTGTGCAGCTTGCACAAAAATTGTAAAGGCCTTTTTCAAGTTTTCCAACAACCAACCGTTACAAGGAACTGCTACCCCTAAAGCAGTGCTCAACATCATACTTTTCTTATTGTTTTCTTCTTTGTTTCTACTGCTATGCCTCCCCCCTAAACCTTACTAAACTTCCTTTTCCCTTGAACTTCCAGCATCTGACTGAAGCTGTGATTTCTCAGTCTGTTCTGATAATTCTTTCTGTGATTCTATCAGTTCTCTTCCTTGAAAAAAGCAGAGGGATTCTACTTATTACCCTTCTTACCCCAAAATGACTATTGTGAATTTATTCTATATATATATATATATATATACTAGAGGCCCAGTGCACAAAAATTTGTGCACTCGGGGGGGAAGGGGGGGGTCCCTCAGCCCGGCCTGTGCCCTCTCGCAGTCTGGGACCCCTCAGGAGATAACGACCTGCTGGCTTAGGCCTGCTCCCCGGTGGCAGAGGGCAGGCCCAATCCCTAGGTGCAGCCCCTGGTCCGGCTCAGAGCAGGGCTGATTGGGGAGTTGGGGCGCCACCCCTTGTCATGCACAAAGCAGGGCGGATTGGGAGGTTGTGATGCCACCCTCAGTCACGCTCAGGGTAGGGCTGATTGGGGAGTTGGGGCACCGCCCCCTATCACACTCAAGGAAGGGTCAATGGGGAGGTTGCGGCACCACCCCCTGTGATGCACAGAGCAGGGCCAATCAGGGGGTTGGGGTGCTGCCCCCTGTCACTCACAGAGCAGGGCCAATCAGGGGGT
This sequence comes from Myotis yumanensis, assembly GCF_028538775.1. NCBI lineage: Eukaryota > Metazoa > Chordata > Mammalia > Chiroptera > Vespertilionidae > Myotis > Myotis yumanensis. Next base: position 30,212,700 of record NW_027223764.1, on the reverse strand, counting down.
TGGGGCACTGCCCCCCCTGCCCCGGCACGCACAGAGCAGGGCCCATCAGGGGGTTGGGGAGCTCCCCCGTCACGCACAGAGTAGGGCGATAGGGGACTTAGGGCACTGCCCCCTGTCACACACAGAGCAGGGCGGATCAGGGGGTTGGGGCGCCACCACTGTCACACTCAGGGCAGGGCCGATGGGGAGGTTATGGCTCTACCCCGTCACACACAGAGCAGGGCCCGTGGAGGGGGGTTCGGGTGCCACCCTCTATCACCCACAGAGCAGGGCTGATCAGGGAGTTGGGGCGCCACCACTGTCACACTCAGGGCAGGGCCAATGGGGAGGTTATGGCTCTACCCCGTCACACACAGAGCAAGGCCTGTGGAGGGGGGGGGGGGGTTGGGGCGCCACCCCCTGTCACACACAGAGCAGGGCCGACCAGGGGGTTGGGATGCCACATCCTGTCACTCACAGCCGCAGGGCGATCAGGGGGTTTGGGCGCTGCACCCTGTCATGCTGATCTGGTGCCAGGAGGCCTCGTGGCTCCGCTGATCCCAGTGCTGGGAGGCATATTACCCTTTTACTATATAGGATAGAGGCCTGGGGGCTGGCTGGTTTGCCCTGAAGGCTGTCCTGGATCAGGGTGGGGGTCCCCACTGGGGTGCCTGGCCAGTCTGGGTGAGGGGCTGAGGGCTGCTTTCACGCTGGCGGTTTTGACTGAAGCTCCCAACCGCTCCTTTTTTTCTTTTTTTTTTTTTTCTTCTGGGCCAGCTTTAGCTCTGGCTCTAGCTCTGAGGCTTCCGCTGCTGGTTTGTTTGCCATTCTATAATCGAAACAATGTATAACTTCAGCTCTGAGATCCCAGCCGCTATATTTGTTACAAAGTTTCAAACTGCCAGCTCAGAGGCCGGCAAGTCAGGTGGGGAACGTTGGAGTCTGCAGTCACTGGAGCAAGCAAGCCTCATGTTCGCTTCCAGCTGCCTGGCTGCCGGCCGCCATCTTGGCTGACAGTTCATTTGCATAAGGATATGCTGATTAGCCAATGGGAAGGGTAGCGGTCGTACGCTAATTACCATGTTTCTCTTTTATTAGTGTAGATATGTATGTAGATTTATTTAACAAGTTTTTATTGAGCACCTATTAGATACTAAGTGATCTTCCAGCCACGAGGGATAGAGCAGTAAATAAAAAAGGCAGATCCTTGCCCTCATACAAATTACTAAACTGATAAGTATATAGTATTTAGGCAGTAATAAATACTATGGAGAAAACTAAAGAGAAAAATATAACATGAGTGCAAGAGGTGAGATAGTTTACAATTTACCAAAGTGCCCTGCACTTCCTTCAAATATATATTAAATGGGAAAATTCATTGAACAAATGGACTTCAGAGCAAAGTATTTGAAGCTATTTAAAATAAGAAACCACATTTTCTAAATAATCACCATGTTTTTCCCTAAAGTGTCCTTAGCAGGACACTGAATCTACAGGATAATAAGATGCATTAAATCGTAAAAAGTATAATAATTTAATAAGATAATAAAATAGTTGGCTACACAAAATGAAATGGATTTCTTCAAAACAGAATTTCTAAGTCTTTAGTATGGTAGAAAACCATCTGAATCTAGGGTGAGGAGTATATTATGTATTGCTCCCAAATGCAACTGATCACAGAAACATTGATTTCAAGGAGAATCTCAGAAAAAATAGAATTTCAAGGCCTATGATTAGGGTACCACTGATGTTTATAATTTCTGGAACACAAGTTTCTAAAAAGCTGAAACATAGTTTCCAAAAGCCAGCTTCTTATCCCTATGTGCACTACTACTAAAAATGTGTTTTGAACTCACAATGCCTTTTTTTAAAAAATATATTTTATTGTTTTTTTTACAGAGAGGAAGGGAGAGGGAGAGAGAGTTAGAAACATCGATGAGAGAGAAGCATCAATCAGCTGCCTCCTGCACACCCCCTACTGGTAATGTGCCCGCAACCAAGGTACATGCCCTTGACTGGAATCGAACCCGGAACCCTTCAGTCCACTGAGCCAAACTGGTCAGGGCTCACAATGCCTTTTAAGAATTGTTTTTACTTGAAGTTTGAGGAAAATGACCAAGAAATTACATTTTAATTCTAGGTAAGTTTGGAATTAATAACATCACGGGTGTTATCTATGTGAACGACCTTCTGGACTATGAAACAAGGACAAGCTATGTACTTCGAGTCCAAGCTGATTCCCTGGAAGTGGTCCTCGCCAATCTCCGAGTTCCTTCAAAAAGTAAGTTATATTATTTAAAGGTTTTAAAATAAATGTATAGTGTGTCTGCTTATCTTACTTTAATTTTTTTTTTTAATTATATTACAATTGACATACAATATTATATTAGTTTCAGGTGTATAATGCTGTGATTCTACATTTATATAGCTTATGAAGTGATCACCATGATAAATCAAATGCTCATTTGACACCATATGTACTAGTAGTTATTACAATATTACTATGTTCCCCATACTGTACTGTACATTCTTGCAAGTATTCTTTAACTACCGATTTATACTTCTAAATTCCTTCACCTTTTTCACCCATCCCCCCAACCCCTCTTACAACCATCAGAATGTCCTTTGTATCTATGAGTCCGCTTCTGTTCTCTCTTTTGATTATTTTGTTTTTAGATTCCACATGTGATTGAAATCATCTGACATTTGTCTTTCTCTGACTTATTACATTCAGCACAATACCCTCTAGGTCCCTTTTTGCACATAGCAATATTTCTTTTTTTTAATATATTTTTATTGATTTTTTACAGAGAGGAAGGAAGAGGGATAGAGAGTTAGAAACATCGATAAGTGAGAAACATCGATCAGCTGCCTCCTGCACACCCCTTACTGGGGATGTACCTGCAACCAAGGTACATGCCCTTGACCAGAATTGAACCTGGGACCCTTAAGTCCGCAGGCTGACGCTCTACCCACTGAGCCAAACCGGTTAGGGCAATAGCAATATTTCAGTATTTTTTAGGGCTGAATCATAATCCATGGTGTGTATGTACCACTTCCTTATCCATTCATGTAATGATGGACACTTAGGTCCCTTCCATATCTTGGCTATTGTAAATAATGCTGCAATCAACATTCGGATGTATATGTCTTTTCGATTATGTGTTTTGGGTTTCTTTAAATCAATACCCAGAAGTGGAGTTGCTGGGTAATCCTCCTTTGTCTCTGGTTATAGCCTTGGTAAAACTTATTGTGTCTGGTACAAGTATTGTCACCCAGCTTTTTGTTTACATTTTCATGAAATATCCTTTTCCATCCCTTTATATTTAGACTGTGTGTATCTTTCAGTCTGAAGTGTATCTCTATAAGGGTCTTATTTTGTTATCCATTAAGCTACCATAATATGTCTTTTAATTGGAGCATTTAATATATTTACATTTTAAGTAGTTTTGGTAAGAAATGAGTTTATTGACATTTTATTTATATTTTTTAGGGTTTTATTTTTCCTTTTTCTTCTTAAAGAAGACCCTGTAACATTTCTTGTAATACTGGTTTGATAGTGATGAACTCCTTTAGCTTTCCTTGCCTGGGAAGCTCTTTATCTGTCCCTCAATTTTAAATGACAGTTTTTCTGGGTAGAGTAATCTTGGTTGTAGGTGCTTGCTTTTCATCACTTTGACCATTTTAAGCGAATCCCTTCTGGCCTGCATAGTTTTCTTGGAGAAATCAGCTGACAGTCTAATGGGAGCTCCCTATAGGTAACTAACTGCTTTTCTCTCATTGCTTTTAAGATTTTCTCTTTATCTTTAACCTTTGGCATTTTAATTATGTTTCTTGGTGTGGGCCTCTTTGGGTGTATATTTTATGGTACTCTCTACTCTCTGTGCTGCCTGGTCTTGTATGTCTATTTCTTTCACCAAGTTAGGAAAGTTTTCTGTCATTTTTTTTTCCAAATAAGTTTTCAATTTCTTGCTCTCTCTCTCTACTCATTCTGGCATCCCAATGCTATAAATGTTGGTAATGCTTGAAGTAGTCCATGAGGCTCCTTACGCTATTCTCATTTTTTGGGTTCTTTTTTCTTTTTGCTGTTCTAATTGTTTTCTGCTTCCTTATATTCCAAATCACTAATTTGGTTCTCTGCTTTATCTGCTTTACTGTTAAATACCGGTAATTTAGTCTTCATTTTCATGTCCCTTTTTTAAGCTGTTGAAGTTCTCATAAAGTTTCTTAAGCATTCTTACATCGATTGTTTTTAACTTTGTATCTGGTGGTTTGCTTGCCTCCATTTTATTTAATTCTTATCCTGGAGATTTCTCCTGTTCTTTTATTTGGAACATGTTTCTTTGTCTACTCATTTCACTGTTTCCTCGTATTTGTTTCTATATATTAAGTAGATCTGCTACATCTCCTGGACTTGGTAGAGTGGTCTTAAGTAGTAGGTGTCACGTAGGGCTCAGTGCTGCAGCCTTCCCAGTCACTAAACTGGGTACTTTGGGTGTACCCCCTGTGTGCACCATCCTGTTGTAGTTAAGCCTTGATTTCTGTTTTCTTGTTCCTGGGAACAATTGAACCCCCAGGCTAATTTGTGGCAGGGACTAGCTGTGACTGCATCAAAGGGACTGCTGTTCAGAGTCTGACCCCATGGAACATGACTTGCTTCAATGGGGCTTTGGTGCCCACCAAATCTGCTCCTATAGGTGTGGCTTGTGGAGGTGGTTAGGTTGTAATCTGGCATGGTCTGAAGCTGTCCACCAGATGCACTGGCTCCGGGGCCTCCCGGGAGGTGCACAGTCAGCCACCACTTGTGTTCAGCCCAGGGCCACCCAGCATGAGCTACAGGGCAATATGAAAATGGCTGCTATTTGTGCTGGGCTTGAAGGTACCCAGGAGAGGTCAAGCTGTGGAAAAAGACTAGCTGCCACTAGTGCCAGACCTGAGGCCACTGAGCAAGACATATGGGGTACACAGAGGTCAGATGCTGGTTTTTGCTTGTTTTTTTTGTTTGTTGTAAGAGATTTTAGGAAAATCCAAAGCATGAGCCAAGAGAGGCCATTTGTATGGAAAAGCCACTGGAAACGGCTTGGGTAAGCCTGCAAGTTGCATGGGGTAGGGTCTCAGCGAATCACCAGAATTGGGTGAACAGTGTTAGCTAGAATGATGGAAACTCAGATTTCATGCCCGTCTACCTGCTTAGTGAGGATAGGGCTCAGCAAGGGAACAATGCCCTCTGCCAGCATTTCTGTTTGGGAGAAAGCTGCCCCTTCAGCTCTTGCCCTGGTGCCAGCCAGACAATTCGGTTTCCCCCATACGTCCCTGGTGCTTTTCCAGCTGTTGCCCCAGTGCTGGAACTTAGAGCAAGTGTGTCTGAGTAAGTACATAGGTGGCCCCTTCTAGAGGAACACCTGTGACTCCAGTATTCTTCAGTCTCACTCAGCCACAATCCCTGCTGGTTTTCACAACCAGAAGGTTTAGAGACTTCTCTTCCTAGCACTGGAGCCCTGGACTGGGGGTTCTGATGTAGGGCCAGGATCTCTTGCTCCTTAGGGGAGACCTCTGCCGCTGAGATGTCCCTCCTGATTTTTACCACCACAGCCCTTTTCATGTCTGTCTTCCTCCTACCAGTCTCAATGTGGCTTCTTCTTTATATCCTTCGTAATAGGACTTCTGTTCAGCCAGCTTTCGGGCAGTTCTGAATGATGGTTGCTCTGTAATTTAGTTGTAATCTTGATGTGGTTGTGGGAGGTTTTGAGTAACAAGTTTACTTGCACTGCCATCTTGACTGAACTTGGCTCATTTTCTAATGAAATCCGTGTCTAAAAGTTCTCAGTGAAGAATGAACTAAGACCATTAATATTCAGAGGTGTTTATTTTAATTTCTAAAATATGACAATGCTGAGAGTGATTTCATACTCCTGAACTGTCAAGGCAATAACATACTATTTTTGAACTTTGTGTACAATATTATAGAATACCATCATTATCTGTGTATGTTAGATTATAAACGTTATTTCATCCCACTGTGAGGTTCTGGCTAGCCCTCTGGAATGTCGTATATTTTTAATGAGTGCATAACCACTAGATATTCTGTGAATTGTGTGGCTTCTGGTACTTATATATTTTCTTATAATAGAGGAAAACACATCTTAAAATTAATGACTAACATGTATTATAATTTATATGCTGCATTATATGTAATTCACACACATTTCTAGGAGATAAGAAATATTAATTTCACTACAAGGACGTGATAAGGAAAGTTTAAGTGATTTTCTAAACATAATACTTGTCAGTAAATGAAATGTTGAAGATTTAGGCTCACATCTTTTGACTCCAAAATCTTTCTTCAACATTCCATGCACACAGAGGAACAAGTAAAAACCAGTTTGTGAAGGGGGCCAGCACAGATTCTGAGAGCTGTTACTAGCAATGGATAAATTCTATTATTTTCCATTCACAACCATAATACTTCTTTGCATTTAAGTAATCCATCTTTCTTTTTATTTTTTATAGTCACACCAGAATTTTTAGAATCTAGGAAACCCAAGAAAACCAAATTTAATGTATCCATTAGAATAGAGTCTCAGAAAGAGTCTGAAAAGTGAAACAGGATCTGAAACACTTATCTTTTACTCTGGGGCCATTCCTAGACATCCTATCACTCCATTAATCAACATTTTAAGAAGGGGAAAGAGGAAAAGAGAAGAGAGCATGAGATCTAGAGCACACATATGGATGTCAGAGGGAGAGAGCTCAGGCCTTCTAAGAGAAAGGAGAACAAGATGGGAGTAAAAGGCTGAAGATTCAGTATAGAATTTTCTGTCTCAGGTCAGCTCTTGGCGATCATAAATAATAAAGCACTCCTTTGCATTTATTTCTAATCTCACTGATCTAGTGTCAAGGGCTGCACAGGTACAACCAAATCATTTTAAAGAAATATTTTTCAAGAAATATCTCTGATTTCTAGGAATAGAAATATCTTTAGTTCTTGCATGTGAATATAATACAACTATCCTCATTACTGTAATTTGAATGTAAATCTAAGGCTAATAATAATTTACCTAATGCACACATGAATGTTTGTATGTGCCCTATTATGCATGTAGAGGTAAGACCAAATAGCCAATTCATGAATTATATTCTTGGAAATGCATAAAGCCTAAAAGCTAAATGTTTGTTTAATGCCTAATTCTTGGCTATTCTTATTAACATTTCAAGACTAACCTTTGCTTCTTGAGTGTAAAGTACAAACTCATGTATTTTTAACACATTTCATTTATTAATGTCTGTTAATGACTTATAATCAATTCTTAGCCATTAGCTATGCAAATAAGATCATTATGTAAATTAAGGTTAATTAATTAATTGTCTAAAGGTTCATCCCTTCTTCAGAATTAGCTGCCCTGTGCTCTTTAGCTCTACCACATATCATAGGGATACGATAATAAACAGAATGAATTTAACTCATTAAATAAATATTTTATTGTGATTTCTTTACCAAAAAGTTACTAATGAAGCTATTTTTAAAGTAAGTTTTACAACTATGCTATAACTAGATTTACTATTTAAATGCAAATTAATAATTAAAATAGGGAAAAAAAGTATTTAAAAGATTTTAATCTTTTAGTATAAAACATTTCAAACATAAATAAAATTATAGAAACTATTATTATGAACCTCACTGTATAAGCTTCCCAGATTCAATATTAGTAAGGCCTGGGCATTCTTTCATCTCTACTTCCATTTGCTTCCGCACTCTATTATTTGAAGCAGAGCAGAAACATAATATTTCATCTGTAAATATTCCAATATGTACCTCTTACAGATAAGTACTCTTAAAATTTATCACAATACCATTTTTACTCCTCCCCCAATTAACAAAAAATTCTCACTGGATATCAACAAATATTCAGTTAATATTCACATTAAAAATTTACTCACATCAGACTCTAAATAAGATTCATGCATTGTAATTGGTTGATATGTCTTTAGAATTTCTTTTAATTTATATGCTTCATCACTGTTTCACCTTTTTTATTCACCTTAGTATTTATTTTTTCAAAGAAACCAGATTTCTGAAGTCTGAGTTTTGATGACTGTTTTCAGTGGGCCATTTCATATTTTTCTCTGTCTCCTTTATTTCCTAAAAATTGGCAATTAGATCTGGAGTCCTGATTACATTACTAAAGGTTTGTGAATGTTGATAAAACACAAACAATTACTGGGTCTGAAAAGAAAAAAAATATTACTTATGAAAGTATTATCAGAAATATCAGCATAGCAATGAGCATAATGCACAACCCTCTAAATTTCACAGGCAAAGTGTAGGGCCAGATAACAGCTGCACATGACTGGCATGCACGACAGAAGAACTCTGAACTTACTAGTAGAGACTCTGCCACTTTATTGAAAACAATCACAAGTCTTTGTCAAAAGAGAGGTAGGCTACCCTAACTGGTTTGGCTCAATGGTTAGAGCGCTGGCCTTCGGATTAAGGGGTCCCGAGTTCGATTCTCTCTGGTCAAGGGCACATTCCTGGGTTGTGGGCTCAATCCCCAGTAGTGGGTATGCAGGAGGCAGCCAATCAGTGATTCTCTCTCATCATTGATGTTTCTATCTCTCTATCCCTCTCCCTCTTCTCTGAAATAAATAAAAATATATTTTTTTTAAAAAAGAGGAGAGGTAGGCTAACTCTCTACCCCTCTCCCTTCCCCTCTGTAAAAAATCAATAAAATATATTTAATAAAAAATAAAATAAAAATAAATAAATTGCTGGACTACATGAGGCATCCCTGCAAACTTTATCTCACTTTTCAAATTGCCAGCTGCATAAACAGTCCTACATCCCAGATAAGAAAATGGTCAGGGCATTACAACTTTGGCATACTCAGCAAGATGTATAGAAACACCAGCTGCCCGAGGTATAATGCCTCTCAATATCTGGCTATCCAAATCTGCCTGTCTGTTATGAGAGAGGATTCCACAAGATTCAAACATTACATTGTCACCTTAATCAATTTCCTCAAATATTTAAATACATTTTGAATCCAAGGGTATTTGAAATATTTGTTGAACCAGTGGATTTTTTTCACAGTTGATGAATTTGGGAGTTTTTTAGACTCTTAACTTTCACATTATGTTAGCTGTTACCAAGTTAATAGGTTTTCACTCCAGTGCTTTAGATCTTTTTATTCAGATCTTCTAGATACCTTTTTTCCTTAACTACTGGCTTTTATCTGTTAAACTGAACTAGTCAATTTTAGAAGTAGTGGTAATATAATAAGTATATGATCAAATGAATGAATTATGAATAAAATAATCCAAAGTAACAGAAAACATTTTTAAAGAGTACATTTTCCCAAGAATTGATTTTAAAAAATCATATAGATAAAGTTTAAGTAATTTTGGTCTACTACTTCATTAAATTAGTGCTAAAATAAAAGTAGTAGAGATAAAATGTATCCCAATAAATCACAAATATAATGTATGTCTTAAGTTGTTTTCTATTCAACAATCTCTAGGCTTAACACATCACTGACTATTGGTTTAGGACCCACAGAGATGGCTGGTGGCAGTACACAACGCAGCTTAGTACAGAAGAGGGAACAACCAACATATTAGTGATCAGAGAAGACTTTTCAAATGGGTTGCCCTTTGAGCTGTATTCATAAGAACGAGTAGAAAAGATTTAAAAGGACAGTTCCAAAGACATATATTAGAATTGATGAAAAAATAAATATTAAACTAGAACTTTAAACAAAAGTACCAAGAAACAATAGAAGTAAAATTACCAAGAAATGTGCAAGAAATAGATAACAGATTATCAAAGATATTTAACATAAGAACAAAGAGCACAACAATTGACCACCCTAAACACTCTTACTCCCAAAGAGAATAAAACAGATTAAGCAAATAGCTTTAGAAATTATTCTGTGTGAAATATTCCTGTGGAGGGGAAATCGTGAAGATGTATTTGCATTCTCTTTCACAACATGCTCATTCCCGGAAATGGGGGATTGTGGTAATATATATTCTTCCAACTCACCTTTACTGTTGTCAACTAGAGTAAGACCACCATGTATTACTGTGTTAGGGGGGCACACAGTCTTTTACAACCTCTTCTCCAAACATAATATTAAAATGGTTATGGAATTTTATTTATACATTTCTCAAACCAAACACATGGAGGCAATGTTCTTCCATTGGCCCCAAAATTGATTTTTTTGAACTGATGACAATGATGTGCTATCAGCCATTCTTAATTAGAGTATAGGTTATAATATATGCGTGCATATGTAATATGATGGGAAAATCATCTTTCATGAGGAAAACATGTTTATTACTTCCATGTGCAATTATGGATTCATGTCTGAGACCTCTTAGGTAATCCAGACGGTAATCTACTGGTATAGAGCTGAAAAGCAATGATGGTGGCTGGAGCAGAAGGGCAATTACAGCTATGTTAAGAAAGCCTGTACTCATAGAATTATGCAAGCACAGTGCCTGTGCAAGTTACCCAAGGTCCAGATTTGGGACCCATGTCGATGCTAGTTTTTGTAGATCCTGTTTAGTAGGGTCACCTGGAGGAGTGATGAGAATGCAAAAAGCAAATGCTGAGTATGGACTACTGAATTTCTACTGACATGACGAGTAGAATTCATTGAAATGCACTGTCAAAATCAAGTCACTGCAGGAGAGCATGCAGGAGAACATTGGAAAATATTTGTCTTATTGACACTGTTTTAATCATAGGTCTGACCCAAAAATGTTCAGCCATTTCACAATAGTACTATTTAAGTTGAAACTTTCCTTCTTACTGTACTAATCTTTCTTCCTCAATCACCAAGGCCAGATGATGGCAGCCTCAGTGTTGAAAAGAAAACAGCTGCCAGGCTGGGCTGGTGTGGCTCCGTGGTTGAACATCAACCAGTGAACCAAGGGGTCCCTAAGCAATTCATGGTCAGGGCACATGGCCAGACTGTGGGCTCAGTCCCCAGTAGGGGGAGTGCAAGAGGCAGCCAATCAATGATTCTTTCCAGACCAACTCAATCTCTCCTGGGTTTAGAATAGAATATGATTTTTATGTAGAATAATATGCATCGTTATAGCTCACTTTGATATATGGATTGCTACAATTGAAGTGCAATTTTTCTTTTATGCTAACGTTATAATTACCTTTAAAAGTGGAAGAAAACATCCATAGCTTTCTATAAATAATGTCCTTGTATTTTGACTCTGTAAGTGGCCTTTCAATCAGGAATAAAAGGACAATTAAGATAAACCTTAAACTGGTGGTAAAGCAAATCAGATGCTATTGATTTCATTTTATGGTTTTGCTTTAGGGTACAGCTTGCAATACATCTCATTTTCTTGACTTTTCTAATTCCAAACAAAAGGTCTGTGACAAATAATGTTGATGACTCTTTAATCGTGCTCAAGTGACTTACAAAAGCATTCCTCATAGAATTTGGGTAACAACATTGGAGTATGTCACATGTCATTTTTTCAGTCCTAAAATCCCATGTATTTTCAAAACCTTGTATTTCTGCTATAAATACAGCAGTGGGCAAAAGTAGATTTACAATTATAATGCAAATAAATAATACACTAATAAATAAGAATACACTCAAATTTGCATACTCACAACTGTAAACCTACTTTTGCCCACACCTGTACAAGGCCACCATTTTAAAAACTATTCACACTTTATTAACTTAAAAATCAGAGACTATGTTAAGAAAACAGATACCATAATGTCTGTTATGATTTTTTTTTGTCTCAAGTAGTCTAGGCATCTTATTTAAAGACACAGTTTGAAACAATTACATTTTTAATAAAATAAATATTTATCTGTCCAAGAAGATAATTCAGTTGTGAAAAATAGCTTTGCTGGAAACGTAATATTAAAATGGCTATGGAATTTTACTTATACATTTCTAAAACCAAACACATGGAGGCAACATTTTTCCATTAGCCCCAAAATTGGTTTTTTTGAACTGATGACAATAATGTGCTATCAGCCATTCTTAATTAGAGTACAGATTATAATATACTAGAGGCCCAGTGCACGAAAATCATGCACTGGGTGGGGGAGTCCCTCAGCCTGGCCTGCGCTCTCTCACAGTCCAGGAGCCCTCGGGGGATGTCTGACTGACAGCTTAGTGCTGCCGCAGAGGCGGGAGAGGCTCCTCTACTGCTGCCCTCGCCATCCATGAGCCCAGCTTCTGGCTGAGTAGCGCTCCCACTGTGGGAGCACACTGACCACCAGAGGGCAGCTCCTGCATTGAGTGTATGGCCCCTGGTGGTCAGTGCACACCATAGCAACCTGTCCTTCAGCCATTTAGTCAATTTTCATATTACTCTTTTATTATATAGGATACTTCTGCATATGTACTATGATGAAAAAATCATGTTTCATGAGGAAAAAATGTTTATTGCTTCCATGTGCAATTAAAATATTTCAAAGTCAAGCAATTCATGAAATGGATCTCCTTAACTTATACCTAAAACTAAGCCCTGGGGCCTAAATCAAAGAAATAGAATTTTTTTTATCTTAGAAACTTCTGTTTAACTAACAGGGTTAGCAATTTAATTTTTCTTAGATATTTCAGTCTGAATTTCCAGAAATGAAAAGCTAAAGTCACTACCTTGATAACATAAGCATATAATTCATTTTAGCTGTTAAAAATGTGGAGGAAAATTATCAGAATTTTTTCTAAATACATTAATTCTTCAAATTGTTTATGAGTGCACTATTGGCCTCCTGCAGTCTGTTGTCATATAATCAAGTATATAAAGTAAGGCAGCTTAGTCTTTTTAATATTGTGCTAAAGATTTAGTTAGTTTTTAGATTGGTTTTATTACTTTTTACCTCATATAACAAATGAAAAGTGAACATTCTTTTCTCTTAGTGACATATGCTATTTGACTAGCCTTAACAAGCAGCTGAACTTTCCTGATTGATTATGATAAAGGAAAAAAATCCCATTAACTAGACAGAAAATACATTTCAACATTGTATTTAAATAACAGGAAGAAGTATAGGGAAATGTACCACCCAGAAGTAATGATAGGAAGAACCTTCAGAAAGTTTTCGTTTTCTTAACTTTAGTGGCGTTCTTGATCCTGCTTGGTATTTTCTCAGTTTCTATGTTGATTGAGTTATTTTTCCCTTAATCACAAGGAATAGCTACACCTTGCTGTTTTTGCTTGAAAATATTTCTTCTAAAATGTCCTTCATTGTTTTCCAGATAACAAGGCTCCTATTTTACAAGGCTCAGTTTAAAAGTCACCTCATTTTTGAAACTTTCCTAAATCACCCATTATCCCTGTAATAAGGGAAACATATAGCCCTGGCTTGTGAGTTCTCAAAGGCAAGGATCCAGTATCATCCAACTTTGTCCTGCCTGAATTCCATCACAGGAACACAGGCACTATGTGGGTGATTGCAGAGAAGATAAACTTCAAAATAGATCCTGAAGGAGAGAATTGTATAGGTGACAGTCTGGATGGAGTGGAGACGATCTATTTCAGGGGAAAATAGTGGACACTCTTTTGCTTGTACAGCAGAGAATTAGCCTAGTAAATTATGTTTGATGCTGAGGGCAAGAAGAGTTTGGCATCCAAAAATATGCCTTTTGGGATATTATTTTAAAAAGGAAGGAACTCCTACCATTTGCAACAGCATGGATGGAGCTGGACAGCATTATGCTAAGTGAAATAAGCCAGTCAGAGAAAGATAAATATCACATGATCTCACTCATTTGTGGATTATAACGATCAACATAAACCAAAGAACAAAAACAGATCCAGAGACAGAGAAGCATCGATCAGATCAAATGCTCAAACCTCAGAGGGAAGGTAGAGGAGGGTGGGGGTAAGGGGAAAAGATCAACCAAAGGATTTGTATGCATGCATATAAGCATAACCAAGGGACGCAGACAACAGGGGAGTGAGGGTGAGGGTAGGATTGGGGGGAGCAATGGGGAGACAAGGACACATTTGTAATACCTTAATCAATAAAGGGGGGAAAAGTAAGCTGGTCATTTTAAAGAAAGGAACAATTCTGGAAAAATCATTGACCTTCTCCCCCTAACTACATAAATAAATGTAGATAAAGTGCCTGCTCCAGAAAGGGTGCTATTAGCATAGCTACCCAGAGTTTAAGATGAACTAGGTGTGATAGGGCGGGAACTAGCAAGGCCCATTTGATCAGTCCTCTCAGTGTCCCATTAAGAAAGATGGCCCAGCAAACATTTGTTTACTTTTCCAGCTCCCTACGAATTGTCTTCTTCCCTTCGAAGCCCCAATCCACAAAACCCCCTTCTCCTGAGCTCAGGATGGCATGAAGCCTTAATTGCCCAATCTGTTCTCAGATCTCATTTTCTTATGGAACCCCTAAATGTACATACACAAGAAATTAGGTAGTTTTTCTCCTGTGAACCTGTCTCAGGTTAATTTAATTATTAGTCCAGACAGAAGAATTTCTAAGGTAGAAGGAAAATTAATTTTCCCACTGCACAGTGCCATGCTCTGATCAGTTATCTTTGAGAAATGCTATCATGTTATCTATTGCTCTACTGAACTTTACATTCTTGACATTTATTATTTACATTAAAAATCATATTGCTCCTCCCCTTAGATCTTCTGATTGACTTTGGCCAACATTTATATAATTCTGAATTGGACTAATTAATAGAGGTATAATTTTATAATTCTTCTCAGTGATTGTGAATTGCATTGAATTTATAAAACATTTTATGAGACAAATATATGAAGTGCCAGACATACAGCCAAATAACAGAACCTACTGTGTTCTAAAATAAAAAATACATAAACAGTAGAGGATACTGGGAATGTGCTATTTTGATCCTCAAATCAGTTATCACTTATTATCTTTGATTACATCACATGGATTAGTAAAGGCTTTGTGGGTCTTCTCCTAACTGTTTTTACTCTTAATGCTAGTGTTCTTAATTACAATAATGTAGAGTCAAGATAATTTATATAACAGACATAAATATGGGAAGATGTAGGATACAAAAGAAAAGTGGATAGGACTTGATTACTGACCTTGAAGAGAAAGGAATAAAACGATGAATTTATACTTTGGATCCTGGGTAACATAAATTAAATCTAGAATGTAGTTAGAAATAAGGAACTGAACATTTAAAGATAATCAAGGTTTGAGCATATAGATTTAGGAAGCAATCATATGGAATGATGACTCAGCCCGAGGTATTATTATGCAAAGGCTCACTAGCATCACATGGTATAAATGTGAAGTGAGATTTACTGGCAATTAGGAAAATCAGGCAGAAAGGCATCAAATAAAAAAGTTAAAAAAAAAGCATCTCTACCTGTCATAACCCACAGAGAGAAGAACCTAAATTGTACATATCTGAACACAACATAAAAGGAGCTAAAAGCAGCAGGCTTAAAATAGTACTACTCTCTAAGTTTAAAGGGACTTTTGAAATGAGGTTAAGATTCCTTGGCCTTGTAACAATGGGAACTTCCTGGTCAAGGAAACATGTCCAAAAGCAGAGGAGCTGATGAAGCTAAGCAGCTGGTATCTGGGAGAGGCAGTTTAGATGCATTGAGCTAACCCAGATCCAATGACCTACTTACTTGTTTACCTGTCAAAAAAAGGAAAATTAATGGGTCTCCTGGGCCACCTGGCCCTGTCACTCTGAGAGACTTACAAGAAAAAAAAGCAAAGGACTAAATTTGAAGAATCCCTTCATTAATGAATGAGAGAAAGAAACAGCCACCGAAATGGCCATGGAAAAAAAGAGCAAACTATGTGTAATGAAGGCCCGTTAGCCAAAAGAGAAGAGAAGTTTAAAGAGATACAGAGGATAGTGAAAACATCAAATGCTACTGATGTTCAAGAAAACATACAACTAAAGAAGGTATGTTCAATGACACTTAGTTGGGCCATACAGTAACTACAGTTAATGTCAAATAAAGAGAGAAGACTTATACTGTCTATGGAAGAAACAGGGAAATTATAGTACGTAAAGGATTTCTTGGTTTTACCTGCACAATAGACAATTTATTATTTGGTGTGTTCTTAAATATTACTTGATTTTTAAATTTTTATATTTTTATGAAGCATGCATTTCAGTTTAATTTATATATGATATGAGCATAAACACACAAACAGAATTTTATGTTTCAGAAATAAGAAACATAAATTTAGTTTGCCATTCTTTTTAATCATTATTCAAAACACAAGTCTAGTAGTCAATTCTTCTTACAAAGTTAATTCATTTTTTGTCCCCAGGAACTTTTATAAGTTCAGTTAATCAATCTTGTTCCTGTTTTTCTCCCTCTTGATGTCTTGTACCTAATTAATCCCCTACGTAATATCTTGAAAATAATTGCAGACAAACAACTTAAAGAAAAATTATTTTAAATATTGCCACTTTTAATTTTCAAAGTCTGTTCAAGATTTCTTGATAGTGATTGCTGTGTTTATGCTTTATTAAAATGGTTAAGGCAGTTGGATACTCTAGCCAGTCCAGCAGTTCAATTTAATTAATAATAAAAGATTTCTATTATATGATATTCCATAAATGCTAAGATATATGTGAGATTCAAGGACAAGAGGTAAAGGAAATTTTGTAAAACATATATACTAAGAAAAACGTTATAACTCAGATTATTTACCAATGACACAGCTCAAATTTAAAATTACTTTAATAGAATAGCAGATACCTAAAAATTTAACATAATAAATTAAGATCCTGACTTAGGTTATAGACAGATCTTGGTCCCCTATACGTATTTGATCTTTACTAACCTCTCTAAGCTCTAGAATTTTCAACATTATATCAGGGTAAATAGTACCATACTTCTTAGGGTATTTGAGAATTTTAAGCCAAATGAAGTCTGCAAAGTACTTAATTTATTAACATAACATCTAATTAAAAAGCTGTAATAATTTTTATTTTTATTGTGATATATTTGAGTGATACTTAAAGCAATTATATACTAAAAATGCATCATTGATTCCTCTAAATTATTATATATAGGACTAGTGGCCCAGTGCACAAAATTCGTGCACAGGGGAGGGGGGGTGTTCCTCAGCCTGGCCTACACCCTCTCCAATCTGGGACCCCTTGAAGGATGTCCTACTGCCAGTCTACAGGGATTGGGCCTAAACCAGCAGTTGGACATCCCTCTTGCAATCTGGGACTGCTGGCTCCTAACTGCTCACTTGCCTGCCTGCCTGCCTGATTGCCCCTAACCACTCTGCCTCCCGGCCTGCTCACCCCCAACTGCCCCCCGCCGCCTGCCTGCTTGCCCCCAAATGTCCCCTACCAGCCTGATCACCCCCAACTGCCCCCCCTGCTGGCCTGCTCACCCCCACCTTCCCTCCCCACTGGCCTGCTCATCCCCAACTGTCCCCCTGCTGGCCTGCTCACTCCAAACTGCCCCCCCCCCCGCTGTCCTGATCACCTCCAACTGACCCCCACTGATGGTCTGCTTGCCCCCAACTGGCCCCCATGCTGGTCTGCTTACCCCCAACGGCCCTGCCCCCCACCAACCTGATCACCCACAACTGCCCTCCCCTCTTGGCCTCTAACTGCCTTTACCTCAGCCCCGCCATCATGGCTTTGTCCAGAAGAATGTCCAGAAGGTCTCCTGGAAGGTCTCCCAGTCTAATTAGCATATTACTCTTTTATTAGTATAGATAGAGGCCTGGTGCATGAGTGGGGGCTGGCTGGTTTGCCCTGAAGGGTGTCCTGGATCAGGGTGGGGGTTCGCTTGAGGCATGGGGAGGCCTGAGTGAGGGGCCTGTGGTGGTTTGCAGGCCAGCCACACCCCAATGGGGTGAGGGTCCCCGCTGCGGGGGGGTGTGGCCAGCCTGGGTGAGGGGCTGAGGGCTCTTTGCAGGCTGGCCACATCCCCTTCAGGGTGGGGGTCCCCACTGGGGTCCCTGACCAGCCTGGGTGAGTGGCTGATGGCCATTTGCTGGCTGGCCACGGCCCCGGGCAACCCAGGCTCCCAGACCCTCCTTGAGCGGAGGCCACAGACGCTGGAAGCAGGTATCTGGGATTTATTGATCTTCTATACTTAAAACTTTGTAGCCTTGAGCAGAGCCCAAAGTCTGCCAGGGTAGGCAGGAGGCTTGGCTTCCTCCATCACCAGGGGCAACGCAAGCCTCTTGTTCATTCCAGCTCCATGGCCACCACCATCTTGGTTGGGTTTGTTTGCATACTTGCTCCTGATTGCCTGGTGGGCATGGCTTGTGGGTGTAGCAGAGGTACGGTCAATTTGCATGTTTCTCTTTTATTAGCTAAGATTCCTCATATTTCTCTTTAAGTTCTTTGCATAATCAATGGGACATGTTAGAAAAGCAAACCATAGGTTCCCATTGATAACAAGAACAGTGCACAGAGGTGTTTTGTCCCCAGCAGAAGAGTGAGCTCCGTGGACCAGAAGATTTAAGCAAAAGTGTGGAAAATTTATTACAAGCAAATTCAGACGCCCCTCATGGGGAGGGGGGGGGCAATAGTGTGCTGCCCGTTAAAGCCTTGTAGTTCAGGGGTATATATTTGCCACAAGCCTGCTCTTTGTCTACCTTTTGTCGTCACTGGATTGATTCCCTCATTGTTCTTGCCCAGCAATGAACCTGAACTTTCTATGTGCTCTTTCTATGTCCTATGCGGAACTTTTTCTGTGTCTATGCCTTCGTACACTTTGTTGCTGCAGGCCCTCCCTTGTTTTCCCATGCCTCCCGCTTTGAGTCCAGAAACATTTTATTATTTCTGCTTGGTTGGGTTCTGCGATTAATTGTAATTGCTCAAACTGCCATGTCTGCCCCTGCCTGTGTTCCACCTGCCTTTGTTTTCCACTGGACCCCTGCCCTATCTTCCTGCATTTCAAGTTAACCCTCTCACCATGACCCCTCTTCTTGGATTCAGTCAGTGCTAGAATGGCTCATGGAATTGAGGAGAACACTTACGTTTACCAGTTTATTACATAATAAAGATTATGATGAAGGATACAGATAAACAGCCAGATGAAGAGGTACAGAGGGCTAGACTTGGAGAGTCCTAGTTCAGGAGCTCTGTCCCATGGAGTTCAGGTGCAATACCCTCCTGGTAGGTGGACGTTTTCACCAACCTTGAAGCTCTTCAAACTTCTTATTGTCGGGGTTTTTATGAAGGCTTTACCACATAGGCATGATGGATTATTAACTCCATTTCTGGGTCTTTCCCCCACTTCAGAGAATGGGGTATAGATCTGAGGATTCCAAGCTTCTATTCATGGCCTGTTCTTTCTGGTGACCAGCACTCATCCTGAAGCCCACAAAGAGCCACTTCATTAGAACAAAGGACATCTCTATCACCCAGGAAATTCCCAGGAATTTAGGAGCTCAATACCAGATGTTCCTAACACTCAGGAGATGATAAAGGTCTTAGAAGCTATGAATTAGAAACTGGGGTCACATACTAGATGTTAGAACTGTTCTCCTAACACTCCTATTTATGAGGGGTTTTAGGAGCTCTGTATCAGGAAATTATTATAGCATATGTACTTATCTATATATATAAAACCCTAATATGCAAATAGACTGAACAGTGGAACAATCAAACAACTGGTCGCTATGATATGTCCTGACCACCAGGGGTGCATGTGGAACATGGCAGGCATCAGCCGTGGTGGGATGGTGGAGCAGATGAGCGGGGGCACCAGACCAAGGTGGGGCACCAGTCGCTGTGATTGGGGCGAGCTTCTGGTGATTACTGAAAATTCTTTGCTCCCATACACCATGGTCCTGCTGGGCGCTCACCTGGATCACACCTGCTGTCGGCACCCGGCGCCAACCCCAATTGCTTGGTGCCGTCAGGGGGTGTGAGCGGCGGCTGTTGGCCCCGATTGCCCCTCAGGGCTTCTCCACCTCCCCCTGCCCATGAGGGGAAATCGGGCTGGCAGCCACTGCTCGCACCCGCTGCTGGTTACAGCCCCACTTGCACCCACTGCCAGCACAGGAGCCACTGATCATACCCACTGCCAGTGCCAGCCCCACTCGCACTCGCATCCGCTGCTGGTGCCTGGCACTGGTCCCGATCACTCAGCACCATCAGTGGTGTGAGCAGTGCCTGCCAGCCCCAGTCACCCCTGAGGGCTTCTACACCTCTCCCTGCTCCTGAGGGGCGATCAGGTCAGCAGCCTCCACTTACACCCGCTGCTGGCGCCAGCCCTAATTGCTCTGCACCATCAGTGGGTGCAAGCAGGGCCGGCGCCGTCAGCATGTGGGAGCAGCAGCAGCAGGAGCGGGACTGCCAGCAGACGGGACCAGAGCCGCAGCAGGAGGGGCTAGGCAGGGGCGAGAAGGATGGGCCAAGACCCGCCCCTGTGTCCACCGCAGCCTCGCGGCCCACAGTTCCTTTCAAGATGCACGAATTCGTTCACTGGGCCCCTAGTTTTATATATTTATCTAAATATATACTTAGAGTACTTATGTATATAAGTAATATATGTAAATACTCTAAAAATTACTTTTGCATAGTTTGCTCACTACACAAATGTTTTGAAATAGCATGTATGCCAATACAATTTTTAATTTTTGTGGATAACAACTAAATGCTTTAATTTGTATGGTGATAATAAGCACATACCTGTTTATTACAACATTTAGCCACCAAAATAATCTTATTGTTTTCAACAGGTTATAGATGAGAAAGCAGGCCTTTGTTCTTATCCAAAAATCATCCAAAATATACCAAATGGATTTCTCATTTTGAATCCATGATGTTTCTACTTTGCCTCAAGTTCTCATGAAGGAGGAATCAAGGATGTTTTCAACAAGCGATATAGAGAATCTCTTCTTTTGAGGAGTTTAAATTTTAAAACAGATTATCTACATAGTCTTTCAACCATTTTCCTGATGCAGTTGAGAAGTAGGCTTGCTTTCCCTGGCATTATTCTGTCATTCAATATTCTCAAACCGCGGCTCGTGAGACACATGCGTCTCTTTGGCCCCTTGAGTGTGGCTCTTCCACAAGATACTGACTTCTGCGCATGGGCCACGAAGTTTCAATCGCACTGTATGTGCGCACTCGCACATGGTATTTTGTGGAAGAGCCACACTCAAGGGGCCAAAGAGCCGCATGTGGCTCGCGAGCCGTGGTTTGCCGACCACGGCCTTAGAGCATTTATAAAATATATAAAACCTTAGAAATTCCCCAGTGAAATGATAGTTGTTCTAGTGTTTTTAGGCACAGAAGTATACCTAAACACCTAATACCTAAGTGTAAATGAAACTTTTATGCTGGTTGACACAAACTGTCCTGGAATCCCCCGTAAATCTCAAACTTTAGAGAAACTTATGGGTTACATTGGATTTTTAAAATTACCCAAATTGAATGAAGGCCATAAAGTAAAATAATTAGGAGTATATGCTGCTAGATGTTTGGGTCTGAATCTTCCTAGTTGTGTAATCTTAGACACATTGTTTAATCTCTCTAAGCTCCATTATGTGCATGAATAAAATGTGGGTAATCAATAACATGGTATTTTTTATGAGGATAATTGAAATAAGGCACAGAAAGCACTTAGCTCAGGAACTGTTCAGTTATTAATTAATTAGTAGGATCATTGTATTAATCTTCCCAGGCTGCCATAACAAATATCATAGACTAGGTGGTTTAAACAGCAAAAATTTATTTTTTCACAGTTCTGGAGGTTAAAGTCCCATATCTAGGTAATATCAGGATTCATATTTGTTGATTCCTCTCCTGGATGGCAGATGACTGCCTTCTCACTGTGTCCTCACCTGGGGGAATGGGGAGAGAGAGAGAGAGAGAGAGAGAAGAGAGAGAGAGACAGACAGACACACACTGAGAAAAACAGAGAGTGGGAGGGAGACAAAGAGTACTAGCTATCTGGTTTATCTTCTTTTAAGGACACTAATCCTTTTGGATCAGGGCCCCACCCTTATGAACTCATTTAACCTTAATTAAATGTTATAGTCTCAAAAGAGAAAAACATAAGGTTTCTTTTTGACTGTGTGTGTGTGTTGTGTGTGTGTTTACAGATATGTATGACAGTCAATATTGCCTACAGGCAATGTACCATTCCAAGGGGGGGTAAGTTGCATTACCAAGACACAATCTTTTTGTTGGTGGTGGTTTGTTGCTGCATGAGATTTTTTTTTTTTGGTTGTTGTTATTTATATATTTTACCAAATTTGTCAATCATTACTTCTATTTAAATAAAATAACTTTAGAGAAAATATACTTCTGGTTTTAACAACATGTCAAAAAAACAGCGTATTTAATGGTCTATTCAAACATTTTTTTTCTCAGCTACAGTTCATTTTACAGTAAAATGATTCTTCTTAGGCTTGTAATGTCAGTGGAATAAATTTACATCAAATAGTATATAGTGCATGTCTGTTTTCCTCAAAGACTGTTGACTTTTTAAATTGAGTTCTATAAATTTGTAATCTTGCCATCTAAACAAAAGTGTGGATATTTAAAAAGCACTTTTAACAGTATTTCATTACTATTTAAATTCTTTTATTTGTAGTAAAAATATACATATTTTCTGCTATATTACTTGATATTGCCTATGTAATATCCTATATGAAAACAACTGTCTTTGGTAAATCAGTGTTAGGAAATATTTTTTTTAAATTACATGGTGTTGCTATTTTTTCTCCTTCTGATAATGATAATAATAAAGATAATGATAATTATAATAATAATATTACTAATATTTTTTCTTATCTTGAGAGTCAGTCAGTAAGCTCTGAGTCACATTTCAAATGGTGAAGCCACCATGTATTTAATGCTTTCCATGTATTTGCTCATTTAATTTACTGTGTGATCACTAATTTATTGAGAAGAAACCTTATAGCTCAGAATAGGTAAGAAACCTGTATGAGGTCACACAGTGTACATGGGGAATTCCTCGTCTTTGACCTAGGCCAGTGATGGTGAACCTATGACACTCGTGTCAGAGGTGACACGCGAACTCATTTTTTTTGGTTGATTTTTCTTTGTTAAATGGCATTTAAATATATAAAATAAATATCAAAAATATAAGTCTTTGTTTTACTATGGCTGCAAATATCAAAAAATTTCTGTAGTATAAAGGAAAAGCAGCATAAAAAGATGTGGGGGCGGGGGGAGGGGATTTAACCCCTACAGTGCCGGGGAGCACGATCGATCGCGCTTCCTTCTGTCTTTTGCCAAAAGTGCCAGGAGCGCTATCGTGCTCCTCCTGCAGTGTCACTATTAGATGCTAGTAGTTCACTCTTTATTGACAGATGGCACCTAAGTGCAGGTTACTTATGATGCCGAATGTTTGTAGTTCTAAAATTGACCACTGGCATTTATCTGCCTAATTTTTTACAGGTACTACGATTTTATGAAGTTTACTCAGATTTTGTAGCCCTAAAGCTTCGAAATGGTGTCCAGGTCTAAGTCTGCTTTTATTAGTGATGATGACATTGCTAAATATGTCAATTCTTGCTGTGAAGGTGAGGATTTTGTGAAAGATATTGGAGAAGGGTGTCCCTCTATTTGAACATTATATGTTCAAATTTTTTTTCTACTAGTATTTTATAATACAATCAGCAAACAATATATGTCAAAGATGAAAACAAATGTAGTAAAGGTTTCCTTAAGTTTTTGAACATGTAACTTCATTTACTTGCGATTCATAATTTTTTTCCTAAACTGCTGTAAAATCAGCAAAAATGCCTTGGCAATTTTAGCATAGTTCCTAGGATATTGGTTGGCACTCAAAGGGTTAATGAGAAACTAACATCAACTCTTGACAACAGCAGAGTAACAAATGTAAGTTTGGTATACCAAGTTTTTTGAAAGTTCTCTGCAGTAGAATCATTGGAGAATGTATTGAACATTTACCATAATTATAATTCAAAATATCTACTTAACAATAGGGCAAAGAAGAATATAAAATAAGAAAAGCATAGCCCTTACATTCAAGGTTTTATAATCTCGTCTAGTGTATGTGTTATAACCAGACTAAGCTCTTGTATTCCTAAGTACAACAGCAAATACATATTTGATATATATATATGCTAATAATAATTAGAGATGGATGTAGTTAAAGTTCAAAACATTCAGATGGAGGGAATGTCCGGAGGAGAAGCCAGCAATCAGTGACAGGAGTGGAGGTAAACAGAATTGAGCCTCTGGCTATAAATAATTTAGTCAAATTGTGATAACCAATATAGGATAAAATAATTTTAGCTAATTTTAATTGATTCTCACATTGAAGTCATGTGCATGCAGATGGCCTCAGGAAAGAATGTTATTACTAGTATATATTACACAATCTTTTCATTTTATCTTAATTCCTCCAATCTCTCTCTCTCTCTCTCTCTCTCTCTCTCTCTCTCTCTCTCTCTCTTATATTAACTTGGGGGTTTTCAAGGTTTTCGACCTCATCATTACTGATAGTCTGGGGCTGGGTAATTTTTTGGAGCTTGTCTAGTTCATTATGGGATGTTTCTCAGCATTCCTGGCCTCTACCTACTAAATTGCAATAGCCCTTCTCCTCATCTTCCCACACTCTGCGGTTATTACTATGAAAAATATCTCCGATTGGGCAAAATCAGTCATGGTTGAGAGCCACTCCTTAGATTATTATTCAGAAAGTCTTTTGAGAAGCTAATGCAATATTGTCAGTAGGTTTGTCAAGTGAATAGAAGAAACTGATTCATCTATTGTAATAGGGCTTTTGTAGGAAGAGAAAACTAATAGCAAAGAATTAATTATTGCCCTAACCGGTTTGGCTCAGTGGATAGAGCATCGGCCTGCAGACTGAAGGGTCCCAGGTTCGATTCCGGTCAAGGGCATGTACCTTGGTTGCGGGCACATCCCCAGTAGGGGGCGTGCGGGAGGCAGCTGATCGATGTTTCTCTCTCATCGATGTTTCTTACTCTCTATCCCCCTCCCTTCCTCTCTGTAGAAAAATCAATAAAATATATATTAAAAAAAAAAAGAATTAATTATTGAAAGCAAAGGAGAAAAAAATATCAAAACTAAAGTTGGTCTTGAAAAACATAGAATCAAGTTAAATTAATACAATTTTTTACATCACTTACTCTTTTCAAGTGTCTAGGGCAGCGATGGCGAACCTTTTGAGCTCAGCGTGTCAGCATTTTGAAAAACCCTAACTTAACTCTGGTGCCGTGTCACATATAGGAATTTTTTGATATTTGCAACCATAGTAAAACAAAGACTTATATTTTTGATATTTATTTTATATATTTAAATGCCATTTAACAAAGAAAAATCAACCAAAAAAATGAGTTTGCGTGTCACCTCTGACAAGCGTGTCATAGGTTCGCCATCACTGGTCTAGGGGCACCTTGTTTAGGATGTCTAAATAGTGTGGTGAAGGCCTGGGGTGGTGTGGGGGTAGAGAGAATTAATGGGGGGACATCTATAATACTTCCAACAATAAAGATAAATTTAAAGTAATAATGATAAAATAAAACAGAAGAGCTATCAATAGAAGATTTCTATTCTGACTGGTACTTCCTTTCCTGAGCTTACAGCTCAGCAGTTCTATTTCCTCTTTCTTTGAACTAATAAATCTCAAGAAGGTATTTTATATTCCCTCACCTCAGGTTTACTTCTGGGACTTCTTGGCTCACTGGCGTTGCCCAAAGAAAAGGTTCTCTCGCAAAATTAAGGAAAACGAATGTCAACAGAGGAAGGGAACTGGGGTACATTGCCCCCAAATGCATAGAAAGATGCATTTGTCTTTTAATCAAAATACTTGCTGAATAAATCTTTCTCACAGCGTGTAATTTTCTTTACCCTCCGTGGTTTCCCTTCCGATGTTTGCATTGTCTCACCCAACCGGAAGGGAGACTGTCAGGACATTCGGCTCTTATGTTGTTCCTCCCACAATTTTCTCTTACACATTTTATCACCAACGTTTTCCTTCCCCCCTTTCATCGTTCTTTTCTGTTGTGTGCTTCACAACTGCCTTAAGTAATGGATATGACATTGCCAAAAAAGAATCTGCAAATACTCAAGGAGATAGAAAAGTTGATTCCCTTGCAGTGGTCGGCAAACTGCGGCTCGCGAGCCACATGCAGCTCTTTGGCCCCTTGAGTGTGGCTCTTCCACAAAATACTGACTTCTTCGCATGGGCCACAAAATTTCAATCGCACTGTACATGCGCGCCCGCACATGGTATTTTGTGGAAGAGCCACAGTCAAGGGGCCACAGAGCCTCATGTGGCTCGCCAGCTGCCGTTTGCCGACCACTGCCTTAAAGGAATTTCAATCAGAGTTTCTTCCAAATTTTTGCCTCTGAAATAATTCAAGCTCAAACTTAGTGAAAGATCATGAAAAAGTTCTTAGTACTTACACACACTTAGTGAAAGTGGTTGAACCAAGGAAATCTATAGTGCCATGCACATTGTATAATAATGAATAGAATACCTAAGTGAATGTGATCTAGTGATTAAACTTTAGGGGTATATTAAATTTTTTTGGCTGGCCAACATTTATTTTATATTTTCAGTTAGTAACATCCAAATAATCCCTAGATATAGATGGTAAATTTGACAAAATTGTATATGTTTAAGATGTCCAATATGATTTATATATATACATACATACACACACACAAAAAAACACACACACATACATACACACAATTACCACAATCAAATTAGTTAACACGTCTATCAATTCACATGGTTATTGCAGTGTGTGTGTGTGTGTGTGTGTGTGTGTGTAAAACATTTAAGATTTATTTTCTTATCAGATTTCAAGTATACAATACAGTATTATTAACTATAGTTACCATGGTATACATTAGATTCTCAGAATTTATTCATCTTATAACTGAAAGTTTGTACCTTTGACCAGCATCTCCTCATTTCCCATACTCCCAGCATCTGAGAGCCACCATTCTACTCTGTTTCTAGCAGTTCTATTTCTTAATATTCTGCATATAAATAAGATCATACAGTACTTATCTGTGTCTGGCTTATTTCTCTTAGCAGAATGCCCCCCAGGTTCATTGGATATCTATAGTGTAAATACATACTTATCTAAATGTTTCTATAATTGATGACTTTAGAGATTTTTAATAACTGCTAAAATAATATTAAAATATTTTACTGCATTCTTCTGGCGTTTATAAAATGTATACATATAATATTTTATATAGCTTATAAGTATTGCTATAAATTACAACACTGATTCTTACGTTAGTTTTCCCAATACATAAGGAAATAATAGCTTTCTAAAAGATTTCCAAAAGCACAAATTGTTCCTAATGGTGTAATACTTTTATGCCGGGGCCTAACCTTCTTGGATCATTTTCTAAAGTACCAGGAGAAAAGTAGGCGAGCTACAGAACATAAATCTCTTCCTTTACAGTGAGTTGAAAATAACCTTTACTTGTTCAGTACTGCAAATAGGGATCATAGCTAATGTGGTCATTTATTAACAACATGAAAACAGCTACCGGAAAGGTGATATCGTTTAAGATTACTTTCCTTTAAAAATATTAAATTTAGAGCTGTTAGCTCCTCTGATTCTAGAGATGAACTCTGATTGTTGGTGGCTCACCAGGGTGTAATTCCAAGCCCTGGCTGTAGGATAGAGAAGCATAATCTGCCATTAGCCCTGTTCTCTGTTGACCTAGCACATTTTTTTTTTTCTCTTGATTCTAGCTCTCCCAGTTCAGGAATGGTGGGAAAGAGACTAGTAGGAGAGAAAGTAAATGAGTAGCAGCAGGATAGGGGTAAAACCTTGGGGCTAACTCTCTTGTCTCTCTGATCACAGGGCAAGCAATAAGCAGCCTGTTTTAAATTCTCACTAAGATAATGCAGATCATTCATTTACTCAACCAACACAGTTATATTGTGCATTCGTGATGCACCCCCTGTGCTAGTAGATTGGTGTTAATTAGTTATAATTAGGGATAGTACAAAGCAGCAATATTAGAGTGTCCATGATAAGTAGCTTGTAGATCAGTTGTCAACTATTTGATTCTAATTGGAATGCATGAGAGATGTTCACTTAAGTAATACATCAGAATACATATGTAATTTGAATCTATTTTTTTTTTTTTTTTGCAGAATAATTAGCCACTTATTCCTCGTTATACCTAGTTTGCAAAGGGTCATTCTTGAAATAGTGACAAGTGTTATACTTCTAATTAAAGGTGTGATGATTGCCCAGCCAGCCGTGGCTCAGTTGGTTGAGTGTTGATCTAGGAACCAGGAGGTCAAGGTTAGATTCTGGTCAGGGCACATGCCAGGGGTGGCCGGCTTGATCCCCAGCTGGGGGCATGTAGGCAGCAGCTGATCAATGATTCTCTCTCATCATTGATGTTTCTATCTCTCTCCCTCTCCCTTCCTCTCTGAAATCAATAAAAATATATTTTTTTAAATAATAATAAAGGTGTGATGATTGAGGGGGTAAGATTCTAATATTTGATAATGAAATGTATTAAATATTGACTATTGCTTACGTTACAAAACCTATCATCTATGGGTTATATGGCAATCATCTCTCCAACTGCATCTTTTGCAGTGAATGTTAGATAGCCTCTAATGCATGACAAAACTTGGTTTCCTTTTGCAGAAATAAGCACCATTGCTTACATTAAATCTAAAACAAAAACATTTATTTAATGTAAGTTAGAGTAATATCATTGCCAGTTTTATACTTAAGAATAAAAAATGTATATTTTGTTTATGGCAGTTTCTATTATTTCACAAGGTATTTATATATTTGTTCACTTTTGTGAAATTGATAATGTGTGTGAAGTCTTTGTAAATATGAACAGGTCAGTTGTTCCAATAAAATTAGCTGAATGCAATACTTTAGTGTCTATTAAATCAAATAAAATGAATTATCAGACTATACTCATTAAAAGAAATAGCAATAACTTAACATTATGTCTGAAGCATCATTATGGATTTTGTGGTATCAGGCATGTCACTTAGGAATAACTTTTTGATTTAAGTTGTTTCCATTGAGGAATAAAAAAATAAAGTACAATAAGTATTTACTCCAGTGCATTTTTTCTAATAAGTAACCACTAATAAAAATGTATTATTTCTTATAGGCAATACAGCTAAGGTATATATTGAGATTCAGGATGAAAATGATCATCCCCCAGTGTTTCAGAAAAAATTCTACATTGGAGGTGTATCGGAAGATGCAAGGATGTTTGATTCTGTGCTCAAAGTTAAGGTATGAACAAATTTATTAAGATACAGAACTAAAGTAAAAGCAAGACCTTAAATTTTGCAAATAAATTAGAACCAATTTTTCATATAAACTAAAACCATGTATGCATTAACTGAGTACTTATTCTGCTTTAAACAAAGTATTTAACTTGGAGATATATTAGTTTAGTTAGCCAAACTAAATACAGATTAATTAGGAGGCAACTACTAAGCACGTTTTTGCATTTTATTTTTACTACAAAAAAAATACAATATTTATGATGTTTTACATTGAATAAGATATTAAAATGCATGTTTTTTCTTCATAGATTTTTAATTGTCATTTTCTAATAGAAGAAATAATGTAATATATTCTGAAATTATATTTCTGCAATAATTTTTAAATTTCACAATGCTACTTATATAAATGTAAAATAACACTGCTAATTTTAGTACTAAAAGTTTAAAAAAACTTGGGTAGATCAGGAAAAATTACTTAGAATTTAAAAAATACAATGTCCAAAACTAAAGTTGATAATTTTCCATTTTTCCTAATTATCAACTATGTTTAAAAATTTTTTCATGGTTGGCAGTATATGAACTCACAGTAGTTTACTTACTAAGAAATAAATTTATAAATATTACCTTGCACTGGGGAAAATGTTTAGAAACTATAACATTTTAGATTCTCCATTTCAGGTTTTCTATTTTTTTCTGGAAGTTCTTAGTAAACCAATTTTTAAAAATATCCATTAACATACACACATTAAAATTAAAATTCCCTGAACAAATCCAGCTGATTGCCTATAGTTTTACATATGAATAGTTTGCCTTTATTACCCTATTACCAGGAGGACCACAGCTGCTTCAAGGGCCAGAGAGGGAGACAGGGCCAGACTGTCAGCGGCCATGGCTGCTGCGGGCGGCCCTGCGTGATTTTGAATCTGCACGATGGTGGTCTAGTCCAATATAAAGGGATTAATCTGCATGTGTACAGGGTTGGGAGCGGAAACTAGTAGCAGTGTTAGCAGACACAAATAGAAACCAACTAATGCATTACTTTCCAGGCAAGATTTGATAATGGCTTGAAACATGATAATAGACAGAGGAAATAGTGAGAAGGGAGTCAAATGATAGTCAAAAGAATTTGCTGATGGGTTCTACCTGAGACACTAGAGTAAAGAAAAGAAAAAAGAATGACAGGCTTTTGTTCTGAATAGGTCCCCATTGCTCCCCCATGACTAGGGTGGCAGAAATCAAGAGTGCGTTTTTGGAGATTATATGTTGGTGAGGTTTTCTCAATATGCAAGCGTAGTTCTTAACTAGGCAGTTGGACAAATCATTGGCCAGGATGAAATTACCTAGAAAATGGGTGTAGATAGAAAAATCCAAAGACTATTTCCTGGGTACTCAGCACTAAGAGATCAGGAAGAGACCCATCAAAGGATACTGAGAATTCACTAGGAAAATGCAGAACCCATTCATCATGTAAAGAACAAGTGTGTTAAGAGAGGGAGTGGTCACCTGTCACATGCTCCTGTGAATAGAATGTCCCCATGGATTTTTACATGACCACATATAATATTAATAATATATTGTAATGGAGAAAAAAAAACAATAAGCCAAATGCTAAAATATTCCATTGATAAAGGGGGTCATTAAAGAGGTCTGTGGAAGGCTGTAGAAGATAATTTAGCGGGTGATATAATCTGGTGATGGCATTTGCTTCAGAGGAATTGGTAGAAGTGGCAAAGGGAATGGAGTAATATTCTAGA
Source organism: Myotis yumanensis (assembly GCF_028538775.1). Taxonomy (NCBI): domain Eukaryota; kingdom Metazoa; phylum Chordata; class Mammalia; order Chiroptera; family Vespertilionidae; genus Myotis; species Myotis yumanensis. Next base: position 30,181,747 of record NW_027223764.1, on the reverse strand, counting down.
AGAAGCAATCGAGAGACAGAAAGATACCATCTATCTACTGCTAAGCTCTGTATTATGTAAAATATGTGAGTCACTGTTTGAGAAGCTGTAGAAAGCAGTGTCTTCTATGGGAGAGAGATTCTGGGCGAGAGGAATCAGAAAGCCACAGTAGTACTTAGGGGGTGTTGATGATGATGGTCTATGAATTCCAGAGGATCCTAGAGAAGGAACGTTTGGCAGTAGAGATAAAGGTGAGGTGGGAAACTGAGTCATATAAGGATGTGTAAAGGGCTACATAAGAAGAACTATCTGGGTGATGAGCAATGTCTTTGAGTGGACACATGGATTTCTGAATAAAGAGAGATGAGTAAACAGTATGGGATAGAATGTTTCTCTAGTATTAGTGAACCTCTGCAGACCTTCTTCCCTTCAATTGATCCGTAGGTTTTTCAGGCTGGAAAAGAGGTGTTTCCCAGGAAAGCAATTTCATGCAAAAAAATATTCTATTTAAGTTGGAAGAGAGATAAAATTTTAGCAATGTATCGATGCAAGTATATGCTATAATAATTCAGTTAGGAAACCACAAATCGCCATGTGAATTCTAAGGAAGGAGACATTTCAATTGGTAAAAAAAAACCATGAAAGGTTTCCTAGAGGGAAAAGAATTTGCAAGGCACAGGAGGGTAGTTAGATTTTCACAGTGAATGTTAAATAAGGAGGATAGTCTCTAAGCAGAGGAAAACACAGGAGCCAAACAGGCAAGAAACAATGTGCAGTGTGTTTGTGGAACAGTGATAAGAGGCAGGTACCTTAGGAGGTGATGAGAGTAATCAATCTTTGAATGGTGAACATTTTTAAGTTCTGTCTTTAGCCTCGAAGCCTGTGTTCTTCCCCTTTCCAAATTGAATCAGAGTGAAAGTGAGTTAAGCAGACCTCAGTTCATACTTAGAGCAGCAAAAATCTTATTGGAAACAGCACTGAATCAGGGCCAGCCAAGCTCTGGTGTTTGATGGAAAGATGATTTAAAACATAGGGAAGCAGCCAGGATTATAAAAGAGGTTTTTGTACCACTTACTATATCATATCGGGGTAAGGTAATATTTCATCTACCATACATGCAAGTTAATTTTTTCTTTTTTTTTTTTTTTTAGCTTAGCATGAAATGCATAATGGTAAATTTTAAACTTGTATTATGTGTAGGAAGGGGAAGAGGAGACATATTATAGAATTGACTAAAAGATGAGACTGACATATCAATGAATAAAACTATTTTTATTAGCTTAAAATATGGATAGTGATTAAGGGCATTATTAAGAATATGTTTGGGGAAAAGGCAGCGCAAGGAGAGCATTATTAAAATGAATTATTCATTAAGTGAGAGTAAAAGATAGTTATTTATGTATGCTCTGAGGTGACACCTCTAATATGCTTAGAGACTTGAAAGTGTGAGAAATAGCTCACCTGCCCGAATTTCAAATGACGGACTGGGAAACAGAAGCATGGTGAAAATGGGACTTTTGATAACACCCTCAAGAGTGAGCACCCATTGTACAGGAAGGCACGTGGGGCAGGGAACATAGCCTATTTATTTAGTCCCTCCTCTGGTTCCTCATTGGCTGAGTACTATTTGATCACCTATTTCCTAATAGGTTGCCTAGATCATGCTGTCTCCCATTGGGTGACTTAAAAAAAAAAAAAAAAAGGCTTGGGCCTTTTCTAGTTGCCTCCACCTTCCTTTGTCTCTAGGGGAATCATCCTTGGACATGTGCTATCAGCCACATGTATACAGCTCTCACCTTCTCCCCACCCCCACATCCCGTTTGCTCTGAGGAAATTCAGTAACCACCTGGCCACATGCTCTTTGTTTTCTATGACGATGAATCACAGAGGCATGCTTCCTACAAAGGTTCATTTGGAAAATATTGTATTCCCAGTGTGTGCTGAAAATACAGAGGCACACAAAACAGGCTGTGACTGTCCCCTTATGGAGTTAACATTCTAGTAAACTAGACCGAAAAGAGTAAATAAGTAAGGCTTTTATTTATGAAGATCTGTAGACATCTGGTTTCAGGCTCAAAAATTTGAATGTTCATGTCATGATAGAGTAATTCTTGGGTGTTGTCTAAAGGACATAGAACAAAATAATTAACTTGGAAATATCCTCTATATTTACTATTGTTTTATATTGATATCTCACGACTGGACCCACCAAATTTTCATTGTGGTGTTAATGTAAAAAAAAACATTGAAACCTGTAAAGAATTTTTGTGAGTTTATTTGAGTCAAACTGTCCACATATGCCGGGAAGCAGAACCTCAACGAATTGAGATAGTGCTCTGGAGAATGGCGGGGTTACTTACATCTGCATTTATACATTGCAATCAAAGGAGGAACATAGGTGGGCTACATGAAATTCATTGGTGATAGATTAAGGAGGAGGGATAAGCAAAGCAGGGAAACCCATGGGATTGGATAAAAAGTAAAATGATGGACACATACTTAGGTGGGTGCAGGAACAATTAACATGGTGATGAAGGAATTTGTGGTATCTGTCCTGGGGCCCAGCACATTTGGTTGTGCCCCAGGGGCTCCAGATAAAGGGAAGTCACAAGTCACCCAGACATTTCAAGGATATGTTATCATAGATGCAAAAAGACAGACAGGCAAAGTTAAGGTAAAGGTTGACCTTGTCAGTGAAGATACTGGCCCAGGACGTAACTGCCCACCATAACTGCTTTTAGTCAAAGTTTAATTTCAGACCATCCTTTGTGGTTACCCTAGATCTCCGAGTCTGCAAGACTGCCATGCAGGCCTTCCCTGAGCTTGTCAGGTCAGCATGTGGCCCCTTTCGTCCACAGTGGGAAGGAGAAAAATCTCAAATGTACAATTTATCTGTCTATTAACAGATGAAAGGATGAACAAAACAATGGAATATTATTTAGTCTTTAAAAAAATTTTACATACTACAACATGGATAAAACTTGAAGGCATTGTGCTAAGTGAAATAAGTCAGACACAGACATACAAATACTATACGATGCCACTTGTATGAGGTTCCTAAAACAGTCAAATTCATAGAGACAGAAAATAGAATCATGGTTGCCAGGGACTATGGGATGGGAGAATTGAGGAGTTACTGTTTAATGGTTATGAAATTTCAATTTGGGAAGATGAAAAAGTTTAAACATGAGTGGTGATGATGATTATAGCACAATGTGAATGTGCTTAATGTAATTGTATTGTGCACTTCAAAATAGTTAAAACAATAAATATTATGTGATGTATATTTTAGCACATTAAAAGAAAACTACCAAAGGTGTGGGGTGGGCATCACTAATATTGATTGAACGTGAAAACTATTCTTTTCAACGCTGTTATTCTTCAATAGTCTTCATTCTTCTTAAGTTGGTTTGAATGTGAATCTCACATTCAGATTCAGAAGTATTTGTGTTACTCTATTTATATTTCCTGATTGTGTAACTGTGGTCTTTAACACTAATTCCCCAACACATCATGAGTGATATCAGTATCAGTTGCAACAGTTTGTCAGTGATGCTCACAGTGGGCCGTACCGCTCCTTCTCAGCCTACGAAGAGTACATGTCAGAAACCCCAGAAAATTCTGAGCTACCCTTCTTTGGGGGCAGGCCACTAGTTGAATATCACTATGCTAATGAAAAAAATGACTGATAAATTTTATTTTATCAGAATAATAAATAGACTATTATGACAAAGATGCTATAAATGATTTTAAAAGACAAGCAATAAGCAAAAAGGAAATATTTACAACATATTTTTATTTATATTTTTACAACATATATTTTTTAAAGTCCAATAAACGGTATCCAGAGTAGAGAAAGAACTTTTTAAAAAGCAACTACTTGTCCAATAAAAACTAAGTTGAAAAGTCATGTATGTTTGTCACATTACTCATAATTTTCTGTGTGAGATAAGAAAAGTAAGCTAATCCTTTGAACATTAACTTTTTTGTTCCTCGTGGGCCTTTGAAAACTATTAATGAATATACCTTACTAGTGATAATAGCTACCATTTATTTGTCAATATTATTTCTCTGAGAACTATGAAAAACCCTTACTTATTTTAGCTTACAGAATTTGTTTAAATAAACAAGCAAGCAAACAAGTAAATAAAATACCTATTTACAATTGTTCCTTCTTGTACTCTTGTAAAAATGAAGATTTGTAAGGTTGAGTAACTTTCCAAGTATCACTCAGCCAGCAAAGACAGAATTCAAAGTTAGGTTTACCTTTATTCAAGGCCTATGCTTGTAATCTCTAGATTATGTTGCTTCCCAGGGAGAGTGAGGAGGAGAATCTTGGCAGAAGTAGAATGTTGGCAAAAAATAACAGAACTTATTAAATTTGTATGAAAAAATGAGGACATAATTAACAAGGCAACAAACTGATTTTTAAAATGAAATGTGCTCCGTGAATTACGATCTCCTCTATTAAGATAGCAAGTCAGATCTGGTTTTAGAAACACCTTTCAATTTATTATCCAACTTTTCCAGTTTATTACATGTCAATATTTATTACTACAACTAATAGCCTAATTTAGTGAAAATATAGGGAGATGTAAAATAAGAACAAGATTAATTTTGAAAACTTCTGAATTATGAAGATAAGTTTCCAGAAATTAATGCAATAAAGATTAATCTCTTCTTCTACAAATTGTAAAAATGAAAAACTCGGTGTCAGAAAAGTTGAACTAAAATGTTGACTGGATGTCTACAAAAAGTCCAAAAAAACTATAAACATTGCATTCCTGAGTTATTAAAGAAGCCAGATTTAAATTTATGGACTAAAAGAAAATAATATTTTGAAAAATATCAAGAAATGGGTGGAGAGTTCTCACTCACCGATTTTAAAATTTTACTACATTTTTAAAACAAGAATGAAATGATGACAAGAGGTTTTAAATGACGATGTTGAGAGAAAAAGCCAAAGTCACAGAGGATGCAATTTTCTCTCATGGCAAAAAGTATAGAAACATGCGAGGTTAACAATGCAGAGAGCAATATAATTTGCTCCTATGCCTGCTGATATGAGCCTGATGGAAAACAATTTCAGCACATTCATGGGGATGTAGTATTGAGTCCCCAGTGTAGCATCTTTTATTATGCCCGGCTCATGCCTGGCTCATGTCCAAATGGTACTAATAGCAAACTCTTACCTTGTGTTTACATTATCGAGGAGGAAGAGATTTTTCTCCTTTTTAGGTTCTTCCGGCTGGTATAAAATTTAAATTCACATGGGGCAGATTAACAGGATAAAGTTAAATTTAATTACATATAAATGTAAGGAGGTCTCATAGAAATGAAATCTAAAGAAAAATGACCAAAGCAGTTTTTATGTTATTTATTTTAAATCTTATTGATTTTTTACAGAGAGGAAGGGAGAGGGATAGAGAGTTAGAAACATCGATGAGAAAGAAACACCAATCAGCTGCCTCCTGCACACCCCCTACTAGAGATGTGCCTGCAACCAAGGTACATGCCCTTGACTGGAATCGAATCTGGGACCTTTCAGTCTGCAGGCTGATGCTCTATCCACTGAGCCAAACCGGTTAGGGCTTTATATTATTTAGACAAAGAGGATTTAAGAGAAAAAAATGAACAGGTTTGGGTGCTTACCTAGTAAGGAATAAGTAGAGTTAGTGTTTGGGAGAGTAAATTAGTAAAAAGTTGCAGGGTTTGTTTGCTTATACAGGCTTCCCAGTCCTGAATTCTCTCTCTACTGATAGGGGTTTGTCTCTTTCATCAGGGTGCAGGGAGGGTACCTTTCACATGGAAGATTTATTTCCGCTTTCAGAGGGATGGAGGAAAATCAGGGTGACCTTTTTTAGTAACTTTAATTCAATATAATCAATATGCCACTTTGGCATATGTTGGGGATGGCCTGCCCTGAGCTGTAACAACATGCTAGATAGTCTTATACACTTCTCAGGAATTAATTTACTTTTTCCCTTCAGAAATCCTATGAGGTAGGTACTATTATTATTCTGTTTATGAATGAGTCACAGAAATAGTACACCTTATGTCTAATTTGGCACTTAAACACATTATACTGTTATCATATATCTATGTGCCCATTTTTTTCTGCTAGAATTCAAATTTCATCTAAGCAGGCACAGTGGTTCCCCACATTTAATGACATTATGAATATATTGTGCTGAACATTGGTGGTCACTTAAAATTTTATTTGCTCATTTATTTTTTGCATAATGCCATATCTTTTAACCTGTTTAATCAATAATTTCCATGTAATATTTGAATGAATTATTGATTTTCAGGTAAGTAAAATACTCTCTTGATTAAACTCCCTTGGGCCTGATTAAACATTAAGTGTAACATGACTCATCATTTCTCTGGAAATTTCCCTTCTTGTCAATATTTGGAGCTTACATTGGATGATATCTTTATGAATGTTACGTATCTATTACAGTTTTCCATACATTTAGTCCCACTGGAGAAAGCTATGTCAAGAAAATTGTTGTTTTCTGACAACTGGTGTATTTTTGTTTTATGGTTACAGACTATGTTAAAGTTACTAATATTTTCCTTTTGGTCTACTGGAGCTCAAAATCAAATATCTGACTCATCTTTCACAATTTTAGAAGTTGAATGCAATACACATGTAGTACGATAACTTTCTCTCTGGCTTCGGCTTTAGTCTCTGTCTTCTTTCCCTTTAACTATTTTTATATTAATATATCTGATGTATTCTTAGAAAAGATTTCGTATTTATTCTGTGGTGTATATGCAAACAAATGACTGTGCATTTTAAGCCTACATTTTCTGCCTGTACAAGTTGAGAGCTGTGAAGTATCATCACCAGTTTCTAACACGTAACGTTTGTCTTTATTGGTCTAAAGAAGTACAAAATTATGTTTGTTAGTTTGTTTTTGCTATTAGTATGCATAGACAATCTCCAAGTCTATCTTTATAGGCACAAATGAAGTGTTCAGATAAAATAATTCTGCATATTTATTTTACTCCATTTCTTTAACTCTTCCCCTTCTCTACACAAATGAGTCTTTTTTAAAAATATATTTTATTGATTTTTTACAGAGAGGAAGGGAGAGGGATAGAGAATTAGAAACATCGATGAGAGAGGAACATCAATCAACTGCCTCCTGCACACCCCCACTGGGGATGTGCCCGCAACCAAGGTACATGCCCTTGACCGGAATCGAACCTGGGACCCTTGAGTCCGCAGGCCGACGCTCTATCCGCTGAGCCAAACCGGTCAGGGCCAAATGAGTCTTTTTATTGTCACAGAGAAAAAGCTAAACGCATCATATTCACATATTAGTAATTCAATTTATATTTATTGGTTTGGATGTAATTTAATTAAGAATGCCTTAAATTTTATTGCTTAAAATAGACATGGGTCTACTCTTTTCCAGTCTAAATATGTCTGGAAAATGAGGAAAGTTTAGGTCCTTAAAAACAAATGAGAAGTGGCTCGCAAAAGTAGAAATTTTCTTAAAAATATAAATTATGAGAACTTTTTAATGGGTTTTAAGCCATTGAACATGATAAATTAAGAAAAATAGTTTATTTTGGTGAATGGCCTAATAATTTGGCCTTTCCTAAATTCATTGGTGGCTCATATATTTCAAAGTCTGGTCATACTCTAGTGTGGCTCTTCCACAAAATACCACGTGTGGGCACGCATGTACAGTGCGATTGAAACTTCATGGCCCATGCGCAGAAGTCAGTATTTTGTGGAAGAGCCACACTCAAGATGCCAAAGAGCCGCATGTGTCTCGTGAGCCACAGTTTGCCAACCACTGCTCTAGTGGGATTAGAAATGTATTTAATGCTTGTGTGTCTTTCAGATGACTAAATGTCTAACATTCCAGAGTATGAACGTGGACTATCTCCTTTTCAGTCAAACCTGCATTACTTTGTAGGAGATTTTATCTGTTGTAGAGCAGTGATGGTGGTGTGTACTCTCCTATGTTTCAAGGACTGTATCTTCCATCATCTGGTAGAGATCTGCCTGGAATAGTAACATTCAGTTTAAAAATCTTAAAACTTTTCTGAAGTTAAGGACTGTGTTGCAAGACACAATCCCAAAGATAATTCAGGCAAATAAGAATTACATTTGTCTGAAAATGTCCTGTAATTTCTTAAACGTCCATTTAGCTTTGCTTTGAATTGGCCCAACACAGGAGACATATAACACCAATCTTAAACAAAAATGATTTAAATGAGCTTTTCCAAAAGGTTTTATTCCTATTTCTCTCAGTATATTTTAATATTGAATTGCCTATTAATATTGCCAATACAAAGAATAAAGTGCTAGGTTGCTTTAAAATACCCTGTATATTATGAAGAAAATTTAATTCCAAATAAATCATAAGAATGGGTTACTCCCCCAACTAGTTCTAATTAATGAAAACCAGTAAGCTTGGAACAAGATTATGTACATAACAAAAATATAATTTATATTGTTTAGTTCATAAGTCTCTGTACATCTGAAAATTGCAGAGACTTTTTCTTTTCAAAAATAATTACAGAAATTTCTGGATTCACAAAAAAATAACAAACACGTGCTAATGAATAGAAATAATAAAATTCTAAACTATAGATCTCTCTACATCCAGTAGATCCTAAAACTTGATGTGGTAGCTATACTAGTTTTTGTAAACCTGTATCTCTTTTGTATATTTTTCATTTTATTTGTTTCCAGAATTTTTTCCCTAGATAGTCATGGCCCTTTATTGTCCCAGCAATCTATAAAAAGACCAGCTCAATGAGGTTCATAGTAATGTGAAATATTTTATTACCACCTGAAGCCAATAGACCCTAACATATGCCATAACCTAACGTCAAAGATCTTCCCAGTATACAATGAACTCTAATAAATTGATGAATAAAAAAAAAGTCCAAATAAAGATAGCAATAAGACTGGAAGAGGCACTTCATAAAGAGGATATAAAAATTGGCCATTCAATTTTATTAAAACTAGGGAATTCTAAATCATAATAAACCATCAGAAGGGCTAAAATTTTAAAAGACAGATAAGAAAAATTTCAAACCAATTAGAGGTCTCAGATATTGCTGATGGGGTGTAAATTAGTACATTTTGGAGAACAGTTTGAGATCATCTATTAAGTGTGAACATAGGCATATCCCCTTACTCAGAACTTTTACTCTTAAGTATTGACCCAACAGAATGCACTCACATGCTCACAAAAACATGTACAAAACATCCACTATTTGTAGACATGTACACTATTTGTAATATAAAAAGCTAAAAACAACCTAAATGTCCATCACCAGTACATAGAATACTGTACTGATGTATATTTGTACAGTGGAATTCTACTGAACAATGAAAAGTAATGTTATTGCTACATGCAATTACATAGATGGAACTCAGAAATATGATGTGAGCCCTAACCGGTTTGGCTCAGTGGATAGAGCGTCAGCCTGTGGACTGAAAGGTTCCCATGTTTGATTCAGGTCACGGGCATGTACCTTGGTTGCGGGCACATCCCCAGTGGGAGGTGTGCAAGAGGCAGCTGATCGATGTTTCTCTCTCATCCATGTTTCTAACTCTCTATCCCTCTCCCTTCCTCTCTGTAAAAAATCAATAAAATATTTTTTTTTAAAAGAAAAGGATTATAATGTGAGCAAATGAATTCAGGAAAAAAATATAAATTTCCTAAGTCCATTTATGTAATGTTCCAAAATAGGAAACCTAATCTAATCAATCAAAATAGTTCTTATTTGGAAGACTAAAACTGCTCTATTCCAGAGATATAATTTAAAAAATAAAAAAAGTCTTAAAAATGTTTCTAAAACTCTAAATACATAGAAACAAAGGGAATTTTATTCAAATTTTGGTGATTTTAAACTATTCTTGGAAGATATAATAAAATAATTCTGACAAAAATGGAGGAGTTCATATTTTTCTTTTAATCTTCTCTTTAGTCAATATTAAGGAATTATCTCTTTCTAATGCTTAGTGAAACTGTGTCACATTGTTCTCTTATGATTTCTAGCAAGAAAGCATGTTTTGGGGAAATGGGGCACTCTACTATTGGTGGCAGTGACTGAGAGATGACAGTAAGATAGGGTTGGTAGAAGGAACACACCTTAGGATGAACAAGCACATGCATTTATCTGGTTCTGACTTTCAAAATCCAGAGTTGTAAGCCAGAATGATGAGGTTTTGAGCTAAAAAGACTGTAATCATGTTCACAGGTCAGAAACAGATTGGAAAATGCTATCGGGGCACATGAGCACCGGGCTTTCTGCTGTTTCATGCTGTAGAGCAATCACAAGGAGCAGTAAGTGAAAGGGAACAGATTGAAGTCTTAGAAGAGCCAAGTGGAAGAAGGAATCGGGCCCTCTGCAGAGAACAGGCCTCACAGAGCAATGTGCCTTTCAAACACAGAGCATACCCACTGCAGGACTGAGCGACATCTGCCCCGGGCAAGGCAGTCCCCTTTGAGGAAGAGGCTCTTTGTGGGTTGACTGTTTGGGTTAGAGCAACAATCTGACTGTGAGATGAGGCTGAGACCAAATGTGCAAACAAATAAGAAGAGCACATCTGTAGGCAGGAAATGAAAGACGGCTCCTGCTCCTTCTGTCATGGTGGAAATTACTAAGGGAAGTAAGGAGCTTTTCATTTAAGTCGATATTGATTAAAGCTTAATCATATGTTAGGAATATGCTAAATCCCAAGATCATGATAAATAAGGCCAATGAATACAAAGCAGAAAGGCCCTAAAAACAATGGTGTAATATTGAAATCTATATCTGTCTCTTTTCCAAAAGCATCATGATGAAGACAAACCTAGATTTTAACTTTTAACCATGAATGGGCTGGGTAACTTTAGACAAGTTTCTTAAATTCTATAAGCATCAGGCCTAGAAGTGATGACAATACTGTCTCATGAAGTTCTTATGAACAGAAATGAAAAACAATTCCTATGAAGCACTGAGCACAGTGCCTGGCTCCCTGAAATCATTTAATAAATTTTCAGTCATTGTTAGTTATTTTATCTGAATAATTCTTTTTACATGTAATAGTAATATCTAACTCAAAATGTTCTTAATTCAGCATGCGTAGTGCATGTAAAGTATTAAAAAGACAATTTTATTGGATATTCAGATATTTTGTCATTGAAACCAAATAGTGGGCCTATCTTTTTAGAACTCACCTTTTGTATCAACATAGAATATTAATTTTTATTCTTAATGGAAAAATAAGAGTTAGTTTATAAGAAAAGTTAAGAAACTTTTTGCTCTATCAGGTTTGGCTCGGTGGATAGAGCATCGGCCTGCAGACTGAAGGGTCTCAGGTTCGATTCCGGCCAAGGGCACATCCCTGGGTTGTGGGCTAGATCCCCAGTAGGGGGATGTGCAGGAGGCAGCCAATCAATGATTCTCTCTCATCATTGATGTTTCTAGCTCTCTCTCCCTCTCCCTTCCTCTCTAAAATCAATAAAAATATATTTAAGAAAAAAAGAAACTTTTAATAAAAATGTTGATATAAGAAAAAATGAAAATAATAATAATAAAGTATACACCGCCATAAAAAGAAGTTTCCTCCATTATGTAATGACTAGGCAAATTCTCCTTGAAATACTTTTGAGTGTACTATTTCCACTGAATATTGTTCCATTGAGAGATAATCAATATAACTATTTCAACTTATATATATTAAAGTGATATAGTTCTCTTAGAGCAGCAATGATCCAAATGATATGTATGAAACATATTTATATGTTTTAAGTGAGTGGTATTATCTTAACACTGTTATGAGTATTTTTGTCCATAGTCTCTTTGTAAATAATTATTAATGGCTTGGTATTTCTCTTTCGGGAAGCTGTAAGAAATTTAAGAAAAATATAGTCTCTATATATAAAGGTGTGAGGTTCTGAGAAAGAAACCCTAAAAGCACAGCTAGGAGAAATCTCATCTTTCAGGTAGTACCAGCATCAACTTATCCAAAGAGGATTTTTTAAAATACTTTTTTAAAAAAATGATATATTGGGGCTTGCGGTCCTTATCATGCTGTACCATAGCAAACCATAAAATTAAATAAGGCTATCTTTTAGTAATTAATTTATGTCTGAGGGAAAATATCTTGAGGTTCTCTTAAATAAAAAAAAAAAAATCAACAAGCCAGTAAAATTTCTTAAATAGGTTTTTTCAGAACAAATTCTACTAAAGCAATCTATAAAAAGGCCAGCAATTTAAGAATGTAGACAAGATTCCGTAATTCTCCTATTACAGATAAATATGGTAAGAAAAACGCTATTTTTCAAAGAAAAATTATTAATAGAAAGTTCTGAACAGTAGAAAAATGTATCAAGATTATAAAAGAAATTATCTGTAAAAACAGTGAAAAATGAAGCAGTTCTTTCTCTGGCTTTAATGTATCACAGCATGACACATAATCTTTTCTGGCACCTCCTGAGAATATTAATGTTATGTTATGTTAATAATCATAATGAAAATTAGGGATAACTAATGAGAAAAGGAAAAGAACACAATGAAAATGTGTAATCTCACCTACATTTATAAGGATTTGATTAGCATGAAATCCAGTTAAAACATTGAATTCTCTTTCAACATGTCATTTCATGGAGCAACACCACTAGGATGGGATATAAACAATTCTGTTTCCTGCCACTGTTTGTTTTCTGCTTTGTCCAAATGAGAGATGTAGCGATGACGCTACGTGACTTAATTTAATTCCTACTGGACTCTGATAGTATCTGCAAAAACTGAGAAAAAAATGAGAAATATTAAATTGCAGTTTTTAATGAAATCTATCAGTTCAATGCAGGCATCATCTCACTGTGAACCAACCAACCTAGGAATAATCTTTAGCCTACCACATACTTCTTGGTACAGTTTATTGGAAAATCTGACATGGGCCTTGAATTCAGAATTGAGGGTCTGCTCTCTGTGTGATATGAGGTCATTTACCAAATCATCTGCGTTACAGGAATGACATCTACAGAATGGCTTTTGTTCTTTCTACCTGGCAGAGTTAAGAAAAGTAAATGATAGTCTATTCATAAAGTGTTTAACACAATGCAGGACACAGAATACACACTCAGATTACCTCTTTTCTTTTTCCAGATTTGTCTTGAACATAATCTTCTATTCATTATCTTCTATCTCCTTTTTTAGAGGCTGACACCCAATCTGCATTTAATCATCATAATCACTGTCAATGCCAGTTCTTCATTGGCTAAATAACTGTAGATCAGAGCAGGTTGGCCAAAGAAAGGCAATTAGGTTAAGAAGGTTGGCCAACACTTTTTTTTTTCCAAAACAAGCAAACATTTGCAATTTTATTAAATATAAATGTTATCAAGCTTTGGATAATTTTTGCATTCTGTGGGGTGGTTTGATTATTATAGTTTTAAAGTTCTATTCTTACTATTGTGTGTTGTTTGAAATAGAAATATATTCTTCTGTTTGAAATAAACAAAAAGCTCAATGCCTACTCCATAGCTGAAAGTAGTATGGAGCCATAAAGATTGTATAATCCTGGATACAAAAAAATGTGTTGTGTGTGTGTGTGTGTGTGTGTGTGTATATATGTGTGTGTATGTATATACACTTTGTATGTACATTATAAATGTAAAAGGATATATACAATATATAATGCAAATATATTAATAATGACTATAAATTGATATAATTATAGTTTGTTAATTTGTATTTTCTGATATTTCTCTAATAAGCAGGTTGTAATGAAATTATTATACAAGACTATTGGCTGAACCTATTTTGGTAATCATTTCACAATATTTGTAAATCACACCATCTACAGGAAGCTTCAAACTTGTACAGTGATAGATGTCAACTATTTCTCAATAAAACTAGAAACAAAAGAGTATTGGCCATTTAAATTGTTACCACTTTTCATCTTGACAATATCACAGAGCAAAAATAATTGGAAACTATTAAGAAATTTTAAAAGAAAAAATATTTTAATATTTTTCAAATATAGATTAATACATTTTTATGATTCATCCTTGTCTCTCAAAAATAAAAAAATTTGGAATATGAATATTTTTCATATTATCTCAAGATGGAATTGTAATAATGGCCACTCTGCTTTAATATTTTTAGAATTTTTATCCAACAAAATATTATTTCATAAGATTTTTAGTTTAGCGTTAAAACTATTTCTTCTCAGCAAACTTGTTAGATGATGTGTTTAGACATAAAATATAGTGTTATAAAATAGAAAAATATAAATGTATATATGTACACACACACACACACAGAAAGAGAGAGTACTAAAACACCACCAATTTAAATGAAGGACATTATGAAGAACAACTTTTTCAATTTATGTGTATTCAAGGAGACAGATTTTATTGTCCCATGTGCAAATAGCACCATTCCAATCGGTAAACACAGCCTTCCTTACAATTAGTGTCACATTAACAATGAAAGGCTTTTCTGTTGTGATCATAAGTTCTATTGTAGCACTTAATTTTCAATACAGTTTTGAAAGTTCTCAATTTATTTTCCAAAGTAAAAGGTTTGTAAATTGAATTTTATTTTCCTTCGACTTAATATACTTTTACAAAGCTATGATAAAAGTTTAGTTTTCGTTTGTTTGATTGTTCTGCAGTGAAGCTTTTTAGTTTGTACTTTTTAAGCTCCTACTAGATATGCACTAAAGCTTTGTTAGAGAGACTGCATAGAAAATTAAACATTCAGCTTTAATTTTTCAAGTGCATTGCTATCCATTTCCCTTGACTTCCTATTAAACTTAGAAACTGAAGGATAAGCAGGCTTCTTATTCATTATTCATATTCTAGACCTTTTCGCAATAACAAAAAAATGCCATTATCTTTTAACATTACATCTACTTTAAAATTGTAAAAGTAGATGTAATGTTAAAAGATATTAAATCTGTTTATGAAGCAAGGTGGTACAAATTTATCAACAAATGAAGGACGCACTGTGTTAAATAATCCAATAATGGGGAACAAAAGTAAGCTTTAAAATGTTTATGTCCAAGGGGATTTTTAAAAAACATGTTATATATTCCACTGAAATTTAATTTTTTTTTTTAATCCTCACTCCAGGATATGTTCTTATTGATTTGAGGGAAAGGAAAAAGGAAAGGGAGAGGGAGGGAGGGAAAGAGAGAGAGAGAGAGAGATTAACATCGATCAGTTGCCTCCTATATCCCCTGACCTGGGATTAAACCTGAAATCTTTTTGGTGCATGGGATGATGGTCTGACCTACTGGGCCACCAGGCCATCCTAAATTTAATTTTTTTAAATAGATTTTACTAGTCACTCTGGAAACCAAGGGACAATAAATATAAAAGATGAGATAAGAATAATTAAAATTTAAAATGAATACAAGATTAATTTTGCTTTATAAATGTTGTATTCTTAAAAATATTAAATCAGTTTATCCCAGGTTAAATAACCTGTTCAGCTCAATATATTAAAATACAATTGTCTTCTCTATTTTAAGTTTTGGGATTCTAAAATACATGTAAGCTGTGCAGTCTTTGTCATATATTGTATACATAATAGCTATTTGATTTGTATTCTTAGATATTTCAGCACTTTCTTGATAAAACATTTCAAGAATTATATTTAAACCTCTGATAAGCATTTTATTTAGTAATACTAGAGGCCTGGTGCAAGAAATTCATGCATGGCATGGGGGCGGTCCCTCAGCCCGGCCTGCGCCCTCTCACAATCCGGAACCCTTCCGGTAGGTTCCCTGGGCCTGGCCAGCAATCAGGACCTATTGGGGCTTTCCTTCTCCTGGCTGCCGGCAGCTGGTCCCACCCCCGCCGCTGCCACTGCTTGCCATTTGTGTGGCGCTTCCCCTCCTCCCTCACCACCAGTCGCCTCCCTCTGCGGGCAACAGGCGTGGGGCACGATCATTTGTCTGGCCTGGGCCTCCCTCTGCGGAGTGATTGCTGGCCGGCCCCGCACACCCGCCAAAGTACTGCTGGCCTGGTAGCCTTGGCCGCCCTCTTTGGAGCAATTGATTATGGGGCTCTGCAATCAATCGCCCAGCAGAGGGAGGCCCTGCCCACCTGGCTGGGGCTCTGGGATCAATCACCGCACAGATGGTGGCCTGGGCCTCCCTCTTTGAGGCAATCGTGGGGCGATGGTGGGGCCCCCCAACCAATCGCATTGCACCCGCCTTGGCTGGCCTGGCACCAGTGTGTGTCATAGCGTGGTCCTTTGGAAGGTCGTCCAGACAGTCATTCTGCTGTTGGGTCTTTCGGTCAATTCGCATATTATGCTTTTATTTTATAGATAAGAACAAAAATTCCCTATTAGATACTTTTGCTTTGCTATCAGTAAAAAAATATATATATAGCATTCATTAAAAACACATTAATAAATATACTTTCTCAGTGACAAGTTGATGTTTTCAATGAAGATTTGTTAGCTACATTTCATGTGCAAGCAGTGGCCACTAAGGATGATGAAACACAAAGATGGATTAGAAATAGTCCTGCTCCCAGTGAATTTACAGTGAAGTACAAAAGGTAGCAAGTGATAAGTGTCTTTAAATGGGCCACATGTGATAAGAAATGGAAGCGATTAGACAGCTACAAAGTACTCAAAGAGAAGATGGCAGCAACATAGTCACAACAATAATTGATTATTTTGTGCCAAGCACTGCATTTTACGCATCAGTGAATATTCCCAGCCACCCTATTCAGCATGTCCTGTTTTTCTCATTTTATAGATGAGGAACGAAGCCCTAGAGAATTATTTGCCCAAGCTCATATAGCTAATAAGTCGTAGAATTGATCTCACATCTGTCACTTATAAATATTGGTCTCTAATATTTCTTCTACTGGCATTTAAGCCATACATTATTTGACCACTTACTGGGCATGATACTATAGTAAAAAACATGAAAAATAAAAAAATTGTGTGGAGACACATAAATATTACAATATGCCAAGGTAAATGGTATAGCAAAATATATATCTATATATATCTATATCTATATCTATATCTATATATATCTGTATATATATGTTTAAAAATACATATATATGTATATCTACATATCTATATCTATATCTATCTATCTATCTTTGTAAAATATGATACTGAAAACATGCCATGGAAACAGCACTCATTAGGAGTGCCAGGAGAGCCTTCAGAAAAGTAGTCATTAAAACTAAGGATTGATTGCTTTAGTCAATATTATAAATATTCAGAGAGAGAGAGAGAGAGAGTGTGTGTGTGTGTGTGTGTGTGTGTGTGTATCTGTGTGTGTCTGTGTGTGTGCGTGTGCACACATGCCACAGTACAATTTAGATGAACATCATTTGACCAGCAGTCAAGGAACATTTTAAGGTAGAAGAATCCAAGTCTGCAATGGATGGGAATTACTAAAGAACATAGATTGTTCAGAGAAAAAGACACTAGCTCATGTGTTTTGGGGGTACAGAAATAAATGTCAGACAAGAAGTTGGAATATTAAAACTGGGATCGCATTGATAATACTTAATGGACTTGTCTTAACATTAATCTCTGGCAAGAGGGAGCTATCAGTCGTTTTTAAGAATTGCTGGAGTAAAACAATGAGACAGGAGAGCCTGAAGTTGGGTAGCATCAGCTTGATCGTCACTGAACTAATTAACAGTGCAAAGGTAGAATACAGAAGGCTTGCTGATGGACTGCAAGTAGGGAACGAGGATGGAGATAAAACAGTTGAAGAGGATACTGAGAAATTTAGCTCAGTTCAATCCACATGTGATGACACCCTTAGCAGACAGAAAGAATACAGAACTTGGGCAAGGGTGTTGTGATCAAAAGTTTGAAAATTCCTTAACATTGAAAATTAATGTTGATTAACACATAAACCAGGAGTTCAGGGTTCGATACCCTGTCAGGGCACATGCCTGGGTTGTGGGCTGGATCCCCAGTGTGGAGTGTGCCGGAGGCAGCCGATCAATGATTCTCTCATCATTGATGTTCCTGTCTCTCTCTCCCTCTCCCTTTCTTCTCTGAAATCAAGAAAAATATATTTTAAAAAATACTTTCACTATATGTATTTAAAAGTGAGCCCTCAGTGCTGTTAAATGTTAAAATGGGATCTAATTGAGAAGCTAAAGTTAAAGTTGCCATTATTGGACTTTAATGGGCTTTGGAAATTCTTAGGACATCACTAATTATTCCACTAATATTTCTGCATCCATAGCATTCATTTATGCAACAGAGGGGAACAGTTATTTAGACTGTTAGAAATTTAATGGGCTCACCTACTCCCCTGTATGATCGAGGCAATTATTTGGTGATTTTCTCTTAATGTTGGGCACCTGTGTGCATTAAAATTTTCCGATGAAGTCTTAGAAATGTGTAAGTGGTTTCCTGTGTCTTAGCTTTCATTTTAAAATATAATTACAGCAAGTATAATTATAATATTCATTTCTAAGTTTCCTTCTTTTAAAATAACTGTAGACATACTTTCCTGATTTTTCTCACCAAGGAAACCTCACAAAAGGCAATAAATCAAATATTTCAGGGTTAGCTCTTTCAGATAATATTATCAGGAACCCATTATAAATTTTTTGTTATAAAGAAGGTAATGGAATAAGGAAAAAGACATTGGTTCTTTATCCCAAATTTGACTCACATTTTCATTATGGGTCCGTTTTAATTTTCAGGCATTCATTTAACTAAGCTTGTTAGATGTCTCCTTATTACTATATAAAAAGTGATGGAATATATTTGTAATTTTCATTAGTTTTCCCATTTCATAGAATGAAATGAATTTTCTTCAGTTTTTAAGGAATCAATGCAGATTATATGCATAATAATTTATGTTTTAAAATACCATATGCTTGTTTTGCTTTATTCATGCATAAGTTAACTAATGATATTCTAGGCAAATAGTTTACTTTCAGATTGGTTCTTCCTTAGACACACAGAATATAACAGGTCTAACTTCTAATATTGTAAACATTTTTAAATATTAGTTCTTTCCCTACTTCACCCCATTAAAAAAAAAAAAAAAACAGAGTAAGACAAAAGTCTACCTTGGAATAATGAGTTCTAAATGAAAACATAAATGAATTTGACTTCCATTTTCAATTACGTTATTTTAATAATGATATATTATACAATAAACTAGATGCCCGGTGCACGGATTCATGTACCGATGGGGTCCCTCGGCCTGGCTTGCGCCCTCTCGCAATCCGAGACCCCTTGGGAGATGTCAGATAGCCGGTTTCAGCCCAACCCCCTCAGGCCCGATCCAGACAGGAGGAAGCCCGATCCTGTGCGTTGAGCGTCTGTCCCCTGGTGGTCAGTGCATGTCATAGCGACCATTCAGTCACTTAGACTTTTATACATATAGATTAGGTTTTATTCTATCCAGTTTGATTAACCTTGTTTGGAAGATTGAATTACATTTGTTGTAATTACAGATATAATGGATTTCAACCCCTATCATTTCATTTGGTTTTTCTTTGTCCTTTTCTTACTACATTTCCTTTTCTCTTCTTTTAAAATTGTTTTTTATTTTTGTTGTTGTTTGTGTGTGTGTGTTTTGGTTTGTTTTGTTTTGAGGAGGCAGGGTAATGGATTTTTCAACCCTATGTGTCCCTAATATATGTGATAGTAACACATTCAATTTTATGAGGTACAGGTTATCTTAGAAATTTTAATCTAACATGTACCTAAAAATATCAGTCTCTTCCATCCTGAACATTATATATAGTCTTAGAACATTAAACTCCAGTCATTCTCAATTCAATTTATATATTACTGTGGTTGGTATTTTACTTTATTTTTAACCACACATAATGATATAATTATTGTATTGTAAAATTCATGCTTGTAAGAAAGGTAGTTGTACATTTAATGTTTTCTATTCTTCTTCATTTTTTTCTTAATCTTAGCTCTTCCATCTGGAATCATATTCCTTTCACTTAAAATACACAATTTAGAACTTTCCATATATAGGGTATCAAATAAATGTATACACACTTTAACAGCTGATAGCTCAATTTTGAAAATTAATTTTAATAAACACTGTCTTTCTAATTATTCTAACTGTGTGTATACATTTTGGTGGGGGCACCCTATATGATAACTCTGTCAGTGATTATCAGAAAAAGTGTTCATTTCACTTTTGTTTTTGAAAGATATTTTCATTAGTTCTAGAATTCTAAATGAGCAGTTATTTTTCTCTTTTCACTTTGAAAATCTAGTTCTGTCATTTAATGTTGCTGTTAAGAAGTAAACTGTCAGTCTACTACTTCTAAGACTCCACTTTGGGGCTGGGCATCAGTGGTTCTCAACCTTCCTAATGCCATGACCCTTTAATACAGTTCCTCATGTTGTGGTGACCCCCAATTTCATTGTTACAAATTGAACATAAGTAAAGCATAGTGATTAATCACAAAACAATATGTAATTATATATGTGTTTTCCAATGGTCTTAGGCGACCCCTGTGAAAGGGTTGTTCGACCCCCAAAGGGGTCATGACCCACAGGTTGAGAACCACTGCTCTACTTGCTATGTGGGTTCTAGGTGTGGGATACTTGTTATTTACTCTGTTTATAGTTGATTGTGTGGCTCCCTTTTATCAGTGGAAAATTCTGTTCCATTCGCTCTTCTCTCTTTTTGAAACTCTAATTAGACATGTACTAAAATTCTGTCTCAAATTGCTTTTGAACTTGTTATCTTTGTCATTTCTTTTGCCCTATCATTCAGTTCACTAATTATCTCATCAGCTATACCTAATCTGCTAACAACTTCATATCTGAGTTTTAAACTTTAGTAATTATACCTTTCATTTCTAGGAGATTTATTTATGTTCAACTATTCTCATTCTTTATTCATAGTTTTTGAGATCACTATTACTTATGAAAACATGTTGAACATATTTACACTCTGTGTCCACTCCTTTGTGGACATGACTTTGCTTCTATTATCTCAACAGACTGTTTTCATATTTTTGTTTCTTGTTCATTTGGAGAATTACTTTATTCTGACTTATCTTTTGGGGGACTTATTTGTTAAAATTATTTGTTATAGATTGGAGGTAGCATTTTTGAAAAAAGTACTTGTTTCTGTGAGAAGGTTCGGCTGTTGTCAGTCAAAGGTCACTTTTCTCACACTCACAATTGTGGTTTTTCTGTTCATTTGGGCAGAACTTAGGACCACTGGTTCAACAAATTCAGAATATTATGGTTTCTCCATGAGTTGAGTAAATTGGTGTTGTGTGCATAAAGGATAAACACTACAATGAGGACTTGTGTTTGGTTATGGATTCTCAAGGAAGCTGTTTTCCCCACTGCACTAATTATCTAGTGTTAAGTGAGGCAATTTTCTTTGCAGTTTTGGGGTGGCTTTGGCAGAGGTAGGTAGAAGAGAGAGATGCATTTCTCATTCACCCTCATAATAAGAATTTAGCATTCTGGGCAGGGAAGTCTTATTGGACTCACTTCCAAAGTGGGCCCTTGCCTTCTACTAATAAATTAAATTTTAAATTCACCTACCCCAGAAAAAAAAAAGCCTCTAGATCAGTGCAAAGATTTTTTTTTTGCCTTCACTTAGTTTGTGATCTCAACATTTATTATATCACTAGAGGCCCAGTGCATGGATTCATGCACTGGTGGGGTCCCTTGGCCTAACCTGCTCGGATCAGGCCGAAACTGGCAGTCCAACATCCCCCGAGGGGTCCCAGAGTGCGAGAGGGTGCAGACCAGGCCAAGGGACCCCACCAGTGCATGAATCCATGCAACGGGCCTCTAGTGTGCATATAAGATCTTTGGTTAATCTCTTCCTGCCCTCCCCACTTCCCTCTGAGATCCATCAGTCTGCTCCATGTTTCCATGCCTGTGGTTTCCACTCCTGTGTTGGGCATCTGCCCCCTGGTGGTTAGTGCGCGTCATAGCTACCAGATGGTCAGATGGTCAGATGGTTAGACGGTCGCTTAGGCTTTTATATATATACTAGAGGCCCGGTGCACAAAAATTTGTGCACTCGGTGGGGAGGAGGGGGTCTCTCAGCCCGGCCTGTGCCCTCTCGAAGTCTGGGACCCCTCAGGGGAGGGGATGACCACCTGCTGGCTTAGGCCCACTCCCCGGGGCATTGGGCCTAATATGGCAATCAGACATCCCTCTGACAGCCCGGCAGCCCTCGGAGGATGTCCACTTGCCAGTGAGGAGCAGGCCTAAACTGCAGTCAGACATCCTTAGCGCTGCTAAGGAGGCAGGAGAGGCTCCCACCACCACCGCTGTACTGGCAGCCATCAGCCTGGCTTGTGGCTGAGCAGAGCTCCTCCCATGTGAGAGTGCCCTGACCACCAGAGGGAAGCTCCTGCATTGAGCGTCTGCCCCCTGGTGGTCAGTGTGTGTCATAGTGACCAGTCATTCCCAGTCTTTCTGCTGTTAGGGTCAGTTTGCATATTACCCTTTTACTATATAGGATAGAGGCCTGGTGCACGGGTGGGGGCTGGCTGGTTTGCCCTGAAGGGTGTCCCAGATTAGGGTGGGGGTCCCACTTGAGTGCCTGGCCAGCCTGGATGAGGGGATGATGGCTGTTTTCAGCTGGTCACATCCCCTTCAGGGTGGGGGTCCCTACTGGGGTGCCTGGCCAGTCTGGGTGAGGGGCTGAGGGCCGTTTTCAGGCTGGCAGGCGACTGAAGCTCCCAACCTCTCCCTTTTTTCTTTTTTGTTTTTATTCTGGGATTTATTTACCTTCTATGGCTGTCACTGGAACTGAGAGCCGGCTTTAGCTCTGAGGCTCGGCTCCAGCTCTGAGGCCTCGGCTACTGAAAGCAGGTATCTGCTTTTGTTTGGCTTCTATAATTGAAACACTGTTGCAGCTCCAGCTCTGAGGCCCGGCTGGCTGAAAGCAGGTTTCTGGGGTTTGTTTAGCTTCTATAATTGCAACATTGTTTCTTAGAGTGCAGCTCAGAGGCCGGCAGCGGCAGGCGGGGAACCTTGGCTTCCTCCATCACTGGAGCAAGCAAGCCCCCTGTTCACTTCAGCTACCTGGCTGCCTGCGGACATCTTGGTTGGCAGTTAATTTGCATATCGCCCTGATTAGCCTATGGGAAGCGTGTCAGAGTTATGGTTAATTACCATGTTTGTCTATTATTAGATAGGATAGATTTTTATCTCCTTTATATATCTGGGAAGAATTCTTAAGACATTGAATCTATAATTTACTATTGTGTTTACTGGGATTTTAGTCCTGATACTTACTCTGACATATTGAATGCAGTGGTGTTAGAGTGAGACCTACCTAACTGTGCTATCAACTATCTGTGTGATGATAAGCAAGTTACTAATCCATCTGTTACTCTATTTCCTCACCTATAAAATAATAATGAAATTTACTCAATAAAAGGATATCATTAGATAATGTATATAAAGAATTTACATAGCACCTGGAAAATTGTAAGGGTTCAATAGATGTTATATCAGCAATAACATTATACAAATAATGCAAATGGATATTTTGGTTTAAAGAATCCTGACTTAGATCAGCCACTGACTTTAATAGGTTCAATGGCATGATAGTGGCAGAATTCCAGCTGCAGTTAAGGGATGATTGTGAAATAAGAAATTGGAAGCAGTGATTGTAGAAAAATATTCTGAGGAACTAAACTGTGAAAAATAGATATGGAAATTATAGATATAGTGACAGAAGTGGGTATAGAGTAAAACAAGAGTTTAGTTTTGTTTTAATAAGAAAGAGATAGATGTCTTATGGTCTGTTAAGTTAAAGGTTGAAAGTACAGAGATAAATAGAGCTGATGAAGCATTAAATGAAGAAGAGATGGGAGAGATTCAGGTGAAGGCCAGTTATTTTGTAACATGCCCTTCATGTTGGATGTTGAGTTTGTCTGATGTTTTTTCACGGTTAGATTTTAGTTATGCAGCTTTGGCAGAAATATGACAGAAGTGATAATGATGTGTTGTCCTCATGACATCTGATCAGGTGACACATGATGATGACTTGGCCCATTACTGGTAATATTAATTTTGATCACTGAATTAAAATAGAGTCTGCTAGGCTTCTCACTGTATAGTGACTCTTTTGCTTTTATAATTAATAGTTATTTTGCGGGGAAATATTTTGAAGCTATGTAAATATTTCATCTTCATCAGTCTTTCACTCACTAGTAACTCTTGCCTGAATCAATTTTTTTCTGAATTGGTTATTATTATGGTGGCTATCAAATGATATTTTTTTCCTGAATCCATAATTCCTTCTACATTTATTGGTATTATGCTGTAAGCAAGAGCCTTTTCTTCATTCCTTCACTCATTCATTCATTCAATCTGTATTAGCACACCCATTTCATTTTATTCAATAGATCATGATCTTTTCTGGCTATTGTTTATTTTGATGTTAGAATAGCCCCCTCAGGCTGGTTCCTTGGTCTTTTTGGTATAATCTTTTCATTAAAAGTGATGATCGCACAATACAGACTGTGTAGAAATTTATGTTGCCACTTAACAATAAATTATAAACATTTTCCATGTCATTAAGAATGGTCTGGGAGAGACCCCTCCCATGTGTGAAGGCCCTCATTTCATTAGCCAAGAACACAGCATGTAAACAGAAACAGAGGTGACATACCAAGCAAGAGCAAGTCTAGTGTGGTTGAGTACATTTTTATCCTGCCCCTACCTTATAACTGGCTGTGCAGCTATTAGAGAGATGTCTACACAGGATGTGAGGATACTTATTGTGGGGCTTCCTTTCACATAAAAATTGTCAGCAACCTGCATGTCAATCAACTGGAGATGGAATGTTATATAGTAGTTAAAACAAACTAGTTATACAGATCAATATGTATAAATGTGTGTACCCATTATATTACATTCAACAGTACACACACTTGTACAATGAATGCATATGTATTCAGAATAATGATGAAAAAGTCCAAGGCAACAGTATGTACTTAAATCATGAAAGTGGTTACTATTGGGAAGAAGAGGAATAAAATACAGAAGTGATCTTAAAGAGCTTCAATCTATAATATGTAAATTATACTTCCATAAAGCCATTTTAAAAGAAGACCTAAAATAAATATGGTATAATGTATAGACTTGATATGCCTGGGTTAGGTAAACAAGTGTTTATTATATTATTCTCTTTTATACACTCTTATGTTTGAGATATTTTATAAGAAATAAACATTTTTTATTTATGTATTTTTTTTGTTTTTTTATTTGAGAGAGAGAGAGAGAGAGAGAGAGAGAGAGAGAGAGAGACATTGATTAGTTACTCCAATTATTTATGCATTCATTGGTTGCTTCTTGTATATGCCCTGACCAGTGATTGAACGTGCAACCTTAGTGTACCCACAACCTTGGGGTATCTGGACAATACAATGCTCTAAACAGCAGAGCTATCCTGCCAGGGCCAAGAAACTCTAAGTGATCTATTTTTTTGAAAATCACATCTGTCTATTGAGTCTACCTCTCTATATAACAGAATGCAAATAAACAAACAAAAATTTAAATTTAAAATTATTAAAAGTAGGAAACAAAGAGATATAATACACTATGCTGAAACTCTCACTTTTTTCACTTCAACCAGATTTAAATTTGTGCTCTTGATTTTATGATCAATATTTTTGTGATTCATTTTGTATTTAAATATACATATCTTGCAATTTATTTCATAAAATAACATTTGCTTATTAACTGTATGATTGTAACCTATATAACCAACATTAATCAGTCACATTATATCTAGGTTTTAGTATTAAATTCATTTTTGGTTGAAAATTGAGTAGACTCAACATTAAGTTTGAAAATCCTTTAACTTGCTCATAAATATAGTACCTATTGAAATTTTTATTATTTGCTGTTTAACTTACTTGTATTTTACTATTGGGATAGTTGGGAGAGAACAGGGAGATTTGAAATAATGATAATAATCCTGACAATTTTTCTAAAATGAGATCTTGAGATTGCAAAGAGGATCAAGCTGATTCAAACAAATGGAAATTTAAAGTGGAATCATTACTAACAACATACTGCCAGTAGTTTTATATATTTTTTAAAATGGTCTAGTAAGCATAATTTTGAAAAATGTATCTCATTTTTGACAAATTGTTTCAAATGTACTGTGAAAAATAATAAAATAGATATTTCTAATTTATAATTATTAATTCCATAACCAAACTTGGCATTAAATAATTATTTGTTTCAGAAAAGTATGCTTTAAAAAAGTACCTTAATCCATAAGACAAAATATGGTGACTTGTGGTAATCATGATTAAATAAATTAACAATACTGTCAGTTAAAATTACTTTTTTATTAAAATTGGAAGTTAATCAGTAAAAACTGTGCAAAGAAGCTTAATGTACCCACAATCACAATGGTAATATTGTGACCACGTTTTCTTTTCTAAATGTGATTGTTGTGTTGCAGGGTCTATTTTTAAATGTAAAGGTTTAGAATATCACAATACAAAACTGAGTAAAGGAAGTCAGACAGAAACTTTATTATGATCCTATCAATATAAAGTATAAAATTAGGCCTAACTAATCAATGGTATTAGAAATCAAGATAGTGGTTTCCCTGGAGAGTTGGGTATAACTAGAAGGTCATGAAGGGATGCTGATAATATAATATCTCATGGAAGTGTATATTTTGCAAAATTTTATTTAGCTGTATACTTAAGATTTGTACATTATAGCATGTCTGTTATACTTCAGTAAAGTTTGCATTAGCAGTAAAAAGTTTATTCCTCGGGAAATGTCAGTGTTAATATGTTAAAGGATATTATTCAACCAAATGCTTTATTGAGTTGGCATTAGTCTAAAATTTTCTCACAGTATGTAAAAGAAATGTCTTTGATTAGTTGATTCAAACTCTGATTTTAACTTTTGTGGGGAATGTCCTTTTTTTTCTATGCTGTGCTTTGTTAAATGAATAAAATCTCTGGGGTTCAAAGCTTAAAAAGAAAAAAACTTTGATAACTCTTCTTTTCTTTGTTCTTTTTTTCCCTCTAAGTAATATTGTTGAAATATAATTTTACCATTCCTCTAATGCCAAAATTAAGCTCTACCATTATGCAATCCATACCAATCATCTAAAGAGATGAGCTGGTAGTTAGAGCTTATTCTATTCTAAAGTTGTAATTTTAACATCTTAGAAAATTATAGAAATATCTTATCCTGAAGTGAAATATCTGGGTTAAGTTACCTTATCTACCAGCTGGATAAAGTTATCCTGAAATATTTTAATGGTTAAGCACATATATCAATTTTGAAGCCAGAGAGTCAAGTTCATGCTATATCTTAATACACATTTATATAATTTATAGTATTGTCATTATTTATATACTAACTTTACCACTTACTATGGAGGTTTTGAAAAATCAAACCAAATAAAATGTCAGTTCTTTAGTCACAATAGCCGCACTTCAAGTGTTCAATACTCAAATGTACCTAGTGGCTACTGTATTGGAGCATATTTAAAGAATTTCCAGAATGTTTTACTGGACAACTAATATATATAAATGGAATAATACATTCCTCAGAGAGTTTATTAAATATTTCTGTTGAATTCTTAGCATTATGAAGGCAAATCATAAATGCTTGATCATGATATTTAATAGTCATATCATTGGTTAAAATAAGAATAAGCAGATAAAATAATAATAAAACCATAAAACTTACATATCTAGTATCATGACTAGCATATATGTAGGTTTTTATAAATTCACTAAGACTCTGTTAATCATTCTGCTTCCAAATATTTTACTATGAAATAATTCTCAAATTGGCATTCTGAAAAATGTCCCTGAAGTAGAATCCATAGACCAGCCCAATATGTAATGCTCATACTTTATTAAACACACACACACACACACACACACACACACACGAACCATATTCTAAGCAACTATTTACCTTATTACAATTCTCAATGCTAAGAAACCTTAACTTGTAGATTGTAAGTACCTACAATCCAGGAACAAATCTGGATAATTAGGGTATGGGATAATGTAAAAAATAAGTTGGATTAGTATTCTAACCCTCTGTAATTATGCTATGACATTAACTAATTAGAATCTCTTTAAGCAACTCTGAGCTTACAGATTAACAGCTCTGAACTTTGATTTGTCTTATTGTCATTGGATGTATTTTAGTGCCTTTATTTTTTTCCCCTTTTAAAAAATAGGTTAAATAAAAGACACAAACCCATGCTATGTCTATACGCAAGACAATGGTTAGGTAAACAGTGAGTCCCATCCTTAAACCAATTTGGATCTCAGCCCAGAGCTGAACCCATCTGGCATACCAATCAAAAAACCTGATTCATCAACTGGGCTCTGTTAGTGTCTATGTCCTTTTATTCACAGTTCAGTAGGTATTAGTCTAATGACAATCCTTGAGCCCTGTGGACACAAAGTTTGTAAATCTATCTAACAGCATCCAGAAAAGTAGACTTTTAGGAGGGCTTTTTGCATTATTATTACACAAGGAACAGCAATCTTACAAGCAGAAATAAGCCCTTTAATAAGGGTCATTTTTTCGCCTGATTATTTATAACTTGTGTTTGTTTCCCCTCCTAGGCTACTGATAAAGATACTGGCAATTACAGTGCCATAGCATACAGACTCATAATTCCACCAATCAAAGAAGGAAAAGAAGGATTCGTGGTGGAAACATATACAGGGCTTATCAAAACGGCCATGCTCTTCCATAACATGAGGAGGTCCTACTTCATGTTTCAAGTCATCGCAACTGACGACTATGGGAAGGGACTAAGTGGCAAAGCAGATGTACTTGTAAGTAGATAAATCTTCAGATGCCTTACTAGTCTGGGGTCAATGTTTTCAACTGATAGAACTTTTAAATTTACTTGAAATAGGCTTTCTAAAATATAAATGTGATTAATTTTATCCCGGTTGTTGATAGCTATATCTTACTATATAAAAAAAAATATAGCTTTAAAGTTGTTGGGTTGTTTTGTTTTGTTTTTGACATTTGGGAAATACATCATATGTTTTTATATATGCTTTTGACAACAGTGTCATAAGCATTGGATTTCTATTTGGTCTGCAGATCTCATTTTTAATACATATTAGGTTGGAGCTACTTAAATTTTTAAAATGCTTTGCAGAGTTGTGCTGTAGAAATTAAAATAATTTGTATTATTGTTTAAATTACTTTTAGGCCTTTTGTAACTAAGAAAACAAAAGGAATGTTCATGTTTCAATGGATTTTCTTTCTTGTTTAAAAGTCCCATTGATGACATTGATGATCCTTGACTAAGTTACATTTGGTTTCAGTCAATAATATCACTTTATTCTGACTTTTTCTTTAGAATTTAGGTGGTAAATTATTCTCAAGGGTGGCTTGCTATTAGCATTTATTCAAAATATTTAATACCAAAGCATCCATTCCATGGAATCTCTATCATTATTTGGACTTTTCTCTGATAAATCTAGTATAAATTATAAGTATAATTATTAGAAATGTTTGTCCCTTAAAGATAGAATCAAGTGTGTATATATATATATATATATATATATATATATATTTGCTTCTTACATCTTATTATATCTTCTTTTTTCAAAGCTTTCCTCATTTAATTCTCTGGACAGGTTTAACCTTCATATTATGCAGACATCAGTGATCAAATATTTTTCTTTTTAGATAAAGATCAATCACCATGATTGTGGTGGGTGTGAAGGCCACAACATTCTCATTTATAACAGTAAAGCTGCATAAAAAAACAGGGGCCAATCTAAGCCAAGAAGCTTTTGACATAGAAGATATTAAGGTTGATATAGATTTTCAATCAAATTAATATCTGTAAACATTAGGTAAAATAATGCTATTTCTCTTCCTGTTAAAATATGCACACTGTGGTGCTTTAAGGTTAAGTGATAATTTAGTATATTAAAAATAATTAAAATATTATAAAAATCATAAAAATGTAACTATATAGATTATATATATGATATGTACATAAGCAGTATGAAGTTTATGGGATTTTTATTTGGACTCTACAAGTTATTATGTGGAAATTATGAAGTATACCTTTAAAATTATTCAAACTATATTGAGAAAAATTAAATTAAAATAAATGATAATGTTCTATATTTATAATGTGACATATATATATATATATTTGCCTTCCTAGCAAATAATATTTGTAAGATCTAAAATTCTTTATGGAAAGGAATAAATATTTTATGAAGAGAGAACAACAATGTACCAAAACCAAGAAGAAAGAGATGTGATGGTAGGCCTGAATAACTGATAGATATTTACTCAGTCTGAAGAATGAGACTCAGAAAGTGACTAAGAGAAAGGGCTGAAGGTGGAAGTAGTTGGTTTATCTAAAAGCAGAAAGCAACATTAAAATTATTGGAACTCTTTCCTAAAAGCAACAAGAAACCATTTTTTTTTAATTTAGTAAGGGTGAATGAAGATAAGATTTTAATTTAGATAAAACGTTGCTTAATGCAAATGTGGTTCTCCCCTGAGGATACTTCTGCTGCCTTCCAAAATAATGGCTTTTGTATTCTGTTCTATATATGTTTGCCACAGTCTTCATACTACCTATTGGCAAAGTAGAATTCTCAGTGCACCACATGGCTGCTTCTAGATCTTTCCTTCTTCCCAAGAATCCAACCTTGATTCTCATCATCTGTGTCTCTGTCACTTACTCACTGCCTCACATTATTGCTATGATCACCCAAATCGTTGCTCAATCCCCAACATATTTCAATGAGTTTAGCTCCGGAGTTATCTCCAACAATTCTTCTCTCCTAATTTTTGGCAATTTTGTTATACACATAGATGAATCTTCCAGTATCCTGAACTTAAAATTTCCCTGAATGGCTTTCCTCCAATGGCTTTACCATCTACCCTATTAAAATAACAACCAGAGTTATTTTAGCCATTACCAATTACTGCAACCCCTCTGTAACCTCCTCCATTTCAAACTTCCCACTCTCTGACAATAATACTGAATGTGTTCAGCTAGCCCCAGCACTCTGTCCTCACCAGGATCTTTGATTCATTTAGCCTGCTATATTTTTACCCTTCCTCTAACCCCCCTGTGCTCTCTTTCCTGCTTACCAGTTTTGTAGTGCATTATCAATTATTAAAAGCACTCCCTCACATAAAAATTCAACTTCCTTGCCTTCTCTTCCTAAATCACATACACTTAGCAAAACCATAACTACTTAATTGCAACGTTCTTCTTTCTCTCATGCTGATTATGGCTGCAAAAACATGTACACTTATATAATTAGTCTTTCTTTAAATTAATGATGAAATCCCCCAAGTGAGCTCTTATTTATTCAATAACCACACTATATATTTCCTGGTTCATTCATACTCCTCCTCTTCTAGAAGAACTTGTTTCTTACAATCCTAATTAATTGGCAACATAATTCCCTGAGAGGTAACATTAAAGCATTTAGAAGGATACTTTGACAACTCCCATCACTAAATCCTCCTACCTACCAGGATTTATACTGACATTCTTTGCATCATTATTATTATTATTATTATTATTATTATTATATGGATTCTCTATGCATTTATCAGGAACCATTACCTTGACCTGTGCAACAGATTCAAATCCCACTCACCAACCCTAGGATATTGTTCTAACAGCTCTCTCATTTTCTATATTCATCATTAATTTCAATCCCCCCTTTATTTGATTATTCCCATAACCATGCTTTTTTTTTCTTTTTATGTTCAACATAAAACCCTCTTACTTTACATCTCCTTCAAGCTACCACTCATTTCTATTACTCTTTCCAGAAACATTCTTTGTTAGAGTTGACTAATTTCTCACCATCTAATCTCTTTCAAACTCTCTCTAATCATAATGTCAGTGCCAATACTCATCCAAACTCATTATGTCAACATCATCAATGGCTTCTTGCTACTAAATGGACTGGTAATTTCAGTCTTCATCTTATTTGAACCATCAGCAGCACTTAGATGATTATTACCTTTACTAGGCTTTTGGGCCACCATTCTCTCTTTTTTACTTCTTACCTTACTGTTTACTAATATTCCTTCTTGGTTCCTTTGCTGGTTCAATTTCTTCTCCTCACCCTTTAGTACTGAGATTTCCTAGAGCTCAGACAGTAATTAATTCTCTTTTTTACTTGTACTCATGACTCAGTAAATTCACCCAAACTCATAACTTTAAAATATCATCTATATACTAAAACATTAAAATTATATCTTCACCCCAAAGTTCATTTCTAAAGAGTGGACTCATTAATCTATTTGTACTTGCAACAATTACACATTAATATCTAATAAAGATATCTGTGTAATGTGTCCTAAACTGAACTTTATTTCCTTATCACATTTCTTTCATTTGTAGTCTTCCCAACTTCACTTGATGCCCAAATTATCTTTGAGTTCCTTCAGCTAAAATTTCTTGATTCAATCCCTTAGCAAATACTGTTATTACCGTACATTATTAACTCCACATTTTTCAACATTTCTACTGTTTAAACTTGGTTGAAACCACTATCATATTTCACCTATATCATTGCACAAACTCATTACTTGCCCTCATGTTTCTATTCTTCCTACACTACAGTCCAGTTTAATTATAACAGCCAGTGATTCAAATGTAATTCAGCTCCTGTAATTTCCTAGTTCAAAATCTTTTAATATAACGCCAATTTACCCAGAGAAATGTTCAAGTCATATATGAGACCCTTGATTCTGGCCTCCGGGAACCTCATTTTCTACTCTTCTCTCTCTTACTCATTCAAACCCAATAGTATTGGCCAAGTTGCTTTTGTTCAAACAGTCAGACATGCTCTTCCTTAGAGATTTGGCAGTGGCTCTGCTTAGAATGCTTCTTCTCCAGATGTAGCATCATGATGTAGTAACAAAGAACACACACCTACCTCAAAAGGCTATTCAAACATCTCGTATTTTCTTAAGAAAAGTGAGATTATGCTAGAAACCGTGTGAGAGAGACAGTGACCACCCCAGGCAAGAAATGGTGGGCCTCTAAAGGTCCAGTATGTTAGCTATTTGCCATGTGTGGCTTCTCAGCACTTGAAATGTAACTAGGTTGCATTAAGATGTACTGTAAGTATGTAATACACACTGAATTTCAAGGTCCTAGCATGAAAAAATGTGAAATGTCTCCTTAGTAAGTTGTTTTATGTTGATTGCATATTGGAATGATAATGTATTAAATACATTGTGTTAAATGTATTATTGAATTAATTTCACTATTTTTCCTCTTTGAGTGCCAGAAAATTTAAAATTATATATCTGGTATGTATTTGAGACTCAGATTCTCTTTCTATTGGACGGTACTGTCTAAAGTATATGGGAAAAATGGGTGAGGGCAAGGAAATATAAGAGGTTTGTGATGAAGAATTAAAAGGACTTAGGAAATAATGTAACTTGACAATCTCTTGTTTTAGAATTCAAAGCTTCATACATGATACTTTCTCTTTCCTTTTTTTTTTTTTTTACCATACCTAGCAACAAATCAATTTTCACAATAATAGGTATATTTTCTTTAAAATCTTTCATGAGTAGTCAACACACAAAGAATAAAATTAAGTAATTTAATAAGCAGAATTTTTATGGTTTTGTATAACAAACTAACATGTATTTCTGATACTATTTACATAGAAGCTATACTGGAAAAAGTAACAAATAATATTCAGTAATGCTAAAGATTCAAATATCTCTTCTATAGATGATGGGAGAAACTAAAGATTCAGGGATATAGAATTTTTTGAAAATCAGAATTTAAACTATAATAGCTTATTCTTCATTTGCATAGTCCAATATATACACATTCTATATAAATCATATATTAATACTTTTAAAATATTTAAAATTTTAAATGTAACTTTTAACAGGTAAATCTGAAACAACTACTTTTGGAGTTAAACACAGTAAGACATTTTATTTGAATTATAAATTTTCTGTCTTAAAAATAACAAAAGTATGTTTTCAAAGGTTATTAAGATCAGAAAATCTTTTAGATAAATTGTAAGATTAATATACATATATTCCAGAGGATCTGAAATCTTAATTTATTCTGTTGATTCAGTCAGAATATAGTCCCTAAGCTCATTAACAAATTGAAAATTCCCTTTGAGTCAGTAATTTATCTTTCTGAGGTATTACTGACTATTCTTAAAAGGCAAATAATAGAGTTACTTATATCTGCTAGGTGAAATTTTGCTTCCAAATAGGGTCCCAGCACATGAATTGATTGCCTTTCAAAAGTTTTCTTGTAAAAAAAAACTTCAAAAGCTCAGAACATATATAAGAGGAAATTCTAAAAATCTGACAGCCACATGTAATAGATGCCTATGTATTTGTCATGGTAGATTTACTGCATAATAAAAAACTCCAAAATTTCAAAAATTTAAACAAACAAATGTGATTTTTCTCTCATATGACTGCAATGAGAGTGTATGTGGTCGAGTGATGTTCTCCACGGCTTTCCTACAAATGGAAACACGGGGACTCGGTTTCCTTCAACTTATGATTTTGTCCTTTTCTATGACTTCTTTAATAGGATAGAAATTGAAAAAGAAGAAAAGGTTCACACAGAAAATTCTCAAGCAATTTCTTTCTTTTCACTAACTTTATATCTGTCAGATCATGTGGTTCCACCAAACTACAAAGGAGGTTGAGGAATCTGTTCTTGTTGAGATAACACTCCATGGCTACTATTTGTTCCAGGCCGTTTGCTTTTTGTCAGAATTTCTATTCTCTTTTTTGGACATTGTCTGATCCAGTGTTGAAAGGGGGCGGGGGGAGGTAAGAAAGGGAAGAAGATAAAGAAGAGAGGGAGAGGAGAGTGGACAGACTAAGGAAGGGAGAAAAGAAAGGAGAAAATAATTTTATAAGTGTCATATACATTTTTTAGAGATTTTTGCCATGTATACTACCAAAAACAAAAATAAGCAAATAAATAAACAAAACTAAAATATTTCTAGGTAATTTATGTCTCTTTTTTTCACTCAGGACCAATAAGAAAAGAAAATGTTGCACAAAAACTGTGATAATCTATTTCTAATAAAATTAGATGTGTGTGTGTGTGTGTGTGTGTGTGTGTGTGTGTGTGAATTTATAAGCAGGCAAATGTAAACATTTGGTCCCAGACACCTATAATGAGTTAGGGATGCAAGGTTGTAACTGCCAATGTTCACTGTTTGCTCATAGGTGCCTGGCTTAATATACACTGCAGAACCCGAATTACTGGGCTCAAACAATGGTTTGAAAGATTGCTAATTAGTTGCATTATTTCACATAGTAGTTTGGATTTCTTCTCCCAAAACACTGAATCTTCCAGCCAATCTGGACCTGTTTTCCCATATGGCCATATCATTAGAGATGAGTTAGTAGTTGACCTCTTCAGATGAGTTGTAGACTCTGATTTGTCACATTTCCATTTCTCCCTATTATTTCATGCTTTTGGCTACTTCACTCATTTACATTACCTGTCTGGTCTTTGAAGACACTAATTTTGTGGCTCCTGAAAGGGCATCCATATGTAGACAACTTGGAGCCTGTACCGAAAAAACTTGCAGCATAAAATTATTCCCTAGTATAAATTATGATCAGATATATGATGCTAAATATGCCTAATCCAGTATATTCAGTTTATGGTCCTGGTACATATACATACACATAATTCTAATAGTGTCTAACTTACATGCAAGGCAATATGTGATTTGACTTTACATTTTTTATATTCATATTGGATAATAGTAAAGAGCACATGTTCTGGAGTCAGCCTGCACTAATAGGTCCCAAGTTATTAAATGTTTCTTTGTTTATTAGTTTTCTTATTTATAACTGAATAATAGTCATAACTACCTGATATGGTGGTTGTTAGAATTAAATGAGTTAAAGCCTGTAGTGTATTGAGGAAAAAAGTAAATTGTATGTTGTAAGCAGGTAATAAATGCTTTTATTTTTATTCCATTATTCTAAATAAGAACAGGAAAAATGTTATTAATGTTAAATGAGTAGGATGAACTCATCAACAGCTGTTAAAATTAATTTTAGCCCCGTATATAAGTTTACATGTACATTCATCTTTATCTACACATAAAGTTGGCTAAAGCAGACATAAAGACTATATATGATGCTGCCCTAATCAGTTTGGCTCAGTGGATAGAGCATCATCCTGAGGACTGAAGGGTCCCAGGTTCAATTCCGGTCAAGGACACGTACCTCAGTTGCAGGCTCAATCCCTGACCCTAGTCAGGGCTGTGTGGGAGGCAACCAGTCCATTGTCTCTCTCACATTGATGTTTCTCTCTGTATATATCTCTCCCCCTCCTTTCCACTCTCTCTAAAAATCAACGGGAAAATATCCTTGGGTGAGGATTAACAACAACAGCAGCAAGACTATATATGATGGTTTTATTAAATGAATTATTCTAACTAGTCATATCACAGATTCTTAGCACAATGACTAAATGATCTCTTGAGATTTATAAAATAAAGGCTGTGTTTTTTTGTTTTCCTGAGTGTTCTTAACCTACCTAATTAAAAAACAAACAAAAACATCTTTCATAATGAAGAAAGCAAACAAACACAAAATCAACAACACTGGAAGTCACTTTAGTTTCTGTAACTTCTAAGTAAACAACAAGTGGTTTGTCATTCTGAACATGCCCCGACATCTAATGAAAATTACATGCCTAAAAATCATTTATTCCTGAATTTAAAAATGAAAACCACCGTGTGAAATGCATAGCAGAGAAGAAATAAAAAATGCTCTAATTATAGAAATGTTAATGAGTAAAAGCCAAACAAATTCTGTTTTTTTCTTCTTTCAGGTCTCTGTTGTCAATCAGCTGGACATGCAAGTCATTGTTTCTAATGTGCCCCCCACTCTAGTGGAAAAAAAGATAGAAGAACTTACAGAGTAATGAATTTTTGCTTACTTTTATATTTATTTTCATACAGCTATAATTTTTATTGGATTAGGTAATTTTAATCATTATAATGTTCAGTTTAAACATATATTTTAACACACTCTCTTAATAATTTAGCTTGCTGTTTTCCTGAAGTAAGAGTTTTATTTGAAATATGTGGAGGTTCTAACAGTACTTTCAAATAGGACTGGAAATTAGATGTGAAAAGATATTAATTTGTAATGCCTTGATTGATGCTTCAACATAACTTCAAATGCAGCATATAAGAAATAAATCATAACATTAATTATTTGAGCATATAGCATGTCCCCAAAAATGTATACACGCACTTTGAATAATTATAAAGGCAGTGTTTATTGAAATACACTTCATTTTCAAAATTGAGCTATCAGCTGTTAAAGTGTGTGTACAATTTTTTGGTCCCAAATTACTCAAATAGCCCAATATCTAATAAGCAATCCAGCTAGTCCAGGGAATGCTATTTCTCAGAGTGATATACCTAGATGGCTAAAGCTTTTTTTTTTTTTTTTCAAAAACCAATTTTAAATGATATATGTTTAATTATTCTAAAATATATGACATGCCCATCTATCTGCCTTTGAACAGAGTACACTGAATATGTTATTGTTTACTCAATGTTGTGATTGTTTATTAAACAGCTGGCCGTTAATATACTGAGTGCTCTCAAGGATTATTAAAATGTCTTTTTTTTATTGCTTAAAGTGTTACAAAGGGTAAAATGTCTTTACTCTTTTACTCTTAACTACCCTGACCTAACCTGCCACCATTTCCTAATTTGTAAATTGGTATTTATTCATTATTATGTCTTCTATTGAATTTTGGTTGATACATGCCAATTATCACTGTTAATCTGCCTCTCTCTAGAAAAATATCTCCTACTTATAAATTCCCAGGAGAAGCTTCAGATAGGTAACTAAACTATTAGTAATTATGTGTCAAATAAAATACAATAGGCATTGATTAAGGCATGAGTGATCCCCTTATAATAGGTGTTTTGCAACAGTTATTTGTTGATCTTTTATAAAACAGAACCATTGGATGTCATATAAATTTTCCTATAAATGAGGTGAATATCAACATGTATTCATGGAATATTGATAATACAGTGTCTTGTTTACCTCTGAAAGTGTTATATATGCTTAACTTTTATCAAAATAATAGCTGATTACACCTGAAAATTTTAGAATTATACCTGTCTTTTAGCTGCTTTAATGTCATCTATTGGTGTAGGCTTTCTCTGATTGCACTGTCCAAAAGAGATGACATTCTCTTCAACCTTTAACCCAGTGATTTTCAACTGGTGTGCCACAAAATTTTTAAAAACATGCAATACCTGACTATATAGTCAGGGCATTGACCTCTTTTTCCAAATAAAAAAATGACACAGCCAACACAACAGTAGCCATCTGATGTAAATGAATCAAAATTATACCTATTTTTTTTTGGTCAGATAGGCAAAAAATATAACATATTTTTTGGAGTGCCACAGAATTTTAATAATTAGTTTATGTGTGCCATGAGATGAATAAGGTTCAAAATTGCTTCTCTAATCCTTTTTTCTTTCTTTTTCTTCAGAGTATTATCTAATATTTTTATTATATGTCAATTTCCCACTGGGAATCCATGAGAATAGAAAAATCTGTTTTCACTGCTATAATTTCAGTTATATAGCAAGTACTCAATGCATTTTACAATTATAAATTTTATAAAACCAAAATCATAATGCCCCTTTTGTCATATTGAGACAATTTATGAAAATTGAAGAAAATGGCAGGTAAAAGTATAATTTCATAGCAATTTATATGATTTATTCCTTTTAAGTGGATATGAAGATATGAATGAGAAAAATCAGGCAACTTTCAAGTCTTGAGAGAACTGTACCACTATGAAAGGAGCTGTAACTTTGTATAACATAGGTTTTGAAATTCAAGATTGGGCATATAATTTAATCTTTCCCAGATTCATTTCACCAGCCCATATTATAAAGAGCTAATATGCTAATTAGACCGAACAGCAGAACAACCGTCCAGACGACCTTCTGGATGAAGCCGGGGCTGCAAGGCCCAGCTCAGGCTGCAAGGGGCTGAGAGGGCTGAGTCCCTTGCACGATTTTTGTGCATCAGACCTCTAGTTGGTTGAAAAGAGCTAATAAAACTTAAATCAAAGAACTGTGATAAGAACTAAATGATATCAGCCATCTCAGACAATGGAAATCATGAACATTTAATGAATAATAGATATACAGAAATGAGGTTAGTAGCCCAAAGTCTGTAGGTTAAGACAGAGGCCACAGTTTTGCACTTTCTATTCAAAGAGCAGATAGTGTAGTAATGGAGCTCAGATTATGTACTCAGACAAGTTTGAAGCCTCCTATAGTTGTGTGATTTCTGAGCAAGATATTTAACACATTAGACCATGCTTCCTCATCTTGAATATTGAAATAAGGATGTCAATTTTGTGTTACGTTTGATAAAATGAAATGTAAATTTTCTGGTGCAGTAAGTCATAGCAAGCACATGACTGATTTCTTGCAATACATTTTTCAAAGCCTGTATTACATTAGAGATTCTTAAGCTCAAAAATTTCTCATCTCTTTAAAAAAAATATACTTTTTAAAAAATATATGTATTTTATTGATTTTTTACAGAGAGGAAGGAAGAGGGATAGAAAGTTAGAAACATCAATGAGAGAGAAACATCGATCAGCTGCCTCCCGCACGCCCCCTACTGGGGATGTGCCCCCAACCAAGGTACATGCCCTTGACCAGAATCGAACCTGGGACCCTTCAGTCAGCAGGCTGATGCTCTATCCACTGAGCCAAACCGGTTAGGGCAAAATGTACTTTTTTTAAAAGCAGTTTTATATTGACAATAAAATTGAGCAAAAGATTCAAAGAATTCCTATATGCTCTCTTTCCTCATGGATTCCTATAGATTCCCTCGCAATCTACATCAGCGGTTCTCAACCTGTGGGTTGCGACCCCTTTGGCGGTCGAACGTCCCTTTCACAGGGGTCGCCTAAGACCATCCTGCATATCAGATATTTACATTTTGATTCATAACAGTAGCAACATTACAGTTATGAAGTAGCAACGAAAATAATTTTATGGTTGGGTCACAACATGAGGAACTGTATTTAAAGGGCCAGAAGGTTGAGAACCACTGCATAAGGGATCTCCATGTACCCATAATCTATAATAGTAAAAGCATAATATGCTAATTAGACCAGACAGCTGAACAACCTTCCAGACATCATTCCGGACGAAGCCACTGTGGCGGGGGCCGAGGCAGAGGTGGTTAGGGGCGATCAGGCAGGAAGGCGAGCATTTAGGGGCATCAGGCAGGCAGGCAAGTGAGCGGTTAGGAGCCAGTAGTTTCACTGCCCTAAAAATCCTTTTTGCTCCACCTAGTCATCTCTCTCCTCCCCACTAACCTCTGGTCTTTTTACTGTCTTCACAATGTTACCTTTTCCAGAAGGTTATATAGTTGGAATCATGAATTGTGTGTAGCCTTTCTAGTCTCATTTTATAAGCTACTTTAGTGGGTGAATGTGATAGTGACAGGGACTGTTAGACCTGATTCAGCACCAGGAAGCCCCAAACACTCACTCTTAATGTCCAGGGGTGAATAATGAAAATGCACACATACCCAAGATAGACAGCAGAGTGCCAATTTGCTCATTAAAAATAAGAATTTACTGTTCCAGTGATAGGACTAACCAGCACATTCATTTCCTGTAGACATTCTTAGATGACAAGTCACAATATCATCAAAGCCATTTCTATATTTCCCATGAGATATCCCTATCCTAGGAAGTGGAAAACTAGAATTCCATTTGGTCATCACTTTTATATTTTTTTCTTAGAAAGACCCTTATTTGAGGCCAAATCATAATCCAAAGTTTCCTTGGTAAGCATGAAGCTAGTACAAACTGAGAGAGTTGATGAAAGGAACACATAATAACCTAATATGTCCATTTGATGGTGGAAAATTATTTGCAAAGGGAGTCAATATCCTTTGATGGCTAAGAGCTCAATGCCTGGAAAGTAGGATGCGCACAGTAAATGTTAGCTGCTACAGTGATGCTAGTGATTACTCTCCACT
The DNA here is from genome assembly GCF_028538775.1 of Myotis yumanensis. Lineage (NCBI taxonomy): Eukaryota > Metazoa > Chordata > Mammalia > Chiroptera > Vespertilionidae > Myotis > Myotis yumanensis. Next base: position 30,140,707 of record NW_027223764.1, on the reverse strand, counting down.
CCCCTGGAATTGGGTTAAAGGGCTTACCGAATTTTTTATTGCTTTTGTTATTTTATGCTTATAGAGGTAACCAACACCCCTTCGTAATGAAACTCACCCCTTTTTAATCATATTAACATATTCCAGCTAACCCGATGCCCCCTACAGGTGGCCTATGTTCTGAAGTATTTTAGTTTTACCTTAGGATTTATCTCTTTGTGAGTCTTTTGTCTCTTTTACAAAGTCTTGAGATTAAGGAGCAGGAGGAATAGTTGTAAGGACAAGATCAGTGACACCTTGTAACCAACAAATGATTGGCAATAGTGTCTAAAGAAGAAACTAAGAAATATTTGCCTTTTGTCTTCTTCCTTTCTCCTTCCACTTCACCATGAAGTCCCGATGAGTAAAAGAAGTTTGGGATGCTAAAATTTAAATTCTTATGAAACTTCAGAAATGGCATTTTCAAAATGTATAAATTAAAGATTTTAGAAATATTGTGTTACTATATGAATTGGAACTGACAGTTTAGGTCTCAGAGTTGCTTACTTCTTTTACTTTCTAAATACAATATGAAAAATCGATGATAGAGAACTTTATTGCAGTAGTTAATGCTTTGATGTGGATGAATCAATCTTAATGAAATATTTATATTACATCTGAAATGTGTCTGTAAATTATAGCTCCTGGTATATCAAATCACACTTTAGAAATCTCGTTGAAATATGTATTTCTAGGATGAAAATTAGAAAATCTCTTAGAAAAAGAACCAATGAAATAGTAAACAATAGATGCTAGCACTTATATTCTTTATTAGCAATGTTGTCTTAGCATTTTGCACATAAAGATAATGTTCTAGCTTACATTTTAAAAGGTTGTTGAGTTGGAGATTAGGTGACCGGTTATAAGTATATAGCAATAGTCCAGGAGAGAGATCACTGTGGCTTGGACTGGTGGTAGGGATGGAGCTAAGGAGAAGTGATTACAATCCTATATAATAAAACCCTAATATGCAAATTGACCAAATGGTGGAATGACCGGTACTAAAATGTGCACTGACCACTACACTCAACGCAGGAGCTGCCCCCTGGTGGTCAATGCACTCCCACAGGGGGGTGCGCCACTCAGCCAGAAGCTGGGCTCATGGCTGGCGAGTGCAGCAGCAGTGGTGGGAGCCTCTCCTGCCTCCACTGTAGGCAGGCGGTAAGGAGCAAGGGGTCCCAGACTGTGAGAGCCCTGGACTGCGAGAGGAATGTCTGACTGCCAGCTTAAGCCCGATCCCCCCAGGGGGAAACCCTCGAGGGGTCCCAGACTTCAAGAGGGCGCAGGCCGGGCTGAGGGACCACCCCCCCATGCACGAATTTTGTGCACTGGGCCTCTAGTATGGATATATTTTTGAGGGTACAATCCTACAAAATTTATCATGGCTTGGATGTATGAGAAAAGGCATGAAACATGATGATTCCTGGGTTTGGGTCTGAGCAAAGGACAAAGTAAAAGTTGTTACGTTAACCATTGAAGAATTTGATAAAATTATACATGCGATAGTAATAGTAATCTGTAATCAATTTTAGTGGAAAGAAAGAACTAATTCTCAGTTAAATGCCAGACTGTAGGAAAGTGCTTTTATCCCTTGGAACATCATAGAGAGGGTATCTCCTAAGGCCATGAAAAGAAAGTTTCATGGTACCGAGAGCATTATTTAGCATATGTTCTGTGTCGAGTCTCTACGGGTCTATACTAACAGAGGAAATAAGTTCAGAATATCTGGAGAGCCTGCATAATATATCCCTCTGGCCATCTGCAAAGCCTATTGATTTGTTTAGCCAGGCTTTTGAAGAAATATTGACAAGTACCTAAGATGGAGCTCCCTATGTTACTAGCTAACTATAAACCAATTTCCTGAACAAAAGGCTAAGTAGAGTGTGTAATCATGAAATCTGAGGAGTTTCTTTAACTGTAGCAACAAATATCTAACATCTATGGCACCTTTTTTACTTGCTGGGTTTTGTACAATTAATTAGTGTTATTCAATTAACTTCTCACAGGGACCCATGGAAGTAGGTTTGAGTATTTTCTTCTTTGTACAGATGAGTTCTCTGAAACTCTGAGAAGTTGAGTGTTTTCCATAAAGACAGAGTAGCGGTGTAGGTTTAATTTGGACTTACATCTGTGGGCCAACAGCAGGCTGGGTTCCTAAATATTCCCTCTGTTAATGTTTTAGGAGGCAAACTTAATTAAAAATCCAACATCTTTTCTTGGGAGTGAGCTGAGCACACAGTGCCAGAAACTCTTATATGGTAATTTTAGTTTGGCTCATTCACACAGTTATGTAATTGAGAAGATGTTTGCTGTAATATTTTAGTGTGAAAAATAGCTATGAAACTATTTCAGTTAAGACTACATTTATTTTTTTATAAGGCAATTTCTGATTGCAAGTAATTGAAGATACATGTATGGGTAACTAGATAAAGTGATGTTGTAAATTAAAATTTAGGGGAATCTTCTAAAAATAACTTGGTTTGAGAATAAATCAATTAACTGAGCCAGTTATATATTAGTATTCTTAGTTTAGATAAAAAAAAGGTTTTACATAGAAAAAATGTTTCAGTTAAATTTTCCCTTCAATATTTATCTAAGAAAATTGTTTAAATAAATAATTTTTATATTGGACATTAATTATGTGGTAGCACAGTAAAACATGTTATATATATATTTATATATAAACATATATAACAAACATATATAACACATAAACATTAATATATTTACATAAAATGTATACACGTATTTATATTTATATGCATATTTATATGCATACACTATGTTAATTATATTAACATATTTTCTTGGAAGTTTAGTTATTAAAACTTTGTTTAAAGATAATGTAGTAACATACTACTACTAAGTATTGTAAGTTTCAGATCTTATAAAATAGAACAATAACCCCTAAGTGAAAATTTAATTTTTTTTTAAATATTTTATTGATTTTTTACAGAGAGGAAGGGAGAGGGATAGAGAATTAGAAACATCGATGAGAGAGAAACATCGATCAGCTGCCTTCTGAACACCCGCTACTGGGGATGTGCCCGAAACCAAGGTATATGCCCTTGACCAGAATCGAACCTGGGACCCTTGAGTCCGCAGGCCGACACTCTATCCACTGAGCCAAACCGGTTAGGGCTAATTTTCATTTTTTATAATTATTATACTAATTCATTTGCACTGCATTTGCTTCTCAATCAATCAAATGCAGTTATTTGTTTTGAAACAGTTTGCCATAATCAAATATTAATCTGCTATGCATTTGATTGAAGTACTTGTATTTTATATTGATATATTGCTTCCAAGAATTTAGGTTCAAGGCAAATTTAAATGACTGGATTTTTCTATAATACAAAGTTTTATCAAACTCTATCATGAGCAACTCTGCAACTTTAAACAGAATGCAAAATTCATGATCAACACAATTTCAGAGTCTAGTAGGACCAATTAGAGTAGGACTAGCAGTGATGGCGAACCTTTTGAGCTCGGTGTGTTAGCATTTTGAAAAACCCTTACTTAACTCTGGTGCCGTGTCACATATAGAAATTTTTTGATATTTGCAACCATAGTAAAACAAAGACTTATATTTTTGATATTTATTTTATATATTTAAGTGCCATTTAACAAAAAAAAAACAATCAGCCGAAAAAATGAGTTCGCGTGTCACCTCTGACGCGCGTGTCATAGGTTCGCCATCACTGGTAGGGAAATTGGACAAATGTTGCTACCATGAGAGAATTAGAAACATGACCCAGGCTTTGGTACCCTGGACCTTAAAATGAAATATGCATACAAGTTCTAATGCAATGGAAATAGACTCAGGCAAACTTCAGCAAGTGGAACTTTATTGGAAGGCTGTTGAGAGCAGATAATATCAATAAAGGGATGGAAAACAGGATGGGAAATAGTCAAGAACAAGGGCAGCTGCAGAGGCCTGTAAAGCAACAGCAGGTATAGGCGGATATGCAGTTTCTGTCTGGTGCACCTCCAGTGCATGACTTCCAACCCTTTAAAAATTGTGAGTCTTTGCCCTGGCTGATGTGGCTCAGGTGGTTGGTCCACTACACCAAAAGGCAGTGGATTCAGTTCCTGATCAGGGCACATACCCAGGTTGCGGGTTCAATCCCTGGGAAGCAACTGATCAATGTTTCTCTCCCACATGGATGTTTCTCTCTTTCTTCTCTCTAAATCAAAGATCAATAAAAAAAATTTGAAAAGAAAAATATTCTTTGACTCAAGAACCAAATTTCAGAGAAAAATGAAATGGCCTGCTCTGAGTCACATGCAGCCTTTGATGGCATAGGGTGATGGCAGGATGGGAACACTGATTAAAATCCTACTAGATGTGACGGTTGGAGACAAAGCTAAATGCTTCAAATTAGGGAAAGAGTATAAATGCTTTGGAGCTAAAAAGCTACAAAGTCCGCTTGGGAAATGGAGGCATTAATGCCTTTTATACCTATGCCTTCTTTTTGTGGATCTTATAAGAATTAAGTACAATTTTGTGGTATAGAGAGCACAGTCCCAAGCAGGTAACTACCCGTGAAGGAAACAGCTGATGAAAGCAGCACTGTGCTTCCCATTTGCTAAGGAGTAGTTCACAGGATGACATTTTATTACCAAAACGAATGGTGAGGAATTGATGATGACTTTCTTGTTATTATTGTTTCTGTTGGGGAAAAAAACAACTAGAACTTATTTTATAGTGTGTTTGAACAATTTTTAATTAAGCAGTTCTGACCAGAATTCACACAGATTGACGAGGAGAAAAGCAGCTTATGCAATTGGAAATTCTGCAACTTCACAGTTGTTTCACTGTGGGAGTAGGAAATCAAGGAAAGGGAATATTGAATAATCTTTTGTTTTATATGTACAGTTTGCTCAAAATCTTTGCATATTACCTGCTGTGACTGGTAATATGCAGACTCATTTAATAAGACTAAGTAGTGTTTCTGAAGCCCAATTATTAAGTTCATCTGCGTGTGCACTCTGGCCAAAAATTGCATGAGCAGGGGTTTGCGGTAAAGAAAGGAGTTAGTTTATTAGAATTGGCCAAACTGGATCTGGGCTAGCTCATGCATTGAAAGACACAACTTCCCAATGACACAGAGGTTATAGGGAAATGACACATAGGTTACAGGTCATATAGGGAAAAATCAGGAGACGTCGTGGATTAGGGGTTCAGGGTACTGTTAGGAGCTGATTGGTCAGAGGTGAGGTAAGGGTAATACATAATTTATTCAGGTGTTAAGAGCAACTCCAAGATCAGCTTCTATGTCCAAAACCAATTTCAAGGAGAGCTTGCTAAAGGGGCCATTCCATGTTAGTGCTAAGGAGCTGAAACATAACTTAGATCAAGATGTTATCTTTAGCACCGCAGATGGGATTCAGTGGTTGAGGGTCAACAGATGAACCAGGAGGTCACAGTTCTATTCCCAGTCAAGGCATACTGGTATGTCCAGGTTGTGGGCTTGGTTCCCAGTAGGGAGCGTGCAGGAGGCAGCCGATCAATGATTCATTGATGCTTCTATCTCTCTCTCCCTCCCTCTATCATAAATCAATAAAAAGATTTTTAAAAAGATGTCATCTTTAGCCTGCCAGGGGCTAATTCTAATACCTGTGACCATTAGTCAGAATGGGGCTATCTGCTGCCACAGGGGTCAGAGAGGGTGAGTGACTAAGGTCAGATCAGTGAAGTGTGCTGAGAGAGAAAGAAAAAAAATTACAGTTTCAAAACTACAGTTTAAATAAACTCAGAATTATGAGGACCCTCGGTTTCCCTGGTAGCATGAGAAACAATTTCCTTTAGCTATCTGCTTGTACCATGGGTCAAATAAAAACAAATCTGGATTTTTTTAGAAGAAAAGAAGCTTTATTTAAAAGATTAATCGGGGAGCCTGGGGGAGGGAGACTATTGTAATAGGGAGAGCTCCTGCCAGCACTTAAAGGTTAGGCAGGAAAGGGCTTTTCTTTTATAGGGAGGAGTAAACAAGGCTAGAAAAAACCTGTGTGGGCAAGCGGGAGGATCACACAGATCAGAGAATGTTTTACCTTGACCTCACTGCTATGGGAGGAGCCTTTTGGTGGTGGTGGGGGGGGGGGGGGGGGTGGACTGCTGCTTCAGGCTAAGGGTGGGTCAAAGTTTAGAGGCTTGGAGGAAGCAGAGAGACTTAACCAGGGTTAGGTTAACAAGAATTTGTTCTGATTGATCTGTGAGGACAAAAAATTCAACTAATCACTTCTGAAGTAAAGAATGGGAATTTGCAGGATCTGTGCCTGGCTTTGTCCCGGGTAAACAAAGGGACCTCCAGGAGTCTTTATGAGCCTTATATAAGCCAGGGAGGGAAAGGCTCTTCTTCACAGTAACACTTTCCTGGAACATAAGGCGGGTCGGGGGGGGGATACTTCTTAACCCTTGCTATTTTTTGAGGAGCACAGGAATTAGTAAAATTCAATATTGTCGAGTATAAAAGGGAGTATTGTGTGAACATGTATTTCATATTTCCAGGAAGGTAATTAGAGTATTACTCTATTAGAGGTCTTCAAATATTATGCTTTTTATGGCAGGCATTAAACTAGCGGTTCTCAATCTGTGGGTCGCAACCCCTTTGGGGGTCGAATGACCCTTTCACAGGGGTCGCCTAAGACCATCGGAAAACACATATATAATTACATATTGGTTTTGTGATTAATCACTATGCTTTAATTATGTTCAATTTGTAACAATGAAAATACATCCTGCATATCAGATATTTACATTACGATTCATAACAGTAGCAAAATTACAGTTAGGAAGTAGCAATGAAAATAATTTTATGGCCGAAATTGGTTTGGCTCAGTGGATAGAGCGTCGGCCTGCGGACTGAAAGGTCCCGGGTTCGATTTCGTTGCAGGCACATCCCCAGTAGGAGATGTACAGGAGGCAGCTGATCGATGTTTCTCTCTCATCGATGTTTCTAACTATCTCTCTCCCTTCCTCTCTGTAAAAAATCAATAAAATATATTAAAAAAAAAAATTAAAAAAAAGAAAGAAAGAAAATAATTTTATGGTTGGGGGTCACCACAGCATGAGGAACTGTATTAAAGGGTCGCAGCATTAGGAAGGTTGAGGACCACTGTATTAAACCATAGAGCAATAATGATAGTATAAAATATAGACCCCCATGCCCATCCTAATTTAAAACAGAGCCCTACATTATTATTATTTTTTTAAATTATGTTAGGGCCCTAGCCAGTTTTGCTTAGTGGATAGAGCATCAGCCTGCTGACTGAAGGGTTCCAGGTTCAATTCCGGTCAAGGGCACATGCCTGGGTTGTGGGCTCGATCCCCAGTAGGGGGCGTGCAGGAGGCAGCCAATCAATGATTCTCATCATTGATGTTTCTATTTCTCTCTCTCCTTCTCCTTTCCTCTCTGAAATCAATAAAAATATATTTTAAAAAAATTATGTTAGGTACATCTCCAAAAACAGTTTTTCTATAAATACAATGTGAGGGGGAGAGAAGGTGACTAAAAGACTATAGAAGAGAATCACTCAGAGCACTATTAGCACAAGTTTGTATTTGAAAATGCCAGGCTTGGGAAGTCTCCCAAGGCCCTTGGGGAAGCAGGGCAGAATGTTTTATGGGGCTTTAGCAGGAGAAGATTGGCTGAAGTTGAACTAGTTTTGAGAACTTATGGATTAGCAGCCAATGGGTAGTCAGGGAAATCAATGTGGTGCAGGGGAGTAGGTAGAGGTCAAGGTCATGTGCAAGTAGGGTCTAGATTAGAATACGTGTGGGCCACAGTGGAAAATTTTTGATTTTTTAGGAACTTTGGCAGAATATTGTATTTAATAAATATGTCTCTATTATTACTATTACTACTTTTGCATTGGAATGGAATGCATTTTTCTCCACATTATAGACCTAAAATCTCATCAGTGTTTATGGAAACCAGTGGTCATGCATAACCTCTACTCTTTTGAGATGTTAGCCAGCTTTAACACCATATTATCTAAAACTTGATACCACTGCCACCATAAAAACTTCCCCTCAAGTGCAAAACACTGGGCTTCACAAAGAAACAATTCAGGTAGTTCAAGGTAACTGAGATGAAGCAGAGAGGGAATTTGTCCTCCATATTCAATACAACAGATGATAGGAAGAAGCAGCCTGAATTCTGTAAAGACCTTACCCTCTTTTAAGAACATCTATGCTCAGATACACATTTCAAGAAAGATAATAAAGCATCATATATTAATCTCTATGCTTTAGTCTCTCCTTTATGTTTTCCTTTAAACAAATAATGATCTTTAAAAGTTGAATGAATTAGAAACGGGAGAAACGTATAAATGCAAAAATTAGGCTAAATTGATAACTATTATTATATTATATGGAACAATTACTGTGTGGTAAAAACTCTGCATAGATTTCAGAGTAAAAGCTCCCACTTATTTAATGCACACAATGATACCATGCAGTTGATGATTTCTTCATTTTTTACTTAAGGAAACAGAGTTTAAGAGCTGAAAATTACTTGCCTAAGGTTATGCTGTTGATAAGTAAAGGAGCTGAAAATTTAAGTCAGACCTCTGCACTCTTTATCACTATGTTATTACTATCTGTGCCTCCTACAGAATGTCAGGAGTATAGTGTGGTTTGACTTCAAGCCCTCTCTTATTTTTAAGTGAGCATAAGTCTTTAAGAAAAGAACCCTGAAGCCCTAACCGGTTTGGCTTAGTGGATAGAGCGTCGGCCTGTGGACTGAGGGGTCCCAGGTTCGATTCCTGTCAAGGGTATATACCTTGGTTGCGGGCACATCCCCAGTGGGAGGTGTGCAGGAGGCAGCTGATCGATGTTTCTCTCTCATCAATGTTTCTAACTCTCTATCCCTCTCACTTCCTCTCTGTAAAAAAAAAAAAAAAAAAAAAAAGAACCCTGAAACAGACCCGATGGTGTTAGACTAGTCCAGGTCTTGCAGTCATTCCTTTCCGGTTCAACTCCTAACTAGTATTTGATGAATGGATTTACTCTTCCTACTTATTCCCACGTATTCTTTTGCTTATTCTTCAGTAAGAGTCTCATTGCAAAGATACCATGAGGCAGAGAGACCCCAGGTATGAGGTGGTGAGACAAAAGGAACAGAATGATTGGCACTTCACCAAGAGAGACTTCAACCATGCTGTTTTATACAATTTTAAAACTAACAAACACAGCATTTTGCTATTATTGCCAATGCCCCACAGTGTGCACACCATAGGCTTGTGTACAATGGTGCAGCCATTTCTTCCGAAGTTTAATATCTTGTTGTTCTTTTAATAGGGCAAATCAAGCACACACCAGATTCTAGGCAACATTATTATTATTATTTTTTTTAATGGGGCAGAAAGCAGGTCAATTTTGGCATCTGAAATAAAGGTTATTTTTTGATATATCAAAGGAATTCAAAATTTTCCCCTCCCTACCCCAAAATGCCTTAGACTAGAGCATGAACTCCAAAAGGAGTGTTGAATCTATAGATAATGTTTTAAAATATTTGTCATGTATGGCTGTTAAATTAATTCACATTTATGCGTATTAATATTTAAAATATGCATGCTAGTATTAACCTATAAGGATTAGCAATATAAAGTTTTTAATAAGGGAAAGATCATTAAGGAAATTGCCACTTGTGGTAACGTAAAAACAAATGCTTATATGGCAATAATTTGTACTTTCAATTAACATCAAGTTATGTAATTTTAAAATGTATTTTCTAAAAAATTGCCTATAGGTTAACATTTTTTGTCATTTCTATTGAATATTACTGATTTCATACCCAATGATATATCTTTTAGTTGTTTATATTCACCTAAACAGCTTCTGATATTGCCATGCAATATTTTTATCTTAATCTGGTGAACTTGCCTTAGCAACATAACTCTACGTTCTCCCATTCCTATAATCCCCTAAGGATCTTCATACCCTTAGGAAAAAAAGGTATCCTAGTCCTGCACCTTAGCATATAGCTATGTGCTCTACATCACAAAACCTTATGGGAAGTGTAGTTTACCACATTAGCCATATGACCTCAGGAGTTCTAAGACCCCATGGCTCTTATAAAGCACAGACAGCTTTATTTGTACAACACAGTTGGCATTTCCCATGAGCTAAGTAAAAGCTCAAATGCTATCATAAATTCAAAAAGCCAAGACTTAAATAGGACATGGTTGGTGACCTCTTTCTATCTTATTCAGCTTCCAGCATCATTGTGAATTAAATGCTGAAAAAATATAGAGAATTTTTTTCCGAGGGTTCATATTCAGTAAACATTAGCAAAAACTAGGCTGTCATCATTTTTCATTTACTAAATGTCATTTCAAGTTGAGAGTTATGTTTCCCCCCAGAGCTTGTCAGAATGTCATGTGCGTACTTGGTTTGATTTATAGGATTTTGGATCGCTATGTTCAGGAGCAAATTCCTGGTGCCAAAGTTGTGGTGGAGTCCATTGGTGCTCGCCGGCACGGAGATGCCTTTTCTCTGGAAGATTACAGCAAATGCGACTTGACTGTCTATGCAATCGACCCTCAAACCAACAGAGCCATCGACAGAAAAGAGCTTTTTAAGTAAGTAATTTTATTGTCAGTAATAGTTTTCTGGTTACAATATCACCCATAGATAATCCTGATTTAAAGCTTTGAGTGTAAGTTCTTAAAGTTTAAAACCCACCAAACTGTTGTTGAAAGTGAAGTCTAAGCAAAAATATTCCAAGACACACTACCTAGGGTCCTCACACCTGGAAGTTTTGAGGTCCAAGCGTGGGATAGAATGACCTCAGAGGGTCTTTTTTCCTTTTGGCATCAGAAGGCCCCTTATACTTATGAACAAGTAGCCGTTTACTGAGATCAGCTCACCTCAGCTCCCACTCTCGCTCCAAGGCCCCGGATGTTTAGGAAGCAAGTACAGATTCTTTCTTAAAGAGGCAATTTGCCTTCAACATTATCAGTAGGTTTACATTTTAAGAACAAATCTTGCTTTCTTCAAGGTCTTACTGAACCAGCAAAAATTAGTATCTGACTTTTCCCTTACCTTGAGGTGGGGGGTTAATTACTTCCATCTAAGGCCATACCCTATGTTATATTTTATCCTGATGTAAATTTGAATATTTGAGTTATAAATCCTAAAAACAAAGAAAATATGGAATCTGAAACAAAAAGCTACTACATATTCTCCCTTGGAAGTTATTACAGAACAGTTTAATGTTAGTTTCCTCTTTAATCTAGTGACACCTAGTGTCCAACAGATTCTTAAAATGTAGTTCTTACCTAAATTAAAACACATTTTTAGTTGAAAAAAAAATATTATATATATATGTATATATATATATATACACATATTTTAGGTCTTTGTGTTCATAAATACACACACGTTTCAATATTCATAATTTCAGAATGTATTTTTCTTTATATACAACTAACCATATACAGAAATATCTGCTTATACAAATTTGCATATATATTCATATGTGGGTAAATTTATTTAGTAAATGTCTATCCATTTGTTTATTAAAACACATAAATTTAAAAATTAAGATGGTATTAAATACTATTTCATTGTTTCTAAAATAGGAGCAATGAAACTTTGTTGATGAAGAGATTTAAAATAAACTACATTCAGAACAGATTATATTAGTTTTAAAATAAAACTTACTAATTTTTTAAAAGAGCACATACAGTTTTAGCTTTCTTTTTTTTTTTTTTTTTTTAAATATATTTTATTGATTTTTTACAGAGAGGAAGGGAGAGAGATAGAGAGTCAGAAACATCGATGAGAGAGAAACATCGACCAGCTGCCTCCTGCACATCTCCTACTGGGGATGTGCCCGCAACCCAGGTACATGCCCTTGACCGGAATCGAACCCGGGACCTTTCAGTCCGCAGGCCGACGCTCTATCCACTGAGCCAAACCGGTTTCGGCAGTTTTAGCTTTCTTATATGCACTTTCTTATATGTCCAGCCTATTTAACACTAATCTCTCCAGAGGGCAAATGAGAGATGAAGAAGGTGAGAAAGCCTGTCTATTCTACAGACCATGTTTAAAATATAGTATTTAACCATACTTTTACTTTAAAATAGAATCTGACTATCAAACTCTGATAAAGCTTCTTTCAGCTTCCTAAGCCCAGAAAAAATAACTTAAATTTAGAATACTGAAAATTCAATTAGATGAAAAACTAATTATTAGAATCTAGTTAAAATAATTCTGTATTGTACAAATAAAACAGTGGTCTATCTGCCTTGCTTTACTAAGCAAATCAACCTTATCCAAGTGGAATGTGTGTGGGCAGATGTGTTAACCATTGTCCATTCTACAAACCTGTTTTGGAGACCCAGACTGTGTACCTACTAGGGAAATAGGCAGCTGCCCTCTAATGTTTTGGTGTGAGTTTCTGTGAAGCATAGTACCTTCTCCTGCTCACCTTCCCTTTTATTTCTATATCAACATGTACATTACAACACCAGCAGCATCATGGTAAAATGCAGGGTAGACTGCTGGTGGACACATGGTACTTTGAAAGCTGTGTCCCACACAAGTAAATGGAGAAGGAATACATGTTGGTACATGATCCATCAGTTGACTGAATCAGAAGACATGCAATTTGGTTTAGGAATTTATCTCATCTTAGGAACAGAGCAGTGATCAATTAATATTGGCAAGAACCTGGGATGAGATGTGTTTGCCTCACCCGTTTAAGCAGCAACTAAGTAAACTGGATGAGAATAAAGAGAATGTCACATTTCTTCATGTTGTTGAATTTGACAGATCTATGTACTGTCTAGGATGAGTAAGCAGAGGGGAAAATGGGATCAGTAATAGATGCTGAAAAACAAAGAAAAGCAAACAATATATTGATGACTCGGAGACTATATATCTCTGGAAATATTCTCCTACTGGAACCATTGGAAATAATTTAACATTTTTTAGTGGAAAGCAAGATGGTAGGAGGTTGTGAAATGGTGTATGTATTTTACATGCCCTGAACCCTTCCCCTCTTTCTGCTAAAAGAACTGCAGGAGAGGATGGAGAGAATCATCCCTGTCCAACTACAGGCCAAGTGGAGTATGCCATTCCTCCGCTCACACTGACTGGGTTTGGGTTAGCACACATTCCAGGGAGAATCAATTCAATTATTTATTCAGAGATTAATGTATTTAAGGAGATAGTAGAATTCTTAGTCCTGAAATCAGAAAAAGTATAAAACAAAAGCCTGACGTTTCTTGGGGCCAATTTTTTCACTTCAGGGAGAACATCTAAAATCCACTGAGAGACTGGATTCAACGTTGCTGGAAAAGAGAAATCATCTGAAAAATAATTTGGCAGCGTGAAGTATATGCATGCAAAGTTCATGGCATATTAACAAAAAGATAAAAATCATAAAGAGATCAAAATCTATTTAGAGGTCAATTAAGATACAACCTGATAATTCCAGGTTCCCTTGACATAAAAATTACAGTAGTTATTACAGAATTAAAAACTGAGAATACAACTAAGAGATTTTATTCTATTATAGGCAAAATCAGTGAAAAGGCTCTCAAGTGTCCTTCAAAAGTATCTAAATGTGCTTTAAAACCACTGAAACAGAAACAAAAATTACTGATTATAAAGGAATAAAATTAGATAAGTCTTACACATTCCACCTGCATGTAAAATATCAAAGACAAATCACATTTATAAAATTTTCAGGAAAAATATTGATTCAAGAATAGTTTACCTAGGCAAGTTGTTTTGCATGTATAAATCAAAAAGAAAAATATTGTAAATCAGATACGGGTTCAACAACAATCAACTCTTCTGGTAAAAAAAATTAAAAATTTACCTAAATTGGTAAATAAACCAAAATAAACATCTTAAAAAATTAGCTGTTTTAGTGTAAAAAGACTGAGATCTCCCTTTAGGTGATTTGATATAAATGCAGGAATCCAAAAGAATTGCGATTTCTTAATGGATTCTGCACAATAAGGGTACAATTTTCTTTGCAGTTAATGATCTTACTCTCCTTCTGACCTTTCCGTTTCTAATAAATATAGTATTTCCTTTGAAATTACTCTAGATCTGTACTTCATTTAGAGTTTATTACTTTCTCTGATAAATGGTTGAAACAAAAAGTTTTAGCATTACATCCTATTCTAGTACTTGGAGCAATAGTTAAACCTTTATTACATTATGTTAGCATGTATAAAAATAACCTAGGTAAATTGCTATAGAGTATATTGTTTACCTACAAAAGCATATTTATAAAAAAAATCCTAGTTGCTTTATATTATAGTAAGGAAATAAGTAAAAATAGGTGTAGCTTAAAACTAAAATTGAATTATCTAATCCATTCGATTTATTTAATAGGGAAGACTAAGAAGCTACCCTGTGGAATTCATATGTGATGGCAGCCATCTCTCTATTTTTTTTCTCTATGGAATCTTTACAAGCAATGTATTAACTAGATTTAAAACCAGCATAATCACTCAGAAAATTAGAATACAATGTGTCAAAAAATAGAAAATGTACAAGTTTGACATCTTTGATTACCATTTAATGGTGAAATGTGAACCCATTTTCATTTATTTTTTCAGATTTCTTTGTATTTTTTTCACATTTTAAACCAAAGTATGCTATTTTGATATTAAGAAATATATTTCTAAATTAATATTTTTGCTTTCCATATTCTATATAAAATCACAATTATATAAAAATATTTATTAATACTTTAAAAAAAAAGGTTAGGTTTGAGTATACCAAAATGTTAGTTGTGGTTGTCTTTGCATTGTAAGCCTATGAACAATGTTGCTTTTTGAAATATTTTGTGTTTACCAATGTTCTATAGTAAGATATTTGACCTTTATTAATAAAAAGAAAAAGAAAAATGCCTAAGACATGTTGTAGTTTTATGGCATTAAGAATACAAATGTTGCATTAATATTATAGGATTTATAAGAGACTTTTTTAATGTTCCCCAGGAATTTTGGGGGAGCAAAAGACACATAAAACAGCCTATTTATTATAATACTAGAGGCCCGATGCACGAAATTCATGCAAGAGTAGGCCGTCCTTCCCCCGGCTGCCGGCACTGGCTTACCTCTGGCACCCGGGACCCGGGCTTCCCTTGCAGCCCCAGCTTCGTACGGAAGGTCATCCGGTCTAATTAGCATATTATGCTTTTATTATTATAGATAAAATATGTAACAAAATTGTTCAAGCTAATAAAATTAAGTAGCAATTATTCCTTGAGTCCTCTCCCAATACAATGCCCATAGTTGGAATTGCATTACTTAGAGGATGTGTTTGCCAGAACTAGTGGATTAAATTGACCGCCAATTCTCGTCATTCTGATTACAATGATTACTATCTGCATTACTTATTGTCTTTTCTTTCTAAACAGAAAATACCTTTTAATTTGTTTACCTTTTGCCTATAAACCATTGTTTTAGTTTGATATTTGAGTGTTGATATTTAAGATGGTGTGTGGAATACAAGTATATTTTAGTCTGAAGGCTTGAATTGGTGGTCTGATTTGTTTCAATAACTGTATAGCTTTGTGGTCTGCAGTAAATCAATAATGTGATGTTCGATTTTATAGGATTATTCTAAGGACCCAAGGAAATAAAATGCTGGAATGTAATTTTAAGCTCTGCTATAAAAATTAGAATATTATGTTTTACTTGAGACCTGATGCATGAAATTCGTGCAAGAGTAGGCTTTCCTTCCCCCAGCTGCTGGCACTGGCTTCCCTCTGGGACCCAGGACCCGGGCTTCCCTCACAGCCCCGGCTTCATCCAGAAGGACATCTGGTCTAATTAGCATACTATGCTTTTGTTATTATAGATTCCACCAGCATAACATAATAATGTTAATAATCTCAACATAGAGATATTAAGTTCAGTGATATTGATAATGACTTTTCCCAAGCCTGTATGCATATTAAGGGTCATTGTTATTAATAATGTTGATGTGTACATAGATATGTTATTACTCTTTTTTATTTCTGTTGCTTTTTATGTGTTTTTTGATTCATAAGACTCTGAGTTTATGTTTCTTTTAAAAATATTAGATTTGCAAAAGATTTTATTTTAATATTATTTATTTTACTCTTTATTTAACAATAAAGATTCTTGGATGGCAAACTGCTCGATATCAATAAGGACTTTCAACCGCATTATGGGGAAGGAGGACGCATTCTGGAGATCCGGACTCCAGAGGCAGTGACCAGCATCAAGAAGCGAGGAGAGAGTCTAGGCTACACAGAAGGGGCCTTGCTGGCTCTGGCCTTCATCATCATCCTCTGCTGCATTCCTGCCGTCCTGGTGGTTTTGGTCAGCTACAGACAGTGAGTATTCATGGATGCTCACTGTTCGGTGAGAATATTGGGAAATGGGTTAAGAAGAGAGATAGCCCTGTGGGTGCCACTAAATAAAACTAAATAAAAAAGAATAATACATCATATAAATTGCTGTTATAACAAACAGTAAGAAATAATGGTAGAACTGCTATTCATCATTTAAAATACCTACAGGGAAAGTTCTTACATATTATTTTACCATTGTCTTTGTTCTCAAACACTGAGAATTTTCTTTTGAGTTAAATAAGAAAAGATCATCCCAATCTTAAAGTTAAAAAGTATGCTCTACATCAAGCTGTTATAGGACTATTTTCAATCACAAAAGTAATGTGAAGAGCAGATATAACACTTAGGTTGATATATTGGAGTTCCATGCATCCTTAACAAATCAATTGTTATGCCATAATTAAAGCCAATGAAAACACTTAATACTGGATAAATTGTTTTAAATTATTAAGCTATCAACCAAATGTTAATATTCATGTTAAATGTAGTTTATATTGTGGCTACCATGTTTTATTCAACTATTTCCAAAAGAACTTTTTTATATCTTACTAGCAATATTGTCATTGAGAAAATTTTAATTTTTTAAAAATATATTTTATTGATTTTTTACAGAGAGGAAGGGGGAGGGATAGAGAGTTAGAAACATCGATGAGGGAGAAACATCGATCAGCTGCCTCCTGCATACCCTCTACTGGGGATGTGCCCACAACCAAGGAACATGCCCTTGATCGGAATCGAACCTGGGACCCTGAGTCCCCAGGCCTACGCTCTATCCACTGAGCCAAACCGGGTAGGGCGAGAAAATTTTGACACACAGTGCAATGATCAAAAACTGGATATTAAACTCAGTGTCTGAAATTTTTTAAAAAATTAATATGCCTGCCGAAACCGGTTTGGCTCAGTGGATAGAGCGTCGGCCTGGGGACTGAAAGGTCCCAGGTTCGATTCCGGTCAAGGGCATGTACCTGGGTTGCGGGCACATCCCCAGTAGGAGATGTGCAGGAGGCAGCTGATCGATGTTTCTCTCTCATCGATGTTTCTAACTCTCTATCTCTCTCCCTTCCTCTCTGTAAAATATCAATAAAATATATTAAAAAAAAAAAAAAAATTAATATGCCTAATATTTGAACACTTGTAGATACATTGTTTAATTATTTTTAGTTCAGTAATCAACTTAAAACTATGAATTAATTTTAGTTGCTTTTTTATAGATTAGCATAACAAAACAAAATGAGTTTGCACTGCTCATGTTTCAAAGTAAAATTCTATTTTTAAAAGTCTAACTTTTGTGCCTTAATATTCTGCTTATAAATAAGATTGGAATGAATGGGTTTTTTAATATCAAAATGTGTCTTTTAAATTCTCAATGCATGGAAAACAAAGAAGCAAATATTTTAAAAGTGCCATGAATTCATTGCCCAGGAGTAGCAACTTTCAGGTTCTAAGTGAGGCCAAGAGTATAATCAGAGTTTGCTGACTAATTCTATTCCTTTATTTTTTAATTAAATTTATTGGGGTGACATCAGTTAATAAGATAAGTTTCAGATGTATATTTCTATGATAGATGATCTGTATAATGTATTAAGTGCCTAGTACTCACAGTCAATCATCTTCTAACACTTGTATTTAAACTCCTTTACCCTTTATTACTCCCAATCCACTCCCTCTGCTGCTGCATCTATGACTTTCCATCTTATATCCCACATGAGTGAAATCATATGGTTCTTAGCTTTTTATGACTTACTTATTTCACTTAGCATAATATTCTCAAACTCCATCCATGTTGTCACAAATGGCATCATTTCAACTTTTTCATGGATGAGTATTCCATTGCAAATACGTACTACATCTTCTTGATTCAATCATTTATCAAAGGTTTCCATGTCTAGGCCACTGTGAATAACTCTGCAGTGAATATAGGGGTGCATATATCTTCGTGAATAAATGTTTTCAAATTTTTCAGATACAAACCAGAAGAGGGTTTGCTGGGCCATATGGTACCTCTATTCTTAATTTTTTTAGGAACCTCTATAGTGGTTGTACCAGTTTACATTCCCACCAGGGTTCCTTTTTCTCTATACCCTCTCCAACACTTATTATTATTGTCTTATTGATTAGCCATTCTAAGAGGTGTGAGATGGTATCTCATTTGTAGTTTTGATTTGCATTTCCTTAATAGTGAAGTTGACCATCTTTTTTATGTATCTGTTGGCTATTTGTATATATTTTTGGGAGAAGTGTCTGTTCAAGTCCTCCGCCCATTTCTTAATTAGATTTAATGTTTGCTGTTGAGTCGCATGAGTTCTTTTATATATTCTGGATATCAGTTCCTTTTTGGAGTTGTTGCTTGCAAATATCATCTCCCATTCAGTTAACCTTTTTGTTTTCTTGGAAGTTTCTTTTGCTTTGCAGAAGCTTTTTAGTTTGATATAATCCCATTCATTTACTTTTGCTTTTACTTCCCTTGCCTTTGGGGTCAAATTCATAAAGCCTTTCTAAGATCAAGATTTGTAAATTTAGCACTCCATGTTTCCTTCTAATAACTTATTCAGATCTTATATAAAGTTCTTTGATACATTTTGGATTAACTTTTGTACATGGGGACAAACTAGACCAGTTTCATTTTTTTGCATGTGGCTTTCCAATTTTCCCAGCACCATTTACAGAAGAGGCTTTCTTTTTTCCATTGTATTTTCGGCTTCTTTGTCAAAAATTATTTGCCCATATATATAGTTGCTTTATTTCTGGCTTATTATGGATATAATACTTGTTTTGTTCATTGATTTTGCGTCTGAGTTCATTAAACTGCCCATCTGTGTGGGGTTGGTATTTTTTGTTGCTTTTTGTATCTTGTTTAGTTTTTTTCAGAACTCAATATTAAGTTATCTGTCATTTGAAGCACATATTTCCATGTCTTTCTTAAGTTTATTTTCTGGAGATTTTTCATTTTCTTAATGAGTTGCCTCGTTACTTTGGTTATGCATGGTATTTGATGGGTTCCTTCTCTATCTAGACACCTATGTATGAGTGGCATTTCTCTAGTAGACTGTTAAGTCTTTCTATTGTTTTTCAGTAGATGATGTTGAACCACATGTTTTTGCACTTCTCTGCCTGTTCAGATCTCTGTCAAATGGTGGAAAATGACATGTGTTCCCTGGGAAGATGGGTGCTCTCCTGAGATACAGTCACCCAAGTCTTAGGGAACCAGCCTCACAGGGGAATGCAGTGGGCAATGGAGGTCCAAATCTGTAAAATCCCAGTGCTGTCCCTTGCAGCCATTATGTGTGGGTATGGACCGGGTGAGATGGGGGAACCCAGCACCTCCTTTGTTGCTTTTCCTTCCTAGCGGTGACAATGAATGGACATCTGTGTCATCCCCTCTGTGCCTCCACCAGATCCTGGAATTCGCTGTAGGTTGTGCCCTTCGCTCAGGGAAAAGGTGTTGCTTTGGTACCAGTTCTCGTGTTTGGCAGATAATGTGCTCTGCAACCTGACACATTGGGTGAAGGGAGCAAAGCTCTGGGAGGTTCATGGGAGGTGGCCAGGTTCCATAGCTTTCTCTGTCTGGAATGCCACTTTCAGACAACTGTGGTCACACGTTTGTGCTTCCTCTCTGCCTGGGTCACTGGGCTCAGCTGTAGCTAGTACTGCCCACCCCTGCAGGAATGCTCACTAAATCTCTTTGCTCTTCCCAGCTGAAGGGGAGGGCCAACAACAACCTGATTCCTCCCCTCTCCAGGCAGAGCCCGCAGTGAGCTCCACGCTGCAGGGCTGCATCCATGGCTCCTTGAGCCCCTCTCCCTTGCTGCCGCTCCAGTTGACTCCCACTTGCCCACCTTTATGTTTCAATATGCAGTCTCCCAAGTATTTGTGTGCTGAGCAGAGAATTCTTTGTTGAAACTTAAAGGGGAGAGACGAAGGGGATCTCTCACACCGTTATTCCTCTGACTTCACTCCTCAACTCTCCCTATTTCTTTAGCAGTCTTCAAGCCCAGTACTAGTAAACCAAGGAGCTGATTATAAAGATCAGATCATTTTTAATATTTCCCTATCAAAGTTGAAATTCTCAAACCCATAGTTTAATACAATTTCTCTTATTCAATTTAGTTCATTTCTTTGTTTTGTGTAATAAATATTTTAACAGTTTATATGACTATGACAGTAATATTGAAGTGCTCACCATTTTCACTTTCTGAACTGAAAGTTTCTGTACTATGTCATTAAATCTGTGTCAGAGTCTGGCCAGTAAATTATTCATAATGTAGAATAAGTCAAATATTAGAATATTATGAATGCAATATTTTTAATGTAACTTTCTCTCTTTTTCTTCTTACTTATTGCTTTCCCAAACAGGTTTAAAGTGTAAGTATGATGACTAATATATTGCTCATAATTTTATGTAATATGAAAAGAGAAACCCCAGAGAATACTTTTAAAGTAGTCAACCTGCCCAAACCATGTTTTATTTGTCTGTATTTGCAGTAGGTAGATGATTTTTAGGTCAAATTTCCTTGTGGTTTATATACATAGAATTGAGCTGGTTTTACACAATTAGATGTTATCGGGAGGAAATGTGAAAAAGAAAGTTTGCTCTGATAGCTTCTACCCTTGATATCTTGGTTTTGAGGACGGAATTAGGAGTCAGTGTGCAGGACGGTAAAAAAGAACAGCTTTGCTCAAATGCAAGAATGACAGGCTTTCCTAGGTAGCTAAAGGAATAAGAGCCAACCAATTCTCCCTCCAACACAGCCTCTGTAAACAAATGTCAAAAATATTTCAAATAAAATTATTCTTACTTAAATAGATGAAAGATAAAATCATATATCTTCTATCTGCATTATGAAAGAGATCCGTTAAACAACTACCAATTGTCATTCACATTCTTATGTTTTGCTCTCTCCCTTTAATATTATCATTTAACTTTACAGATATTCCAAATGAATTCTACCCATTATCGAGGGGTAAATATATTCAAGAACTCTGAGGGAGTATTTGTGAATATCCTGTAATATTTGTAATTATATCAGTGTATAAGTTTAAATACTTGTACAAAAGTTTTGTTTTGTTTTACTGGGTAGTTTCTCTGATAACTGTACATTATTATAAAAAGGTAGCCTATTGCTAAGCATATGATTTCTAAAATAGTTTTACAAAAACATGCTTACTTTACTAAAGACGCCAAGCCGAGTGCACCAAGACAGCACGACTCCAAGCTGCTGCTGCTGCGATGCCCCCGCCCAAGCCAGCAGCTCCTGCCCCGGCCCCAGTGGCCGCACCTCCAGCACCGCCACCTCCAGGCGCACATCTCTACGAAGAAGTTGGGGACAGCACAATGTAAGTAGAACTTTCAGGGCCTTTTAGAAGTAAATGCGTTCTGACTGATGCTCTGTGGTGAGTATTTAGTTTCAATTTGATGTGAAAAAAATGCAATTTGCAGTCTGCTTTCTTAGATTTTTTAGAACAAAAAGTAATAAAGAATATTTTCAATATGAGGAGGCATTTGCAGATGAAAAGCTTAAACATTATATTTAGTCTCAGATTCTGAAAGAAGTGTTTGTCATAGGAAATGAGAAGACAGCACTATCATAATATAGTGTTTCCTGATTTGGTATCAAAAGCCAACTCCTGCTTGGTGACATAAAACAATTCTATTGTCTAAAGTCATAGACTTTTCTAACATACTATTTTACAATGTGATAGAATAGTTGAAATTTGAATTAAAGTAATTAAATATTAAATACCCAGATCACTTTTAGAAGATTTTATCATATTCTTCTCAAAAGAGACTGTGATAGGTTAATATTTCCTCTACACCGTTTGAAAACGCTAAGCAATATTAATCATTATCTTTGAAAGAGACTTTTACATTCTTTTTGAAAGACTACACAGGTCTTCCTATAATGTTGCACACTCAAAACCTGATCCCTTTGGAGATTTTTAATTTGACTATATTTTTAAAATTCAAGGGTAACTATTTCTGTACACAGAGTGCAAAATAACCAAGGATATTATAAAATGTTGAGTATGATAAAATTAAATCCAGAAAACCTTTTATTAACTGGAATTGGTTCAAGTTGAGGTTCTTAAACACATTCTACTGTTATATTTTTAGCATTTACTAGTAGGAATAAAGCAAGCTTCAAATATTGTAAAATTTACCTTTTAATGGGAAAACCACTTTTAAACATTTACATCAATATTATTTGCCATATTAATACAATTACACAAGGTTATATTAAGAATAGTTTAAAATGTTAACTGTATTAATGTATGTATTTAATGCTAAAATTAAATTTAAAACATTTTAATGCTTGTCATTCTATTTCTAAAATAATAATAGAGGACTTATGCCTTAAATATAATTTTTTAATCATTTTTTTCATAAGTTGAAAATAATGGTCTCATTGGTGAATGTAGGAATTGAGCCAATATGATTTGATTAACCATCTTTCTCTGGCAAAAATGTTTAGAAACTAAAAAAAGATTTAGGTATAAATTTAAGTGTGTTTTATATGAAATTAGTAAGTGATATATATCCATTTTTATTTAATGAAAGCAGGTATACAATAACATCATCTGAAATCAATATAGTTTAATGGTAATAATTTTCAAATAGCAACACGTAAGGGCTGTTTTTATTTGAAAAATTATTGACATAGAGGATTTTACTATTCTTATATTTATTGAAGTATTTTAAGTTCTACAATTTAATTATCTTTAACCAATTTTTAAATTATCTATTCTAAACTTTGTACAGGGATTCTAATCATGTTACTAGAAAATGAATTATAGACAAATGTTTTTAAAACTATCAAAGGTCATTTCCTAGAAAAACTTCATGAAGTAATAACTTCATGTAGATTCAATAATTACTCTGTAATAGTCATTAAGAGTACGGTGTTTATATACTTACTTTCTTCCAAAAAATACTGTGTCTTATATTTTTTAGGTAGAACATAGATGCAATTCTTAGAATCTCATTTAAATTTTCTGTTTTAGGAGTGAAATCATTCATGTTTAATAGAAGTGAATTTTACCTATGTTTACAAGAGAGCTAGATATAATTTTATGTGATAAGACAACCAAGTAAATGCCATATGATTTTAATCTAAAACATTACATATTATTCTAATGAATAAATACAAAGAAGATAGAAAAACATGCATTTTCTTTTTTTTGATATACTTATTAAGTGCTTAAGTCTAGTTCCTGTTAGTATTTTCATAATCATTTTCAATGAACTATAGTTAAAACTTCTTTTTTTCTGTCACGTTTTCTCTTTCTTACCTGTGGATACATAGGCATAAGTAAGTAAATAATATTATTCTAATTCAAAGGCATTAAAAAAGGATGCAATCAAATAGATCAAGTACTGTTTTACTCTATTAATAGTAATCTTCATCTTTTACTGTGGAGCCATTTTCTTTAAATAGAAGTCATATCTTCCACACCTCATTCACTTTTGATATCTTGAAATCGCATGAGTTATCAAAGTAGTGTTTCCACTGATAGTACCTGTGTCTACTAAGAGGAGTTTCAAAGTTCTCCTTGCTTTTAATTTGTTATATATGTATTTTATCTTTCAATCAAGTGATATCATTATAAAGATACAGTGGGGCCTTGACTTACGAATTTAATTCATTCCGTGATGGAGCTCATTAAGGAGCTCGTTAACTCAAATTACTCTGTCAACTCAAAGCAAAAAATCGGCCGAGAGACAGCTCGTATCTCGGAAAAACTCGTTAGTCGGGACACTCGTAAGTCAAGGCCCCACTGTAATTGGGAAAATCCAAGAAAAATTAAATCAAGAACAGATCTACACAAAAACATCTGCTATATAATGTCAAACCCATTTTTTAAAAAGAACTTTTTTTAAATTAAGTGTTTCCTGTCTAATTTGTTTAATCTATGTTGTCTGCACTTTCTAAATTATTCAGGTGGTCCTGGTACCCTAAGTCCACCTGTGAGAATCCTTCCTTGCAGTTTGTATCTCTATAAAGTGTCACAATAACAACTTTGGCTTTATATATCATTGTATTGATTCACCGGTCATCTTAATTTTTCAGTGTGGCTATTTTATTTTATTCAAAGTATTTCCCTTTTAACTTCTTCTATGTGGGGAAATAGTAAGCAATCACAAAAATAAATCTGTCACTCTGAACTTTTGAGCAAAGGGTCCCAATGTTTTCATCTGAATGCCCTTTGACTTACTCAATTTCATTTATGATGAACAGCCACTATGACTCAGTTCCATATATGAGATAATCTCCCAGTGATATCAAAACCATATTTTATTAACCTTTTTTTTTTCAGTAAAACGAGTCTTGACTAAAATTTGACCCAGGTCATGTTCAAAAGAAATATCAACAGTCCCTCTCTTATCTCTAAAATATATGTTTTTTAACTGATTAAGCAAAACTTAAGTAGAAGAAAATAATCCCTGTCAAGATTCTGATGTAAATTCAATTTCTCAATTGTGATTTTGAAATCTGCTGCAAGAGAAATTCTCTCATTTGTGCTTGGGGATTTTAATTCTCTTAATCGGGAGAATAGGAAAAACATTTCTGTATTCTCTTGCAGGGATTTTTCTCAGTAAAGGAAGTACTCTTAGCTCCAGGACAGAATTACTGAGATGAGAGATAATGGACAGTTATGAATCAGATACAGCCAAGGATCCTTTCCCCAAAACAGTTGGCTCTCAGCATCCTCAACCAAGGCAAAGGATATGCAACCATCAACCAAAATGCTAGTCTGCAATTTTGGGGAATTATGATTTATACATGAGAGAACTGTTATGTGTGGTCATGGATACTTGGCTGTATCAAAATAACTGGGAAAAAATCAGTGTACAGATTGATACATTTGGGGGAAAAATGAATATTTCTTATGCTACTCACAGCTCTCAAGCTTTTCTGTCCTGTCTTTTTGAGAACAGGGACATGAAAGCAATGTTTTGCTTCAATAGATTAGTGTTATCTGGCATTTTATATTTTGAAGTAGTAATGAGAACCATAAAAACATCTTTCTCATGAAAGCTATGGCACAACCTGTTTCCTTACATTTCATTATCTTCTTTTCTTTCAAGTCTTTACCTTCTCTACCATTTCCAACAAAGCAGGGGAAATAAGTCAGTCTCAGAAGACCAGAAACATCAGCACGTGGCGATGCCCTTTCCTTCCAACACTGTTGAGGCTCACGAGCAGGCTTATGTAGCAGGATCACTAAAGAACAGCCAGCCCACGTCTGCAAGAAAGCTCACATTGATATCTGATGAGGATGCCTTAAATACCCACAGTACCCTTTATAAGGAAAATGTAGATCAAAGATCAACAAATTCGGACTTTTCACTAAGAACAGATTCTATAGGCTCTATTTTACCAAGAACTCAAGCCAAGAATGAGTCTCTGAGGGGCCCACGAAAAAAGATTCAAAGGCTATGGAATCAGACGTTCCGTTTACCTAAGAGACCCAAGTGGGAACTTCCCAATAGACCGGAAAGCATAGCTCTGGATCAGTGGCCAAGCAACAGGCAGAAAGCGGGAAATGAAAGCACTGAAACGTATCCACACACAAGAGGTAGCAGTCATCCCTTGCTTATAGCTGAAGATACAAGTGTAACAGAAAAAGAGGCAAGGCGAGGTGGATCACTGATCATGCAAGGAACAGAACAGTTGAAATCTCTACCTTCAGACTCTTCATTTTCTTCTCCTTGGTCTCATTCCACATTCTCTACTCTGCCAACTGTCTCCAGAACTGTGGAACTTAGATCAGAACCTGACTGTTCCTTGGAAGTTTCTCCTTCAATGTCATGCGTTTTAAATGCTCCGCTCTTTAGGAGAGAGACACCCAGCTGTATGTTGACTATTGAAACCAAGAGGAACATTTTCGAAAATTCTCCCCATCCACCAAACATCTCTCCTCCTCCCTTCCCTCCACCCCTTCCTCCCCTCCCTCCTCTTATTCTTACTCCTTTTGCTCTTTCCTGCCCTTCTTCTCCTCCTTCTAGTCCTTCTCCTATTCCTCCACTTCTTCCACTTTCTGTTCCCCCTTCTCCTTTCTCTACTTCTTCTCCTCCTCTATCTCTTCTCCCTTCACATCCTTCTCTTCCTCCACCACCTCCCCCTTTTCCTTCTCCACTCCCTCCTTCAACTTCAGGTTTGTCCACTAAGTGTGTGTCTGTACCAGCTGTTAAACGCACTGTCAATGTGGCACCAGCCAAGGAAATACAGTCCTCTGGGGGACAGCTATCAACATCAACAACAGTGTGCAATGCAGATCCTCAAAGAGAACCAAAAGGAATCCTCAAACATGTTAAAAACTTAGCAGAACTTGAAAAGTCGGTAGCTAATATGTACAGTCATATAGAAAAAAACTATCCCCCAGCACACATTCCAAAACTTGAAATTAATCACCCTTCAGAGATGACAAAAATGGAAATAACATCTGGACAAAACCAGGAGAATTTGCACAATATTGTCGAGGAATTTGAAAAACAATCTCACACTCAATCTACTTCACTGTAATGTTGCTTTTCCTGTTTTAACTGAACAACTCTTTTGAACATAGTCTTCGAGTGGAGGCAAATTTGAACATTAAAGAAGATTCCATTCTTTTCCCTAAACTCAATGCAATACTGTTTTTTCCTCACTTTTAATTTAAAATATTATTAACCTCATCATTACTAACTCATAGATTTACCTTAATTTTCTTAACTACGAAGTAGCATTTGTCTACATTTATTTAAAAAGTAAGTAATTTCAATCTATTTTTTTAATGGGACTATATGGGCATGAAAGTTAGATATCCAATTTAAAACAATGACTTGTTTATCATGTTAATGCAGTAACTTTTACTTTTCACCATAGTTTTATATGAGTGTTCCAAGAAAAAAGCAGATTGTTACAAAGAAGCTAAAAAATATCATAGGTTCTGTAATTTTCTTGAAACTTTTGCATTTGGTAAGAAGAAATACTACCAAATTAAATGTTATTTATCTTAAAACATAGGAGATGACAGACATTACGGTATTTCAAAATAAAACCCAGGTGCTATAAGATATAGAAATCTATTTTCTTATGAGAACATCCTTTACTCTGGCTTGCTTTTATCTTACTAGTATGCTTATACACTTGATAAACCTTTTACTTTTTTTTCAATTGCTGTCTTAGCTATTTATTTCTCATTGTGCTTTCTTTTTCCTTCTTTATAATGAAAATAAATCTTGAGTTCTTGACTTTTGTAAGACATTTCATTGTTTCCACAGATGTTTAAAGTGCTCTTTAGTTTCACTTGTCCACATTATTACATCATCTATTTAATTATAATTTTATTATGAGGCTCCTTCAAAGAAAATATTTATCTCCTATTTAATAAAGAAATTTGAATCAGATTCATCAAAAGAAGGTTAAGTAAATGTCTACAAATGCGTATTTAGAATAATTTTTGTATTTCTCTGGTTTAAATTATATTTTTATTAATTTATCAATAATATAAAATCTGCTTATCTATTAAAATTTTAGAAGAGGGCATTATGGCGTTATTCCTAACTACTGTTGAGTCTATAGTATATAAAAAGTTTAAATAGAAATCAAGAGGAAATATATCTGGTGGACTATTATCAGTTTTATATAGACCTTAACTCTGTTTTAGGCGAAGACGACAAAAATTTGTACTCTAGACAAAAATTTCTCTAGTTGTAGTGGTTGTTTATGTTACAGTTCAATTTGTTAAACTCTTAAAGGCATCAGCTAAGCTAAGAACTACCTTCCTATCTTCTTAACGGAAGCTACACTAAACCATCAAGTAATCACTTTGTTTTTCCTATTGAATTCATGGATTAATTTTGTTTACTGGAAATCCCCACTTTGAATACAAGTATAATCATTTGTTTTACTCTGTAATTTTTATATTTTAGGAAGTATAAGTTTGCACAGATGAAAACACAATTCCAACATTTAAGCAAAAGTCTTGCTTGATAATTAACATTATCAAGTAAGTATATTTAGGTTCAGGGACCAACAATGCATCATTGCAAAGGTTTTGTTCAGTGCTTATATTGTGTGATATTTCTTCAAGAATTTAGTCTGACCTCCCTAATGAATAATAATGAGAATCAAAAAGAATTTGTAAGTTTAATTATTTTTATTAGTTCCTCTGCTTCTGATTCCTTTCATCCAAATCAAGAGTAATTTCTTTCTTGGGGTTCTTGCATATGATTTTTTTCTCTCTTTCACTGAAAAACTTCAGTTGGAGTTTTTGTTGGCAGCTGGTCTTATGCATGAGAACTTGTACTTTTTGGCGGAGTCTGACAAGGTATTATTCTCAATTGTGTATGCCTTTAATGTGAGTGTGTGTGTTTTTAAGCTATTTTATATCAACTTCTAATTAAATCTCTAAATAATTACCAAAGAAATATTCTAAGAAATCAAAATAACAATTTTACCTATAGCCTTACCAAAATGTTACATTGTTCTTTTCTATAACATTATAATATTTATATAATCTTAAAATGTATTAGTATTTTATACTTTTCAAATGAAACACCCATACCTGTGTTTTATATTTAGTCCTGTTTTTGACATTATATTTAGATATTCTCTTCTTCATCTTAAAAGCCAATTAGAAAGTCTTCTACATGACACCTATTATCCTAATATTCTTTGAACATGACAGAATATTTTTTTCTCTCCTCAATCCTTAAGCCTCCACAAACTGACAACCAGACTCTAAAAAAAGCACCTTTTCCCCTGCTGATTTATTATGCTTCAATTAGTGCATAAAGAATTATATTAGATACCTTATTAAAGTACACAGATTACTATATAGCTTCCTTAATTTAAAAAGATATAATACACAGAAATATATATCCATATTGTATGACTGGTTTTATAGAAATTGAAAGGGTGTCATGTTAATTGAAAGCACACAGATAATTATACATACTGATTCTCTTATGTCCTCTTCTAAATTTTTTGCCTTTGAACTAAAACAATACAAATAACTAAATTAAATGCAACAAAAAATCAATGGAAGAGTAGTGTAAAATATCAGTATCATCTATCGATATTTTATTTGGCATATTTATAGAAACTACTGCTAAAGAAAAGAGGCAGTTTAAATATCTTAGAAAATAAAATCCAGCTTTGGTTGGGCATTTTATATTATGCATTGATATTAAACATCTAAATATGAGCTTTCTATATCTCTGAAAGATACAAATTTAGTAAAAGTTGAAAATGTCTAAACTTCTAAATGTTCTAGGAGAATTATCATTACCATAACTACTGGCAGAACCACATAAGCACCAACTATTACAAATAATAAATTGCTGATTGGATTAAGTAACTATTATTATATCGCCACCATTTCAATCAGCAATGCCTTAACCACTAACGATGCTTCCAGATAAGTAGATTTATTTTGTGAAGGCCTTGTAATTAAACAAGTGTTCATTGGACTTTAGAAAGTTATGTACTTACCTCCTCATAACAAATCTTCATTGAAGCTAGTTGTTTAATTCCATATTGGCATGGTCATCAGCACCAGTTTAATGCTTTAGGTCAACTCTTTAATAAACAATATGTTTAAAATATTCATAATTAGTGACATTAAATATTGAAAGAATTCTATACCTTTTCCCTCTCAATTTTACATAAATTTTTATGTAAAATTGAACATTTGGCTCTTACATTTCAAAACTTTTTGGCTTCATGTATAATAATATAATTAACTCTCAAAAGTTAGTAATATTTTGAATTCTCTATTTTTAGAATAAACTGACAAACACTTGAGAGAATATATTCTAGCCATAGAGATATATATTTTTTTATTCTGAACCAATATAGATGTATATAACACATTATCCCCAAGTGAGTATTTTATATGTATCAAGATGATTATGTAAAATATTTTTTATTCCAATTGATCACAACAGAATCAAAGTGTGTTATTGTACACCACTGTGATAAAATTGATTGTGTATGTTTTGGTGTTCACATGGTTAGGCTGATAATTGTTTTTAATAATTCAGGTAGGAAACTTTTGATCCTCCTGTTTGATGCTGCCACAAAATGTATTTCTTACTGAGATAATTTTTAGCAAAAATTGCCTTCTCAGTTTTTCTCATACTTTTTAAACACCATTACCTATCATTTTATTTAACCTAAGAAGGCAAGATGTTTAATGTTGATTTCTTCGTTTCTGCCTTGCAGGAGAGGTTATTCATCAGAGGTAAGGGCATTATGGTGTTATATTACATCAAGGACTGATTTATATATTTTTTTCAAAAACAGGGTAATTTTTTAAACAAATCTTATAACTATAGTATACTATTTCCTTTCTTTTATATGTTTGACTTCTTTGGGGATTTTAAATCTATTATTCAATGGTGAACAAAAATCAATTGCTTACCTTTTCTGGGACACATTAGTTTTTCCTGCATTCCTATTACTCAATATTGTGAGATTTCCCCAGAATTATTTGTCTATAAATCTAATTTGGAAACTGTAGCATGACTTGACTTTTATTCTTTCTACCAGTACCAGGCTCCATTCTATCACAGTAGAGCCTGAGATCTCAGAGATTTATTTTTTATTTTTTTTTAAGACTGTAAGAAAACTCTGGCTTTCCTATTGTGCAAATTTGATTCTCAGTCTACCACGAAGAGCTGGGCATTCTGGTCAGAAATATTTAGGCTGGCCTCATTATAAGTGCTACTCTCAATGAAGTCACTGAGAACCCAGTATGTACAGTTTCTCTCTTAAGAGAATAAAATAAGCATATGACCTGATGGGCTAATGTTTTAGAATATGTAAGTTCTAAATTGTTTGAAAATTTAGATGAATGACTTTAAGAATAACTGGTTTGGGGGGATAATTATAATAAATAACAAGTTGAATCAGAAAACCTCTAACTTAAACTTCCCACCCTTTACAGTGAATACCTTCAGGAGACTAGCTCTATCATGGAGAGTCTATCTGTTTAATCAAATAATCATTCTATTGGCCATTTCAAACAGTTGGTTCGTTGGTGGAAGGGGAAGTATCTCAGAACTTCTCTGCCCAATTTCCCACTGCTTATTTAAGATTCGTGTTGTATAACTATTTCCCCCAACATTTGAATTGCTAATGCTGCTCCCATCTGATTAAAGTATAAATTATCCTGAAACAGACCAATAGTGACTGTTTTCTTTAAATATATATGGGTGAAATGGGCAGATACAAGTGATTCCTGTCAAATCTGAGGAAGGACAAAATCCCTAATCACAAAAGCATTTCTGAAGACACGCTTAATGCTTGAGTGCAGGCAATCCACATTTCGGTAAAAAGAAAAATGGAAAGCATGTCTTAAATATGATGATGAATATATCATTACTGTATCATTATTTTGCGATCTCTACCCTTCTTCCTAATGAACCTGATTGTATTTAATGTGGGGAGAAAAATAGATGGGCAATTTAAAATTAGTTTCAATTTGTTAGGAAGAATTGTTTGACATTTAGAGTTCTTTTAGAACCCCAAATGACACCATACTGTGAAGCTCAAGCCCAGAAAATATCTATTAAGTTTAACTTTGATGTTAATTAAAATAATTTATTAAGTTGTCTTCCAATGTAAGTAGTCAAAATATCATTTAATGCTGTTGGTAGCTATCACATGAATAATGAATTATAACCCCAAGGTAACCAGTTTTAAACAGTCACCTTTTTTTCTCTTTTCAGTTATAATCTACCTTTTCCATCTGAATTCTTTTCTAAACTTTTTTTCTATTTTAATTTCCTTTGGCAGCAACAACAACTGCTGAGGCCTTCTCTTCTTAAACCAGAGGTATCAATTTTCTTTCTCCTTTCAACCTCATTGTCCTCATGATACTTTGTGACATTAATGTCCACCATATAGGTAGGCAGAGTGGGTAGCTGCCAATGTGGCATAATTTCACAAGAAAGAGAAAAGATGGTTTTAAATTAAAATAAATAAATAAACAAGTGAGCAAATCACCTCCTTACTGCTTGCTGGTGGCTAAAATTAAATAAACAAACAATTTTAGCTGGTGGCTAAAATTCTTTTTTTTTTTTTTTTTTTTTTTGCTTTATTCTTTGGGAATTAGACAAAAATTTTAGTCCTAATAAAAGCAAGGTATCATTGAATGAAATAATTCACAAACCTGATCAGTCACTTGTCATAGAATTGTTCTTTAGATCAGATTTAGATTAGGCAACGTTTGAAGAAAGAATGCAGACATCTGTACTGGAATAAGAAAAGGTAAAAAAAATTGGTTATAATTCACAATTTTTAATCATTTAAATGTGATTCAAAATACTGCCATTGGGTATCTATTTCAAAATGCCTATGTCATTTGCTTCTGCAATGAGAAAAAGATATGCATAGTCAGAGAATAAATATATATTATCTACATTTATTTAGCGCTTACACTTCTAAATTTTTTTAGAAAAAAAGCAATATTATATAACACATCTTTGGCAAATTTAGTATTTTATAAGCTCTACTTTAAAAAACTATTCAATTTCCTTAATAAAAGAATCTTCATTTTGCTAAAGAAATTTCATGGTTAAAATTTACTTTCCATAATTCGGAAGATGTGTGTCAGGAATATTCAACTTACATAAATTCTTAGCAAAAATTTCCATGGAGACATCTTCATATGATAGCTCAGTGTTAAAATCCAAATACCAATTACTGGATGCAAGACTTTAATCAAGATATGCAACGCTCCTGAGCATCAATTTCATCTATAAAATGTAGTCAGTAAAATTTAACATATTAACTCCCAGCCCAGCAACTTGAACATAGTAGGAAGAAAATCAGTAAATGGTAGTTTTCTGTGGTTTTTTTGTTTGTTTGTTTGTTTAGTCAAGAAGTTAATTTCCTATGTCTTCTCTATATAAAATTTTCTTCTCTTAGCAAAAATAAATTTTAAAAATAACATTCAGTGTTTTATCTGCCCATAAAATCACTTTTTAATATGCTACTGAGCATGATGTACTAAATTTGGGATTCACCTGCTCAGGGTAACAAGGGCTACAAGGAGCATTTCAGTCTCTCTTCCAGCTGACTCGGGAATCTGAATGGTCACCAGGTCTATTTTTATTTTTTTTTTCTGAAGAGGTGATGCTCTGCCCTTCAGTAATGTGTGGCCTAGGACTCCAAGAGGGACCCTTCAGGTTATTCTCTTCTATTGGCTCCTATTCCTCCTTCCCAACTCAGATTACAGAAGACTAATAGTATCAAGGGCTAAGTTTCCTGGTTCCTTCCCAGTTGCTTCTATTTATTTTCTTAAAGGCACCTGATGCCAGATATATGTTGTACCTAGCAAGAGTTGAGCTTTATTCTTCCTTTAGGAAAAAGAAGTACATGTCTAAAAAATTTATTTTATTCTAACTTTAAAATCTGAGATATACTCCGTTGGATTATTTACATAAATATTTATTTTTAATTATTGCTATTAAAATTCAGCTTCAAAATAATTGTAAGAACACCTAACTTGAGATCTCCTCTCTTACATTTTTAAGTGTATAATAATATTGTCAGCTATAAGCAAAATGTAGATCTCTAGAACTTCTTAATTGAAACATTATACCACTTTTGTCTCCTCCCTACCCCCTGGCAATGATCATTCTGTCTGCTTCCGAGTTTGACTATTTTACATACCTCATAAAAGTGAAATCATTCTGCTTGTGTCTTTCTATGATTGGCTTTTTTCATTTAACATATGTTCCCAGGGGTCATCCATGGTGTTGCATATGGTAGGAGTTTCATCTTTTTAAAGCTGAACGACATTCCATTGTATATACCACATTTTCTTTATCCATTCTTCCATTGCTGGACATTTAGGTTTCAACGTTATTAGATCAAACGTGTATTGGACAATTAGTTTAACAGCATTATTTCCGAGATCTATTCACTTTATTGAAACCAGTAATATTACGTTCGGTATTAAATGCCTCCAAACTCTATGCCTACCAATATGATATATATATTTTACCTTTTCTAGTTTCTTATTGGTCTTTCTCTACCTCATTTCCGACTCTCCTACCGCGTACACTTTTTGTTGGAATAAAACTTCAGCCTAAAAGGGTACAAATCACACAGTATAATAGATGAGTATTCACAGAGCGCACACATCCTAGCATCTCTCCAGAAAAACTGTCAACTTCAACACTCAGATTATTTCCCCTTTCCCTGACTACTCACCTGGTCTCTTTGCTTTTCCAAGATAAATATTTTAATGCTATACATATATATTTCATTTCAACTTTATTGAATTAGAATTGACAAAATTATAAAATATTTAATGTGTAAATTGTGGTGATTTAATACATGTATACATTGTGAAAAGAGACCCCTCTCTAGTTAATTAACACAACTCTCACCTTACTTATTTCCCTTTTATTATGTGTGAGAACATATAAATTCTGTCCTCTAAGCTAATTTCAATTATAGAATACAATGTTATCAAATATAGTCACCATGTTTTACATTAGAACCTCAGACCCCGATTCATCTGATAGTTTTTAACCTTTTTACCAACCTTTCCCTATTTCCCACACCCCAGCCATTGACAACCACTTTCCTACTCTGTTTCTATGAGTGTGACTTTTTATTTAAATATATTTTAGATTCCACATATAAGGTGACACCGTTACCATGCAGTATGTGTCTCTGTCTGGCTTGTCCATCCATGTTGTCATAAATTATAGGATTTCCTTTTTTTCTAAATGTAGGCATTCATTGTGCAGTGGCAGCATCGTAGGCCGTGAGGGTTATCTGAGTTGTG
The DNA here is from genome assembly GCF_028538775.1 of Myotis yumanensis. Classification (NCBI taxonomy): domain Eukaryota; kingdom Metazoa; phylum Chordata; class Mammalia; order Chiroptera; family Vespertilionidae; genus Myotis; species Myotis yumanensis. Next base: position 30,105,539 of record NW_027223764.1, on the reverse strand, counting down.
ATGAATGCTAATTGAAAACTTTTCACCTGGCTCCTAATATACATATTAGCTTTCTGTTTTATTTTTTTAATTTCCCTGAGTGGAATAGTACAGAATAATAGATTTCATTTGTACCTGGTTTCTTTTGCTCATCATTCTGTGTGGGAGATTCACCTCCGTTGTGTGATGTTTTAGTGTGTTTACCTCGTGGGCTTGTTCATTGGTTCCAGTCATTGGCTGTTGTGAATACTGTATTTTGGTTTACAATTGTACAAAATTGTGTTGGGGTATATAAATTGAACTACATTGAATTTCTGTGAAACAGAATATGCATTTATTTGACTTTAGTAGTATTGTCAATCATTTCCCCAAGGGTTTTACTAATTGATAATCTCTCTAGAAGGATATAAAAGTTCCAGTGCTCCATGTCCAGTGCTCCAATACCCTGCCATGGTATTGGTGATTTTTTTCTTTTTATTCTTAGCTATTCTGGTGGGTAAGCTAGAGCAGTTTTAACAGCAAAAACGGATCCTGTTACAGTTGTTTCACAAAACATTTGTAAACTACAGTCATCAAATCATATATTAGTAAAGCTGAGGGACTGCACACTAAAATAAACATCTAGGGAAGTAATATAAAGTGAATGGAATTTATTAGATGTAAAAACAGAAGAGCAGATGGGGAATCCTATTGTGACTCTGGGTACAGAAGTAACACTGTATGGTTGAGAACACAGCAGTAACTAGCAGAGACCATGATTGCTATAAGGAATAATACCACTAACTAAATTCATGACATGTGAAAATATGAGACCAGTGTTGCCGTTTTATTTTTTCAACAGAAATCTAACTCCAGTTTTTTTATAGCAATTTCTGATTAGAATTACGACAACAAATTCAAATTTTCTTAAAAAAAATTGTTTGTTGGCCCTGGCCAGTGCTGCTTAATGGTTAGAGCATCAGCCTCCACCAAAAAAAAAAAAAAAAGTTTCAGGTTTGATTTCTGGTCAGGGGCATGTATCTGGGTTGCAGGCTTGATCTCTGGCCCCACTTAGGGCTAATTCAAAAGGCAGCCAGCCGATGTTTCTCTCTCACAGTGATCTCTCTTTCTCTCCCCTCCACCCCCATACATACACACACACTTCCACTCTCTCTATAAAGCAATGGAAAAAATATCCTCAAGTGAAGATTAAAAAAAAGATTGTTTGCAAACAGAGCACAACTGACGATTATTAAGGCTGTGAATTTCATTTTTTTTCTAATGATATATTTGTGGTCTCAGAGAACTTTTATCTCTTGAACCAACAGAATTAATTCTATAAAAAATAGATGACTTTAAAAATAAAGTACCAACCTATTTTCCTGTGGATACCTTTACTTTTTCCTCCTTCCCTTTTCTCACTTCATGGCAAAGTTAATTTAACTTGTTCAACCTACTAAACGTTAAAATAGAATTTAAAAGGGAAATGTAATAAAATTGAATTTAGTTATTTAAAACTAGCTTCATATGTGTATCTCAGGAAAAAACATCTTTCTATAAGAGTAGAATTGGACAAAAAAAATGATTGTCCAGAATTTAGAAATAGAAACTTTGAAAGAGCTTTTATTGGTTTAATGACATTTAATTAAATCTAGTATGTTTTAAAATATAAACATCCTTGGGAAATATCACATGTTAATGTAATTATCAGATCTTTTCTTTAGAATAGCTTTTGAAAAGTAGAAGTCTTCAGGGTACTAGAAGACAGCAGGAAACTAGAACAATGAAACAATGATAAAGATAACGCTATAATTTTTCTCAAGGCTAAAGTCTGTTAATAATATGTTAAAATAGAGTAAAATATTAACTGCCTTTGATAGTTTTAAAACAACTGATAGGCTCATCTGTAACCTTTAACAGATTTACCTTTATAAAAAATTCCATATTTACCCCCTCAGTTCTAAAAACTTAACCTTATTTTGTGCAAAACAATCATAGCCAGAAAAAAACACATTTGGATATGTTTGACTAACATTTGTAATTAAAGTTATTTTGACAGGAGTATTTTGAGAGTCATTGAATTCTAGGTCTGGAAATCTGACTTTGAGCTGAAATATAAAAAAGAATTTGTTTTCAAAATACAATTTCTCTTTTTGAAAAATAGGAGTTATCCATGGAGTCTGGAATTGATCCTGGCCAGGAATATGGACAAGATTATTACAGTTATGAGCATGGGTACATTTTCAGATTTTTTTAAATGCAATATCTTCATATTTTTATGAATAATAAGGATTAGTAAATGATTATTGCTACCATTCATGTTATGTGTCATTTTATTTGTCGCATCTTTGAAAATAAGTAACATATCTAGTTTTAGTTTCAGTAAGGTTTTAACCATTTTTCTATATTGAATTCCATTTTGACGTTCTATATTAATATTGACTACAACTCTAAGAATACAGTAAAAGTTATTCAAAATTATGTAAATGGGGGAAAAACAGACATCATATTTGCTCAATTCCTGAATTCATCATTGTTTATATGATATTTTTAACATTTCATCTAACCAGTCACCCTCAAGATTTGCTCAAGTTAAAAAACATACTTCAGAATTTAGTAATAAGCATTTCTACACATAAGTTGCTTTCTAAAAATACAGTAGAGAAAGGTAATGACCATTACAGATCATGTTTGAAGCAAGGCTTTACTGTAAAGATAGACTTTTTGTTCTGAATAAACCATTGTACTTTTAGAAAGAACCTACTTTGTCTCCTAAATTTTTTCAATTAGTTAAGGAACAATATGCCTAAAGACTTACCCAAAACTTACTTTGAAATAACTTGACTCTTTTTATTGTTATTCCAGGATACCATTATGGCAAAAATCATTGGTCATCAGGTTGTAGTACCTACCTTTTGGTTTTGTAATTAGTTTACCAGGTGCCTAATAAGTTAGGTATAAGTATCTGTTGATTGAATGATGAAGAAAAAGAACAGTCATGGTAAAACCTACCTAGATCACATAAAAAAAAAAAGGTTTAAAGTTGTAAGTTTCTATTACAGGTATGAAATGCCTCAATATGGAAGTCGCCGTCGCTTGTTACCACCGGCTGAACAAGAGGAATATGGTGAGGTGGTTGGTGAAGCTGAGGAGGAAGAAGAGGTAATTACTGTAATTTTCTTCTGTAAGGTTAATAATCCAAGAACAATTTGTTAACCATACTTGCATAGCAGGTTACAAAATTTTCCAAAAATCAGAAATTCTGTTCACTTAATACATGTTTTCCATAGTAATTTAATAATGCTGACCATGGTCTTGTCTGTAGAAGGAAATTAATTTTATATAAGTTTTATTTATATCCTTCTATAAAATGTTAGACACCAGGTATAAAGCTGCAATAAAATTATATTTTGTAAAATCTTAAATGTTTCCCCATAAAGATAATATTAAAATATATCAAAGATTTCACAAAACAATGTTTACTTTTGTTTCTACATTGTCCAGCATACCTAAAAACTTGTGAAATTACAGTCTCCAAATATTTTTATGTGTGCTGGACAATGTAGAAAGTATAGTCTCCATCTTTCAGTTATGAGAAAAGTAAAATATTGTCACCAATATTTAATGAAATATTATGTTTAAAGTAGCATGAGTTGTGCATAGTTAATTCTTATATTTTGCCTGAAACATTTAAACATTTATTTTAAAAAACATGCACACAACAAAGAAATACCATAGTGCTATCCTGTTCAAAGTCAAGAAAATAGTAAAATTTCCTGGTTATTTAAAATATTAGTAAAGGAAATACATAAAAATATTAAAGTCTACAAATGAGAGAGGGAAGGCGTTATGATTATTTCTCTCTCCTTCGATATGAGATGCAAAATGAGTTTTGTATAAGAAAAAAAAATGAGAAGGCATTAAATTTGCTGCCATTAATACAAGCCAACATAAAACAATTCACTTTTGTTAGGTCACGTTCTGTGTACATACAGTAGGAAAAACAGTAGGTAGTGATGTGGTTGTTTACTTAAGAGCAGTTATATAACTTGCATGAGGTTGTCACCTGCAGATTCACTCCTGCTTAACTTATGTGGGACAAGGTCACATCATAACCACCCCGCAGCTGACACTTCACTTGCATTTTTGTGATTTTCAGGAAGAGAAAGTTAAACCCACAGTTGAAATTAGAGAGCCTAGTGAGGAGGAAGTAGTTGTCACTATTGAAAAGCCACCGGCAGCTGAGCCTACCCACACAACATGGAAGAGTGCCAGGATATTCCCAATGATTTTTAAGAAAGTTAAAGGGCTAGCAGAGAGAAGAGGCATCGTTGTCTTTGAGGGTGAAGAGTGGCAGAGGCGCCTTGAGGAAGAAGACAAAGATTATTTGAAACTCACTCTGGACCAAGAAGAAGCAGCTACAGAGAGCACGGTGGAATCAGAGGAGGAAACCTCAAGCGACTATACTGAATACACGGAAACAGAATCCGAGTTCAGTTATTCTGAGACGACGGAAGAGGAGTCGGAGTCAGAGACACCTGAGGAGGAGGAGGAAAGCTCTACCCCTGAATCAGAAGGGTCGTCCACAGAGTCAGAAGGAGAAAAGGCGAGGAAAAGAATATTTATTGCAAGAAGAAGGCCTGTTGTTGAAGAAGTCGTGGAAGTCAAAGGTAAAAAACAGCAGCCGCCTGAAGAGCCAGAAGAACTGCCGGTAGAAGAAGAAGAAGCCCCAGCAGAAGGAGAGGAAAGCGAGCCGGCCGCCATAGAAGAACCAACTGACCTTGAACCTCAGGACGTGACTGAGGAGGGCAGCATGGAATCAGCTTCGGTGGAAGGACGTGCGGAGAGTGAGGAGGAATCAGAATCGTCCAGCAGCACCAGTAGTAGCGAAAGTCAGTCTGGAGGCCCCTGGGGCTTTCAGGTGCCAGAGTATGACCAAAGCAGGAGTGCGAGCCAAAGGAAGCCTCCCGGAGCAAATGCTGAGGGTTACAACACAGCCCTTTAGAAGAGCTCACAGTAGGTGGCAGTTTTGCAGTGATGAGTGCTCTTGTGTGCAGTGCCTTCTGTGTGCTCTCTGAAATGACACTTGAAAGGGAGGAACTTGATCACAATTTTGATCTGACTTACGATTAGAAACATGCCAGAAAAGTGAATATATATGCTACCCACATAGATGTGTATCGTAGAGTATAGGTTTAAACAGACTCATCTATCCTATATTAGTAATTTAGAAGATATGACATGCAGTCAGTTAATCCATATTTTCTAGTGGGATTTCTGTTAATGCAATGTGGCATTATATATGACAAGGGTGCCCTCTCTATCGAAATGTATTATATGAATACATATGGTGGGTTTTTATATCATCTTTTAAAAATAACTCCTAAGGACAACCTGCAACAAATGAAATCTCTCAAAGTCGACTTTTGCATGTTTGCATATCTGTACATTTCAACTGGCAAAGGTATTATCATAAATATCATGAACAGGTTCAAATGGATTTGTAGTTGGCACTTTCAAATATTAGAAGTTAATTAAAATACATTTTTTAAAAAAAATTCAATTTCCTACAATTCTGTTGTGGATATGAATTAAAGTGAATTTAGAAAAATAAAATTGTAATAGCATTTATGCAATTTTTATAGGTAAGTAACCATAACAATTTTAAGATATATATCTGAAAAATCAAAAAGCATAGCTTACTTAGGGCAATGGGCTGGGAATTCACATATCCTGAAACTGTAATACTGTTTTGAGAATAACCAAGTATTGTTTTACCTTTGCTCCATGCCGTTTCTAATGTGGAATGATAAGAGAAAAGTAAATTTGTGAAAATCCCCATTGTGTTTCAGTTGCTTACAAAAGGAAAGTTTATAATAATTAGTTTTCAGGATGGGAAAATAGTTTCTTTTAAGTTAACATGAACTTCAATGTGATGACCCAGAAAACCAGGACACTTCAATGGAATAAAATCACTAAATTATACAAAATAAATGAAACAACATTGAAGGGTTAATTAGGAATTAGAACAATGTGGGTTTAAAAATATCTTTACACTACTGGGCATGGAAATACTCTTCTGAACAGAATATACTAATGCTATACGTTCCTTTCAATTTCGCTTTCCTGAATAGCAACTGTCAAACAATGGATTAGATCTTTAGCTAGATATAAATATGCCCTTTTTTCTTGTAGAGCAGCAATTTTATCTAAAAGAATACACGTGCTTCCTAAAATAAATGTCTACTTCCCAACTCAGCAACACTTTTTATTTTATTTTATAAAGAAAAGCATTTATTATTCATTTTAATTATACATACTTCTATTGAGCACCATTTTATGCTAAGCAACACTTTCTTCAGAAGTTATTAAACTGTAAGCTCAATGAAGAACTGGTGCGAAAGAGACTGGTGTAAATAAAGAGTTGCTTCCCTCTACTTCTTTTGACTTATATACCTTTGATAGCTTTTTTTGCAAATGTTGGAACTGGACAGGCATTGTCATTTTTGCCCTTTTAATTCCTTTGACCCTATCTCACTTATTTTTTTCTATGTTGACAGTGGGCAAGAAAAAGAATGATCAAGTTATTTGTTGATCGAGATTATGAAACCAGCTCAACTGGAGAAGACAGTGCTCCCGAGTGTCAGAGAACCCGTCTTCACCATCCGAATATCCACAGCAACATCAATGGCAACATATACATTGCACAGAACGGTTCTGTGGTAAGAACCCGCCGTGCCTGCCTCATGGATAACTTTCAAGTTGCTTCCCCCGTGCGACTGGGGAGACATTTTAAGAAACTGGACAAATTGGCAGTGACACATGAGGAGAACATCCCCCTGAACACGTTGTCCAAGGGGCCATTTTCTACTGAGAAAATGAACACAAGACCAACTCTGGTGACATTTGCCCCTTGCCCACTGGGGACTGACAGTACAGCGGTGAAGCCATTGGGGAACAGGCTGAAAAGCACAGTTGAACAGGAGTCGATGGTTGACAGTAAGAGCACCAAGGAAGCTGTGGAATTCCATAGTGACCACACGCAGTCAGAGGAGGAGGAGCTTTGGATGGGCCCTTGGAACAACCTCCACATACCAATGACAAAACTGTGACCGATTTTTACAGAAAATTATTTTCATTTTTACTTCCGTTTTTAATAAACTGTGCTTTTTATTGTCACTGAGAAAATAATGTATGGGATTTGTATCAGGCACACAAGCTAAAACTTTGAACAATATGCTTTAAAATTAAAAAATTGACAGATTTGCACTGACATTTGTATCAATTAATTGTTCTTCCCAGAAAATCTTTTTGGGGCAGACTCTCAATTCACAAGATAATATATCATTTAAATATTTAGTTGTTTTAGAGGGGCTTGCATTTTTTCTCATTTTAATAAACAAGAAATAATTTACTAAGTAATTATATATTTTTTTTGGTTGGCATAACTTGTCATGTCTAGCATCCTAGAATTTTTTTTAGTACATTTCACTTTTCATTAAGAAAAATGGGGAAAATTTTGTATTAGACTAGGATTTTATAGATAGTGGGTTTATACAACTGCTGTCTATATCTGCTGATTTTTTAACTGGAAGATAGAATGACAAAGTGATAGTAAGTGTGGGAATCTTCTGTAAGTGATTTAGAATCATGAGTCTATTTCCCTTATTGTCTAGTATAAAGATTAAGTTTTTACATATGTATATGTTGACTTTTTAAGGAACACTTGAGGTCATATCTCTTTTATAAATATCATTTACAATTTTCCCTGGTGTCCCACTTACTACACATAAATACACACGACAAATACTCTTCGTACCAAACATAATTGGCAATTTTGTTTAGCCATCTGAAGTTAAATAATCATTTGGAGCATCACAGAAATCTCAGTAAAATGTTACTGAGATAGGAAAGGGTCAAATTGGCCATAATGCATCTAGAACCACAATTTCGGTAAGAAAGGTGTAGTAAGATCAGAGAAGTTTCACACTAATATCACTAGACATGAATATTTTATCAACTCAGTATAAAGGAATTTGGTAGGATCAAAAATTTACATAATATGTGAAATGCCTATAAAGGCTATAAATCCATAGCTTCAAATATATCATAGCATATCAATTCTTCCAGCTCCAGTTTATAGAATATTTTAATACAAATAATATTTATGTGCATAAGACACAGAACCAGAAAATGCTCACCCGACATTTTTTAATCAAAGGTAAACCTTGGAACAAAGCACAGTGTTTCACCATTAACATAAATGAAAACAAAGTATCCTTTTAAAATTTCCCTTGTGTGTTGCATACTTTTCAGATATAAAAATGATGAAACAATATAGTTTAAGAGAATTCAAGATTCTATTGAATATGATTCAGTATGCTATACATACAACTCACCTCAATTTTGCACAGCACTGACCAAGTTTAGACTTAAGTAAAATTCTCTCATGCATGTTTATTATATGGTTGAAAGACGGAATAGTGCTCTATCATTTACTTTGCTATCATGTTTCATATTTTTAAAATAGTTTAATATAGTGCTATTTCCTTATTTCTAAAGTGAATGGATTGTATGTAACAAACTTGCCAACTTACATGAGTAGTATGTTTTAATTTAAGGTTTCAAAAGTATTTGAGATCAAATACAGTAACATCTCATTTATCTGACATTATTGAAAATTAATACATTATATACATACCTTGCTAGAAAAACTATCAGAATTAACTGGGAGCTTGTTAGAAAGATAGACTCTTGCCCACACTCTCAGGTCTACTCAAGAATCCATGTTCTTACAAGATCCCAAGGGTATTTATATGCATATTAAATTTTGAAAATTAATTATCTATACCATTGAAACCCAGGGCTTTCTTGAAGCACCAAAGTGATTGCTTTTAGTATAAAATATTTTAGATAGGAATTAGATTAAGCATATTATATTTTCTTACTTGCTCAATTAGAGATCACTAAATATAATTTAATGTTTTCCTGATGTTCTGGGGTCATCTCAACTAGTGTCCCATGAGATTCTCTTTGCATACAGCTTTATGAATTTTTTTTGCTTTGTCCAAATTCAGGCTATGATATTTAGCTAATTCTGTCACTGTGCCTCTCTCTAAAATGTATCTTCCCGTTTACTTCTAACCTCCTGGTGAGAAAGTTTGTGTCTTTGTTTGTTTTGCTTGTTATTAAACCTGAGAAAGGGATCAGATATGTGGATTCAAAAATCAAAGTTTTGTGACTCTCAGAAGCTTTTTGGGGTCACTATTGATGTCTAGGCACTGTTCTAGAAACCTGAATTTGTCAGAAGACTAATGCCCTAAGATATGAGATGTCACTGTATTTTAAAGTTCAATTTTACAATGAAATATGCAAAATAGTACAAGCTACTCAGCAGTCATATTTCAGCAATTGCAAGATGATCATTTTAGTAAAAACAATCATAAAGTTAACCTACCCTAAGTTAGTAGAGATAGTAGGAAAATAAACAGTATTTACACAGAGAAAAAAAATCAAATATTTGGTCAGTATATTTTGAGGTAAAGTATACTCAGCAGCAAAAGCATTACCAACTAATTATATAAATCTAGACTTAAATTTAAGTAGTTACTTTGAAAGGACTTTCACTCTTTTATGAAACTGACTCAGGATTAAAGTTGTGGGACCCAGGGGAGATATCCAAGTATGTTTAAACTTTTCAGAATACTTCATATATGATATTTCTATGTAAATGTTTATAAAGAAGTTGGCAGTTATTTTTCCTAGATAGGAATAGCAATTTTTTTTGTTGCCATTCTTAATCAGTACCAGCTTTTAATCAGGCAGAAAAATAGCAAATCTTGGCTGGTTACGCTGAGAATGGACTAATCCGACTATAATATTTATAAACCTGTTGTTTTTAAGAGACAGTGTTGTAAGCATGAAGGGAAAGGGGAGGAAGACTGAAAAAACAAAATCAAGCTGACATATAGGATATTTGTGACTCAATGACCATCAAATCACAATATAATCTCTCTGTCTAGACTTCTCTTTTTCATTGATTACAGACTCTGAGAGTCATCATAGAATTATAACTGTAGGTTGGCCAAAACATCTTTTTAATCCAGAAAAAAATGGTTGCCTTGAATTTTATATGTGGTATGTCATCCATGATGTTAGACCACATTGGTAACAGGGATGTTGAAACATGTTATTTATCCTAAGTGATTCTTCCAAATGGGATCTGATAGCAACTATTAAAATATTGTTAATTGCATTTATGGATCATAGAGCCAGAAAAAAATGAATATTGATTCTTGAGGGAAGACATTTTCTGTTTTTATTTTATTTTGTGAGCCTTGCATTTTCTCTTGTTCTGCTTCACTTTCTGCACTTTGTACCATAAGTGGGGCTTATCTACCACTTCACTCAATTAGTAAAATATGCAGAAAGAGCTAACAACCTATTCTCAGGGCAGATGCCCATTGGTGCCTACAAATATCACAGCGATATGGCTAAGGGAAAGGTTCAAAAATAATATTGAGGACCTCTATTTTTTTTTTTTTGGTAGTACTCCTCAAATGATACCATGGAATTCTTTGCTTTATTTTTCACTTGATTTTGCATTGATTGACCTTTATAATAACAATATTTACTTTCTAGATTCTTTTCTTTATTGCAATCTACTTTAAATTGATGGTAAGTTAAGCACATATATGGAAGACTTGAACATTGTCTATAGTTTGGAAATTATCAACACATTCACTGCTTTCCCAATTTCTTTATCCAAACACCTGTTTTTCTTTAACAAATATTATGTTGCTGTATGAAGAATATGAATTGGTACTTTTAAGTTGAAATGCATTGTTACCCACTACACAATGTTTCAAAAATAAATTTCCATTTAAAAAATGATTTCTCATTCTGTTGGGTGGGGATAAAAATCAGTAACTGTTTTTGCCATTTACATGTTTATGTATTTTAGTTTGATAATAAAAGAAGAGCCTTTTTTGCAAACTCTTGTCTTGAACAATGTGAAGAAAGTGTATTTTAAAATTCTCGTTATTTTTTATGCATTTCAGTCACGTACACTTATGTACACATTACAAAGTTTAAGAAGAGTGAACAATGTGTTTCCTAACATACTGCCTATCCATTCATTTTAAAAAATGATAATCACATAAACACAAAGAGTATGTTATGTTAAGAATGCTAAATGATATCAAAGCACAAATAATATCAAGAAGCATAGTCAATATGAAGTTACACTAGATCTTTGAACATGACTGATGTTTCAGAGATTCATAATTAGATTCATAATTCATAACTACCTGTCCATGCATCCATTTATTTATCTATATGAAATACGCTCATAATTCCATGGCCACAGGCAACTTAACTTTTTAATGCTACTGATGACATAATAATTTTAATTGGTTTTTTTAAAATCTTAAACAGAGTTGGGAAAAACAAATTTTCTAAAACAATCAACTTAAATACAGAGAGAATTCTTAACCGTTTGCTCTTTATATTGTAGAACAGAACTTTACTTATCTCTATCTTTCCAGTGTCCACATACCTCCTTACTGTTGAGAAAAATATTGCATTCAGTAGAATGAGTTAATTCTTGCCCTGTCACTGTGTAAACTTGGGCATGTCATTTTACAATTTACTCCTTTGGAGAATGGCAATAATAACATTCACTTCAATTAAGAGATAAAATATTTAATCTGTACATATTGTACCATATATTAATACTATATGTACAGAATAAAAGATTGGAATGTTTTCTTCATATTTTTCCTCACAGATATGACCAGATTCTACTATGTTCCCACTTAATGCCAGTGCAATTTTTATTGACCTATTTTACAGAGTAAACTTTCTGTTATTACAAAATGCATTTCTCCCCTATGGTTCTGAAAGATGTATATGATTTTATAGAGAGATAAAAGAAACCCATGGAATTTTTTTCTCCTCTGAGAGAAAAAAAAAACATATATATATATGTATATATATATATATATATATAGAGAGAGAGAGAGAGAGAGAGATTGATTTCAGAGAGAAACGGAGAGGGAGAGAGAAACAGAAACATCAATAATAAGAGCATCATCAATGGGCTGCCTCCTTCATGCCCCACACTGGGGATCTAGCCCGCAACCTGGCTAATATCAAGAAGCATAGTCAACATGAAGCTACACTAGGTCTTTGAACCGTGACTTCTTTGTTCATAGGTTGACACTCAATCACTGAGCCATGCCAGCCAGGCTTCTGTATATATTATATATATAAAATCATTGCTCAAGAACAGGATGCAATGCTCAATGCCTGGCCTGCATCAGGACGGTTCAGTGGTTTTACAGGTATGATGTGAGAGAATTCAGAGAAATGTCCTCCAACGTATGTCCCATTGCTATCTAAATACTTACCCAAAATGCACCTTTCATGTACAGTAATTACTTAATTGACAATGGCTCTTTTAGATTTGCTGTGAATGAATCTTGGTTTTTATCCAAAATCTAGCCTAAAATTAGTTCAGAAAACTTAAAATATTTCTTCTAATTGTCAATAGCCTGATTTAAAAAAGCATACTGACAAAAGTTGGTTTGGAAACATCAGTATCTATGGCTCTATGCACTTACTCCCACTACTATCTATCCCCCAGCGGGTTTCTCTACCATTGCCTAGTCTTATAAAGGTTACTGAATTATCTGACCCTATAAAAATGTGGTTCTCAACCTGTGGGTCGCGACCCCTTTAGGGGTCGAATGACCCTTTCACAGGGGTCACCTAAGATCATCAAAAAACACATATATAATTACATATTGTTTTTGTGATTAATCAACTATGCTTTAATTATGTTCAATTTGTAACAATGAAATTGGGGGTCACCACAACATGAGGAACTGTATTAAAGGGTTGAGGCATTAGGAAGGTTGAGAACCACTGCTATAAAAATATCTGTCATAGTACAATGGGAGAAAAAGTGAAATTTTAGCCAGCTCAAATATAGATAGATAGATAGATAGATAGATAGATACAGTTTCTGTAACTACAAAATGGCATGAGCCCTAGGGCCATTTTGAGTAGAAGCAGAAATAATAGGCTCAATATCAGCTTGAAATAAGTTGCAAGTCTTACAAAATACCACTGTGCTTTAAAGAACCAGCCGCTGTGCCCATCTCCAGCCTGTGTTATTTATTTATATCCCATTTCAGGACCAAAAGGCCTATGATGACTTATAAAAATGCACAGACTACCAGTGGCGAAACAAGATCGAAAGAATGAAACCAAGGGAAATAAAGATAAGGGAAGAATAAATACAGTGCTTAGATTAGCACCCAGATTTAGGCGCCCCATGGTTCTATGCATTGGTTATTTAGGCCACAAATTTAGCTCTAATCTCCCCCAGCTATCAATTCAAAAAGGAAAGTAGAATTAGTTACGAGATTTATAGGCTGCATAAAGTTAAAAAACTATTGAAGTGAAGTCAGCTTTGCTTGTTACCGAGACTTGAGAGATATTTTTCCTAAGGGTCTTTATACGAAGTACACTATATGATATATTGGCTTAGTTGCCGTTACTTAAATTTTATTTCTTTGCTTCTCAATTTTTGATTGCATAGCTTGCAAACATCAGCCTTTCTTCCACATCTTCCAGTGCCCAAGTCGCTGACTCTGTCACCTGGCTATCAATGTTTCCTACAATGAGTGGTAGAGGGGAGAGTGCCAGAATATTTTCTACTTTAACTAGCATCACCACCAGAGTTATATTAATCCCACTTTAATTAAGTCATTAATCAAAGGCTGGGTTGTAAAGGTCTGCAATTTTCTCAGCTCTATAGCTGCTCTGTTCGCTGACGATGGCATATGTAAATGCAGACCTATTTCTTTATTTCTTTAGAATATAGGTTTTATCTCCCCCTTGAAGCTTGAGCTTGAATTTAGGGAACCTTTTTCAGATCAATGAACCAGGCTCTTATGAGGTAGATAGAAATGTGAAGAATATGCTATCACTTGAACAGCTTGACAATTTCACCTAATTATGTCTACTTTATTAGCACTTCATATTCATACATTTGGACAAGGGTGGGCATAATTGGTGTTATTTTAAGTGATATCCTGGTGAACCAGCTTTCTAGGAAAAAAAACCACAAATAAAAATATTGTGTTGTGTTTTCAGATTTTTATACATACGTAATCCCACCATAGTCATCTACTGATGGCTAAATAACCAGCTTGCCAAATATCTGAAAATTTTATAATTGGCTCTCACAAGCTATTATGGACCTGGTTTACATATTTTGTAATAGAGCAATTATTAAGAACACTCAGTTACTTTCACTCTCAAAAAGCGGGGGGGGGGGGGGGGGGGGTGCAGCAGAAACTCTAAAATCAAGAAAGGCATTATAGAACATCCCTGAAGGACATGGAAAGGTCAAATATACAAGTCTGCATACAATGTGGGGAAAAGAAGAAGCCAAGAGAATACAGGAGGATGCCAGTCAAGCAAAAAGACCATTTGTGCAAAAGCCAGAAATGTAAGAGAAATTATATTTTCAAAAAGTGACCCTATAATTCAATTTTACATTTTAGTGAAATGCGAGTGGGATGGGATCAGGAAATGGAAAGATAAGTCCAGATGTTAGGCTAGACCTAGACCATTAAAGAGCCAATTTCCACCTCACTACATAGACTTTTAAAAAAATCTAAACAAGAGAGATCATTTTAACACGTTAAGCCCCATGTCAGTCACCAGTGACTGACACTATACTTTCTATCCGGAAAACAAAACAGGCTGGGCGCTTAACGTGTTAAGAAGCTTTGTATATAAGATGAAAGACAGGATTAATAAGGAAAAGGTTATGAGTGATAGAAAGAGCAGAAAATTTCATCACAGAAGGCCTGTGTTCAAACCTTATTTTACCCATGAATACTAATGGGCCTTTCTATTGTTAAACCCAAGGACCACTAACAATGCAATTATTTCCATACCCTTCCTTTTCTAATCTTCCAACATCTTTAGAATTTATACAGTCTTCCCAGATCCTCTCATTCATTTTCCTACCTCAAGACAAAAGTGGCATGAATAAACTTTTGAAAATATTAAATGACCTTTTTATTCATCTGTAATTCGTGTTTCTCAGTCAGTCCACCTAACCACCTAATGAGAGGCATATCCTAAATATGAGCTAGACTAGGTACATTAGTCCAAATCCTGGCTGTGCCACTACCATAGCTAAGTCCTTTATCTGCAAAGTGGAAGTAATAATGGTACTTACCTTGTGTACTGCTAAAAGGATTATATGAGCCATTTTTTGTAAAGCTTTTCAAACATTACTATTGGGGAAAGGGTGAGAATTCCCCCATTCTATTCTCCTTTAGTTCTGGCTGGACTGGTTGCAAAATAATAACATTATCACAAGATTAGATTAATAGGAGGAAAAAAATTAGTAGGCACATTGGGGGAATCACAATATGATGCTCAGATCACAAAACGAGGCTCAAAAAGTTACGGAACAAGGCACCTTTTATACTTTTTTAGACAAAGAAACAATGATTTGTGAGAAATTGACATAAAGTAAGTAAGTGCTCATTAGAAAGAATCTAAGCAGGTTTGGGTACTCATTAGTGAGGAATCTAAACAAAGTCTGGGCTTGGGTAGTAAATCAGTCAAGGTGTTGCAGGTTTGTTTTTACCCGCTTTCGGACTCTGGATTTTATAAATTGTGATAAGGTTGTCTCTCAGTCCTTCAGGGGTGGAGAGGGCACTTCTGGAGATTTATTTCCTGCTTTTAGGGGAACAGGAGAGTCACAGAGCTCTTCCTGCTCTGACTGCTTCTGTGATTGTAGTTCACGATCATCAATGTGCCATTGTCTGGGGCAGCCTGCCTGGGGCCCAGATACTACAGAAGTGAAACAAAAGAAAGGGTGGAGGGGGGAAATCACTTCAAGAAGAAAGTGGACACAGGATAAATCTCATCTAGACAGAAAGAGGAAATAAAAAACCTGCTGACTCCATCCCCAGGTGGATTGTGAGAAGGCAGTGGAATGTGTATGCTGTGCTTCCTACTGTCCTTCTCTGCTCTTGCCCCCAGTCACTGAATGGTAAAGCCAGTCAGAAGACAGGAGTTTTTGATCTGGGTTCTTATCTCAGAACTAGAGGCCCCGTGCATGAATTCATGAATGGATGGGGTCCCTCGGCCTGGCCGGCAATCGGGGCCAGCTGGCCAAGGGGAAGGATCACGGGAGAGAGGCGGGGGGAGGGACTGTGGGAGGTTGGCAGGCTGCAGGAGGTTGGCTGTGGGAGCGCACTGACCACCAGGGGGCAGCTCCTGCGTTGAGCTTCTGGCCCCTGCTGGTCAGGGTGTGTCATAGCAACCAGTCGACCGGTTGTTCAGTCACTTAGGATTTTATATATATAGATTGGGGATGTTTTCCTAGGGAGCTCCAAACCAACATGAGCAAGCTTACCAGAGTAAAGACAGTGGTGGTGTTGCAGGATTCCAGGCAGGAGGGATAGGGAAACTGAGACAGGAAAGTTAAAACAAGGCAATCTGAAGTGTGGGCAAAACAGTGTGGGCAATCTGCAGCCAGCTTGTAACTAACAAACCATTATCTTCCCCAGCCAAGGACATGAGAGAAAATGGTTAAGAAAAAACCTCCCTAATGAGACAATGCAGAAAGGAAGCGGGGAAGGAAAAAAGGGCAGTTTTACTCCCTAAGCAGAGAAGCCAGCAGTCTCAAGGCTTGGCAAGATAAAGTTGCCAGGTGAGTCTCATGGTTTCTGGGAAGATCACAATAAAGTTAAAACACACACACACACACACACACACACACACACAAAGGGAGGTGTGCAGGGGTGAGGGAACTTTTTGTACCAAAATAGTCAGTAGAGGAATTTTGACTCCTATAGTCAGAAGGGTATATAATACCTCAGAATCCCCACGCAATTTGCTCTTCAGATTATCTGAGAGCCCATCTGCACTTCATAAGCCAGATGTATAGGTTTGCTTGCTTTGCTTTTTCAGTAAAGGTGCATGCTTTAATTGCTTTAATCAATTAGCTTCTTTGCTCTAGCTGCTTTGGCTCAGTGCATAAAGCTTCGGCCTGTGGACTGAAGGGTCCCGGGTTCGATTCTAGTTAGGGGCACATGCCCAGGTTGCAGGCTTGATCCCCAGAAAGAGGCGTGCAGAAGGCAGCCAATCAATGATTCTCTTTGATCATTGATGTTTCTAGCTCTTTCTCCCTCTCCCTTCCTCTCTGAAATCAATAAAAATATATTTAATAACAAAATAAATTAGCTTTTCACAACGCAGTAAAAGTCTCTCATATAAATTCATTTATATGAGAAGACAAAGATTGAGGTTATGGACAGCCATCTTCACTGTCTCAGGGAGCTGTCCTGTCTGGTAATACTTGGTGCTGCATGAAGATCAAAGAGCGTGATTGAGATCTGAGGCGGATGGCTACCAGTTAACTCTTAGCTGCACAACTGTCCTTAATTCCCTGTGAGGGTTGCAGTAAGACCAGTCCCTTTGGGTGTTTCTTTTTTGTTTTGTCACTGGGGTATTATTACAGCATAATAAAAATCAGAAAAACATACTAGGCCTGTGCTCTGGGGCAGAAAATTGAGAATAAAACCAAATTAGGGTTTGGGTCCCTGCACAAGCTCCGAAGATCAAAGAGGCAAATTCCTCTCCAGTTCGAGAATCTCCAATGTCCTTATGTGAGAAAGGCTTTGCAGAGGTGTCTGAGGTTGAACCCTAAGACATGTAGGGGCCTCACAGGGACTCCAGAATACAACTGTAATTAAGCTTTGACCCAACCAGGGAGTGCGCATAAGGGCTGGTCCCCTAGAACTCTGGTTCCTCACGGTTGATCTAGACGGCCAGGGAGAGAAACTAAGGCACATAAAAGAAGTGGAGATGACCTGCGGTTTCACCACCTCTGAGAGCTCCCTCCACAAGCAGCACACTTTGACCCATTACATAAAGTCCTTAGCTTTTTGGCCTCTGGAGCATGGCCGGAAGGAGAAAGAATGTGTCATCCATCAGTTGTCAGCATGTTGCACCTCTCTGCCTGCCTCTCTCCTCCGTGGCTTTTGGGGAAGAACCAACTGGGGACCCCTCAAGTTTCAGAGATATTATCTAAAAAAACCCTGAGAAAGTTCCTCCTTTGGTTGCCTTCACAGACATGGTCAGCAAAGGGCCCTGGCCGAAGGCTGCTAAAGGACAGACTGCCGACATATAAACAAAGGCTTCCGAGCGGCGCTCTAGTTAAACAAACGGAGGCTAAGACCTTAAAACTGTTTGCCAGGCTGGTTCAGGCCCTTTACTAATTAGGGGACTCGTTCCACGCCAGCTGTAGAATGGGCGAAATAAAGGGACTTTTTCATGCCTGTACTCCGGGCTCTGATACCTAACTTTGAGACATGAAACAAAACATGTGTTAAGTATCTTGAAAAAGCTGGCAGGCACAGCAGGGAGTATTGGCTTTGTCCTACTGAGCCCCTACCAAAATGTAAGGGGCATCAATGAGTTACCTGTTTGGATACAAAGGAAGGACTGCCCATACTACTCGTTAGGATGTGCTACCCTGGCCTCTCCTGTTTGGACATGTTTTCTGAAATACATGGTTATAAGTTTTTTCCCATGGCTTGAAGGCAATGGCCTGCACCCGCAGAAGATAAGATACACTCCCCAGCCGACTCGGGTGCTCCCTTCTGCCTGAGCTGTGCGCCCACCAGACATCCTGCTACCTTCCCATGACGTTCTGCTGTTCAGGCAGCTCCCCGAGAAGGCTGGTGCAACCCCGACCCAATCCCTATGGAAGGAGTTTAGACATGGAAAGGCAGTTTTGGGGGGAGGGGGTTCCTGGGGGAGGAAGACATATTCACAGAGGATGGAGGGATGTTACAAAATAAGGGGAAGAGGAAGAGGGGGGCCCTGGGTGAGCGTTGAGCTTTGTAACTGACACCCTGTAGGAAAGGAGCCAATGAAGAGAGCATGGGGGGCATAAATTGAGGAAGAATTCCATTAGAAAGGATCATGCTCAGACAAGAAAGCTATCAGCATATATAAACCGGGAGACACAGAGACTCAGAGGACTAGATGGTCTTCCCCTGAGAGAGAGAGAGAGCAGGTTTTTCCCATCTGGGGACCCCTCCCTAGGGGGAGTTTGTATATGCTTGTAATAAACTTCCATACTTTGGCTTAAAGTCTTTTAGTCTGGGAGTTTTATTCTTCAAACTTCGTAGGATAAGAACCCACAAGGAGAGTCCCCTGGTCCCAGTTCCACATAACACCTGTATTAGAAAAAAAACACTCCCTCGGTGCTTACAACCACATGCTGGTCTCAGCCCGCTGTGAGAGAATGTAGTACAATTTCTTAAACTCTCACAATGTCTCTTGGCCTGATCCTGTTGGTGCGGACCTAACATTTTGGTGCTGAAACCCGGGGATTCACTTAGGGAGCTCACAGGGACCCCCACTCCCGGCTGCAGGCTTCTCCAGACCACACCAGCCACTGGAATTCCCGGTGAGTAAGAGTCCTTCCCTTGACCCTCTGATTTGCTGGCTTTCGCCTCACCAAAGCCCTTGCATGCAGGGCTGGAGCGTCCATTCCTCCAGGCCCAGGTCCCTAGCTGCCCTGTTAGTGGGACGCCCTAAGCTAGTGGTCAGCTTCCCTCTTCTCCAGGATAGACTTCTTACTACCCACTTTTCCCCCTCTCCACCACACCAACCAATCTACTCCCCCTAACAGCACCTCTCGCTCACAGCCAGCAGGCCCAAATGGCTCAGTTTCTACTGTACCAGGGCCTGGCCCCAAGATGATAATCAGCCCATCTGGCCTGAGAATGGCACTTTCCATTTCAATACCCTCGCTGACTTAGACAACTATCGCCACCGCACGGGGAAATGGTCAGAGCTTCCCCCACGCCCAGGCCTTCTTCCTTCCCCGAAGTCTCCCTTCTCTCTGTTGGGACTGGGCCATTTACCAAATTCTTCTTTTTCATTCTAAACCTCCCCCCGCATCTTCCCTTTCTGACAAACCTCACTGAGACCCAGCTAATGATTCAGCCCTAACCTGGGGACAGGGAATTCTGGCCTATAAATAAACCTCTCCATTGTAGCACTGTTCTCCTACTAAGTTTGTTTTGCTAATACTTATGGCCTTTTACCACAGTAGGGATTTAAGGAAAGCTTATGAAGTGTGCATTGTCACAATTGCAAATGAATGAAGGGAAACTTTCCTCACAGTCCCTGAAAACTGCCTGCCTCTCACAAAAGCAGAAAAGCCTGCTTTCTCACCCCCAACCTTACCCCCTTTCCACAGAGCAGTTGCCTATGTAACCCTTTCTTTGCTACCAGACTGCAGGCACCTATTTGCAAAATTGCAAACAGCTACTTAACCAGTGGTTGTCAACCTTGGCTGCATATTAGAATCACCTGGGAATCTTTTTAAAATCCTGATTTCTGGGCCTCATCCTCCAGAAATTCTGTTTCTTTGTTATGGGGTGAGGCCACAACATTAGTAACAAAGAAACAGAATTTCCGGAGGATGAGGCCCAGAAATCAGGATTTTAGAAAGATTCCCAGGTGATTCTAATGTGCAGCCAAGGCTGAGAACCACTGGACTTAACAGTTCTGCCACTACCAGAGCAGAGCTCACTATCACCCAAACCTTAGCATGTTCTCTCTAAGGAAAGTAATAAACTGAAAGCCTGTTAAAGGAATTGTTCAGGTCTGTTAATGGCCAAGCACTTTAGAGATACAGTAGGTCCTTGGGTTACATCCGAGATCCCTTCCTACAGCACCACGTAACACGATTTTCGCCATAAGTTGGAACCCACCTACATAAGCACCTACCTCACTCACAAGGAGCACAGACACAGCAGTAATGAAGGGCAACAGTAAAAAAAAATTAAAAGATAATAACTCCTGACCTTTACTTGCGTTAAATAAATAATAAAAAACATTAAGCACATATGTACATATGTCAAAATGACGGAACTTTTTTTTTAAATAAATAAACTAGAGGCCTGATGCATGAAGATTCGTGCAAGAATAGGCCTTCTTTCCCCTGGCTGCCGGCACCGGCTTCCCTCCAGCACCCTGGACCCAGACCTTAGCTCTGGCCACTGCTTTCCACCTTCTCTCTGGCCAGAGCTGCCTTCACTCTGGCCCTGCCACCCTTCTGTAGCTCCCTCCACGCCCCGCTTGCCCCTCATAGCAGGCGTCCCACCCTGCCCCGGCAGCTCCACGCCTGCGCGTGTGCTGCCCAGAGGCCCGGAGTGGCTGGGGCGGGGCAGAACACCTGTGTCGTCGCCATGGTGATGACACAAGCATGCCGACGACTGCCATCGTTGTCGTGTCAATTTGCATATTCCCTCCTTATTAGCTGTGAGCGCCCCCACCTTTGTCGTGGAGTGACAGTCAATTTGCATATTCTGTCTTTATTAGATAGGATGGGAGATGGCGACATAACCATGAAATGACATATGTTGAGTCCAACGTAACCCGAGGACTGCCTGTACATTTTATCCAACAGTCTCAGGTAGTAGGAAAAAGTTACCAAAATCTAGTCTTAGGACCCCAGACCCACCCACTGGGCAACTGGTAGAAGTAATTTTCAATGTTTTAACAACCAAGACAGGGCAGAGGAAGAGCAAGAAAGCCATCCCTTAGAAACAAAAGGCTCAGATTTTAAGTCATGTCACCTCAGGGGCCATGCCCTCTCTGTCGCAAATTTGGCCACTGGAAGAGGAACTGTCCTGGGGACTGGAAGGTCCCCGGGACCAGAACCTACCCACATGATGGCCTTGAACTGAGGGGGCCCAACATTCCAGTTGGCCCCCACTAAGAGCATCACCAATGAATGGCTGGAGCCAAGGCTGGCCCTCGAAGTGACAGGTAAGATAATTAAATTTTCTTAGACACGGGGGCTGCTTACTTTCTCACCAAAGCCTCTTACAGGCATCCTCAATGCTACCCTCCCACGCTAGCCCAGTGGTTCCCTACCTCTTTTTGGCCATGCCCCACCTAAGCATCTCTAAAATCCTGATGTCCCCCTCCCCCTGTGATAAATAATTCTTATTATTCAAAAAGTGAACTCCTATTCACATGGAGGAAACTTAAAAGGCCATTAACTTGGTCTAAACAAACTTCCAAAGAACATGGCATCCATGAAAGAGAAAAATAAAAGAACAAAAGGACAGCTGAAGTATGGAGAAAGAAATCACTAATTGTTAAAAAATAATAATATGAAAAAATAGCAAATAAGTTTCAAAATATATAATAGAGAACTGAAATGCATAAATATGTGACAACATATATTTATATACTGCATATGAGGCCCCTAGAAGCATAAGAAATGCAAAAAATTCACTGTTAGCTCATTCTCGAATTGCCCCCCTTAAAAATCAAATTGGCCCCCTGTGGGGCATGTGCCTCACTTTAGGACCCACTGATCTAGCCCTTCAACTGTAGTCTGGAGAATCTCACTTGTAGTCCTGCTTTTCAGCAGCTACAGGGAGGAGTACAGCCCCTCCCCTTGTAAGGAATCCAAGTGGTTGGCAAGCCTACAGGGCCTACTCCCTTCTGCCTCCCCCCTCTCCACATACCTTTTTCTCCAGCCTCCTAAAAAGTTGCCAAGGTCATGTTATACCTGTTACAAAGTTTATCATGGAAAATCGTTTGGATAATAATTGGCTTTCTCACAGAGTTTTTAAGACTATAAGTGTAACTGAAATGAAGGGTTCTTTTTTTGTTGTTTTTTGTTTTGTTTTGTTTTTATAAAGCTTTCCAGTTGTTGCTATGTATGCCTATACATAGTTTTCCAAAGTCTTTAGTAATTTAAAAACTTTGAAGCATTGCTGGGTTAAATAATAAAAGTTATTGAACATCTAAATATTTTAGAATAACAAAATACTAAAACATTAATTGCTAGACAAGTCTCAAGTTTGCTTGCTCTTAGATTTTTATTACAGAAGGCTTATAAATTGGATTTGAAACTGTTGATGCAATGTCTTGTTTTGTTGGAGGTGTGTTTTCTTGAAATGAAGATTATATTTAAAGTGTGTTCATAAACATCAATCTAAGGAATGCTGGCTGTTTCCTTTTTGGTTATCACTGAAAATTAAGGTTTCTAAGAATTAAAAGTTCAAATTAAAAAAACTGTATAGTTATAATAATAGAAGGCACAAAATATGAAGACATTTTACTGGACAAGGACTGAAATTAATCATTCTAATGACAGTTTCTGAATAGATAAAAAGGTTTATACATATTGTAAAGGGGTGCATAAAAGGTTGTGAAGGTTACAAAAGTTTGTAAAAGTTTAAGTTTGTAGAAAAACCAGTCAGGCTACAGTCCCCTTCCTCTACCTAATTTCTCCCTAGTGGACCCAGAGTTACTTTCATTACACTTTCTCTTGCTCTTTGTTGGTGTGGGGGAAATCTGCCTGTCCAGCTGTAGAGTAAGTCCTTTCTCAAAAACACAGCAATATATATATATATATATATAAAAGGCTAATATGCTAAGTGTCCCTCCCACCATCCAACCGATCACTATGACACACACTGACCACCAGGGGGCAGATGCTCAACTCAGAAGCTGCCATGAGGCACACTGGCCATTTACAGAGAAATAGCAGCACGGACCTGGCACCCACAAAACAACACTTGGTTTCCCCCAAGTGGGACACAGGCCCCACCACCACCCTGAAGCGACACCCCACCAAATCGTAGCCAACGCTGTCATGGCGCAAAATGCGGCCCACAGCTGAGCCCAGACCAGCCCAAAAAGGGGTGCTGTGGGAGCCAGGTAATGATGTCACGTAGCAACGCCCGGCTTCCTGTCCTTAGTGACTAGCCTCCTCAGTTTCTTCAGCCCAGGAACACGACTTGCTTTATAGCCAAGTGCACAAACATTTCACACTTTAATCAAATGTTTGTGAAGTGTTTTCCCGTGCCTCATCTCATTTGATCCTCAAAGAAGTCGTGGAGTAGGTAGATAGGAGACTCAGTAGAATCCTATTTTCTTTTCATTAGCAGGAAATGGAGATTCAGAAAGTTTAGAAACTTGACCTGACTGAAAAGAAGTAAGAAATGGTGGACCTTGAAAATGACTTCAGGTTTTCTCACTGCGCAGAATATAGTCAAACACTGCTGCAGTTAAATAATTCACCCTTTGTTCTCCCTGCATGATACACAATCTGCTTTATGTTGATATTTATTGCTGTGTTGCTGACAAGTACCTGAAAGAGAAGTTGGGATGCTTCACTGGGCTGCAAAAAGTTTAGCTACATCAGAAAGCAGGTCTAATTAAGCAAGTTTATTCTATATCTATAAAAGGCTAAGTTGACTTGCACATGCACAATACATATAAAGCTTTCACTGGCGCCAATCGCATGCGTGTGTTTTGATCTGTCACTGTTGATCGTGAATTTGGTTGACACTTTATTATAGAGAAAAGATGAATAGCGATATTAAAATATTTATTCTAATTAATTTCCTTTCAATGTGCATGAATCTGTGCACTGGGCTATTAGTACTAAGATGGAAGTTATTATACCGGGCCCTGAAATACCTCAAGGATTTATTTTCTCTCCCAAGTTTTCAAACTAATTAGGCCTATTCCGTTTGAAATATTACATGGGAAGCTTTACCAAATAAAAATTAATAATAACTATGTTTAATTATATACATATATTAATATTAAAATAAATGTACTGGAAATTTCAGTCAGTTCGAGTAAGAAATTTGCAAAGATTCAGAGCTGAGCTCAAACAGGAGATTCTCAAGAGTAACAGGTATCCTGTCCATGATATCGGACAAGCCTAGAGTAATAGTTCCCTTGGGAAGCATCTGGAAGTACTACAGATGTTTGAGATCCACACATTGGGATATTTATAAATTGTTTCCAGAACTCCAGTACTCAACAAACACTTTCAATAGTATATCTGCAGCATTTTAAAATCTTGCATATTATTTGTTCTTTATATATTAAAACTCTACATTGACTCTAAGAATATAAACTTTATGTCATTTTATAATACTTGTTATTTCCCAACAAGTTGTTATCTTGGAATATTATATCTTATGGAAGAGCAAGGTTCTTTGTCAATTGTTTTATGGTCAAGTTTAAAAGCATGTCATTTTAAGTTTGTCATTTTTTTTTCAGATATAAGCAAGCTTGTTTCTATTTCCCCAGAACAATTTGCTAAAATATATTTCCATAAGCAATACTGAGGCATTTATATTTTTCTCCCTACCTTATCTCTGCAGAATTGGACAACTCTCAATGAGTATTATTGTTCTCATGGCAATGTGTTTGTTTTCATAAATTCAATAAGAATCTATTCTCTTTATATAACCAGGTTCCAATTATGGTTTTATTAACCAAGACTTTGTCTGGAATGCCATATCTGAGAGAGACATAGCAAGACTCTGGATGTCAACAGCTTTCAGGAATAAAAGATTAACTCTAAAGCCAAAGAAAGCACCTTGGAGAAATGGCCTGGTACCTTGCTTATTCACTTGGTTCACAGCAATCTTTCCTGGTAAGGGATGAAGGTTGCTTTCCTGAGAGATAGTAGAAAGAACCTCGAGACATCTTGGGGACCTCTAGAACTTGAGAAACCTACACAGACCCTTGCAGGCAAAGCCAGATGGCAACTGTGTGGCTTGGCTTCTGTGCCCTGAAGGGTTGACTGAAGCTCAATCTGAATATTCCTCATAAGTGAAATTCCAGCAAAGTTAATCTAAAAAGCCTGTATAACCAATGACTATTCTTACTGTGTTTATACAAATGTTTCAGTAAAAATCACAATGCCCAATTATAGGTATTAAATTCTAGTACAATTAACTGCCTTCAAATTTTTGTTTTAAGACTGTGTTTACATATACTATACAGACCTCAATACCCAGTAATATCACCAGAAATGTTCTAAATACAGACAATTTATCAAATTATCACCACTTGCTTTTTTTCCAGCAAAAGCTTTGCATTTAGAAATCTTCTCAACCGGTTTATAATTTACTATATTGGTTAACCTGTGTGTTCTTCTTTCTATTTTCATGTAAGATGCCTATGATATTATTAAACACATACTTACTTGTTTACCTTGAATTAAACCTATTTTTTTTTATAAGTCCCCACAGGAACCTCAACCTGTGACCTACTCTTGGGAGCCCATTGAGGACCTCAAGCTCCTTTTCAAGAAACAAGAACTTATTACAGATCAATAATGCAATAACTACACATTAATATAAATGTCCTCCACTCCTTACAGCATAGCCACCCTCCTGCCACAGCGCTAGCCTTGAGGACTGTCCACTACAAACCCCTCTCCCTAAGTGACTCTCATTCAGACTTTCAGAGTCTCAGTCAGGGTCAACGCCGCTTAACAGCATGGAAGTCACTATAGAAGATGGACTTTTGCCCATGTTTCCCATTCTGAGTCCATTATTAACATTAATATCACTAAAACAAAGAGGGAGGAATATTAGGGATACTATCCCTGGCCTCTCCTGTTTGGATATTTTTCTGAAATACATTAAGTTTTTTTCCATAGCTTGAAGGAAACAGCCTGCCCCTGCAGCAGATAAGATATCTCCCTAGCCGACTTGGGTGTTCCCCTCTGCCTGAGTTGTGTGCTATCTTCCAAGGACGTCCTGTTGTTCAGGCAGCTCCCCCAGCAACCCTGACCCAGTCCCTAAATGAGAAAACATAACATTCCCTCAGTGCCGACACCAAAACACTGGTCTCAGCCCACTGTGAGAGAATGTAATAGTTTCTTAAACTCTCACAATGTCTCTTAGCCTGGCTCCTGTTGGCGTGGACCTAACTCCATTCAGGCATCTGTTATGCATGGCTCCACAGGACCCAGAGGACAGCAGAAATAGACAGGAATGACAGATTTTCAGACACTCCAGTCGACATATGTATTGGATAGCAATTTTTTTTTGAGGGAATGAAAATACTACAAGAATTTGGAGGAGTCCCATCTTGACAACGGATGGTGAGGCTAGAATTACAATTCTTACTCCAGCAGGGCCTCTGGCAGGAAAAAAGGGTCAGTGGCTGGCGGCATTGCCACCTAAATAAGATAGGAGTACACCCAGAAGGTATGAGCCCTCCCCCTGCAGCACAGGGAAGGAGGGGTCGGAGGCAGAGGAAGTTTTAAATCAATTGAGAGTAAAGATGCAAGTGGGGTACACAGTAAGCACTAGTTAAGCCTGGAAACCCAGGTGTTACACAGTAAGCACTAGTTAAGCCTGGAAACCCAGGTGTTACACAGTAAGGACTAGTTAAGCCTGGAAACCCAGGAGTTACACAGTAAGGACTAGTCAAACCTGGAAACCCAGGGGTTACACAGTAAGGACTAGTTAAGCCTGGAAGCCAAGGGGGTTATACAATAAGGACCATGAAGCCTGGAAACCTGCACCTGAGAAGGGATGCCTTCTCCAGGGGTAACATAGGAGACAACGGGGACGCCCATTCTCCCCTATGATCTCCTCTATTCTCCTTCAGATGGGAAACCAAAATTCAGTACCACAAGATTCTCCAAGGGGAGGCATTTTAAAGAACTGGGACAACTTTGACCCTCAGACCTTAAAGAGAAAATGAATCCTTTTCTTTTGTAATACAGCTTGGCCCCAATATAAATTAGGAGATGGGGAAGTCTGGCCTGGAAATGGGAGCCTAAATTATAATATAATTTTGCAATTAGTCTCCTTCTGCTGAAGGCAGGGCAAGTAGACTGAAATACCTTATGTCCACTTCTTTATGGCCCTGAGAAATGACTCTAAATTACACCAGAGCTGTAAGAACGATCCTGCATTCTTAGCAGCCACAGCAAAGAAGGAACTAAATCTTGCGAGTGAATGCCCAAGTCCACCCATAGTGCTGCAACAACCAGCTGCTCCAAAATCAGCACCGCCCCATACTAAATCAACTAATTGAGGGGAGGATAAAGCAGTAGATACAAGAGGAAAACAAAAAAATAGCACCTTGACTTTTCCCTTTGAGGGAAGCCCCAGCACAGGGGGGAATAATGAGAATTCAGGTTTCATATACCATACAAGACTTACTAGGCATAAAGTACAGGTTGGGGGGTTTTACAGACGACTCTGGAAAATTTATCAAGAATGATGGAAGCTTACCTTAATGTATGATTTATCTTGGAGGGATGTGAATCTAATCCTCCAAGAAGCCCTGACCACATCAGAAATCGACAGTATTAAGGGAAAGGCATTAGCCTATGCAAATGAAATCCACATGCAGAATAACCACCCACCAGGCGTGGAGGCCGCCCCCCCTTCTAATCCTAATTGGGACTATGGTTTAAAGGGTGGGAGATGGGCTAGAGAGCACATGCTTTTGTGCCACCTGCAGGGAATGAAAGCCTCCCAAAGGAAATCTGTTGATTGCAATAAGCTAGCAGCCATTGACTAAGGCAGTGGTTCTTAACCTGTGGGTCATGACCCTTTTGGCGGTCGAATGACGCTTTCACAGGGGTCGCCTAAGACCATCCTGCATATCAGATATTTACATTACAATTCATAACAGTAGCAACATTACAGTTATGAAGTAGCAACGAAAATTTTATGGTTGGGTCACAACATGAGGAACTGTATTTAAAGGGCCAGAAGGTTGAGAACCACTGGACTAAGGTTCCCAAGAAAATCCCAGCTTCTTCATAGAGGCTAAGGGAAGCTTTGATCAAATACACCCATCTATATCCTGATGACCCAGCTGGAGCAATTATCCTAAACAATAATCCAGTCAGCCCCAGATATTAGGAGGAAGCTACAGAAATTATGAATGAAACCAACCACCCACATGGAAAAGATGTTAAGAGTAGCATCCTCAGAAAGAATATATGCACCCCTAATGTTCATAGCAGCACAATTTACAATAGCTAAGATTTGAAACCAGCCTAAGTGCCCATCAGCAGATGAGTGGATTAAAAAACTGTGGTACATCTACACAATGGAATACTACACTGATATAAAAAAAAAGAAAACTCTTACCATTTGCAACAGCATGGATGGACCTGGAGAGCATTATGCTGAGCAAAATAACCAAGTCGGAGAAGGATAAGTATCACGTGATCTCACTCATTTGTGGAATATAATGAACAATGTAAACTGATGAACAAAAATAGATCCAGACCCGGACAGACAAAGCGCACCCTGCTGCCAGCTTAGACACAGCCCTTGCCGGGTAAGCACCCCACTCCGGCACAGGCAGACCCTTTGCTGGTGCACACCCCACCCCCAGCACACAGAGCTGCCACCTGGCGCATTCCCTACCCTCAGCCCAAGTCAGAGCTGCTGGTGCAACTTGGTGTGCCCAACCGCAGGTCACAGGACCACACTGCACCATCCCTAGAGGGACTTAGGGCACCATCCCACCTTAGGGGCTGGGGCCACACAGTGAACTGCATGCCAGAGGGCTCTGGGCCCTCAGAAAGTGGCGCACTAGCGGGACTGTGCACCTGCCCCCACCAACCCCAAGAAATGGATAACAGAGGGACCAGAACCATGGGAGAAGGGGGTACAACTAAGAGCAGAGACAATAAAGGTGTGCAACTCAAGGCAGACCCAGCCCCCGGGGCTATGGAGTCCAGGACCATTGGACTGCAAGGGGCTTCAACCCCTCGGAACCCCTACCATTTGCAACAGCATGGATGGACCTGGGGAGCATTATGCTAAGCAAAATAAGCCAGTTGGAGAAAGATAAATATCACATGATCCCACTCACTTGTGGAATTTAATGAACAACATAAACCGATGAACAAAAATAGAGCCAGAGACATAGAAGCGTCGAACAGGCTGTCAAACTTTAGAGGGAAGACAGGGGAGGACTTGAATGGTGCATATAAGCATAACCAAGGACACAGACAGTTGGGGGGGAGGGGAGTGGAGGTATGTGCTGGGGGATGGGAGTGGCTGAGGAGAGGTCAATGGGGGGAAAAAAGACATATGTAATGCTTTCAACAATAAAGAATTTAAATTTTTTTAAAAAGCAGCAACCTCAGTATCTTACAACAGGGATCAAGAGGAGGAACAAAGGGCTTTAGAAAAGGAGAAATGCAAGGAGAGAAGGCAGGCCCAGCTTATTGCTGCTTGCGGGGCCACAGGCAAGGAAACCTGAAAGCCCTCCTCCCAGCACTTGCTATAAATGCAGGCAGCCTGGACCCTGGAAAAAGGACTGCCCTAGAAGGGCGCTGCCTTGAAAACCATGTCCCTTCTGCAACAAGCCTGGCCACTGGGAGAAGGACTGTCCCAAGGCCAGGGGGCTCCTGGACCAGAACTGGCTCATCCAGTGGCCTTAAACTGAAGGGGCCCCAACCTCCAGTCGGCTCCCGCTAAGAACATCATCAGTGGGGGCACAGAGGGAAGGGTAACCCTTGAAGTGGCAGGAAGGCCTGTTAACTTTCTTTTAGACAAGGGAGCCGCCTTCTCGTGCTAACCCCATACTGAGATCTCTCTCTCCTGTCAGTAGCATTATACAAGGGGTAGATGAAAAATCCAAGACAAAGTACTTTACCCCACCTTTATGTTGCCTGTGGGGAGCAACGGGTTTTGTACACCAATTCCTGGTTATGACAGAGTGTCCGCCCCATTGGTAGGGAGAGATATTCTACGCAAAGTCAAAACCTTTGTGATTTTTTCAACAGAGACCCAGAGTCTCATTCCAATTATGACTTTACTTGTAAAAAGAGGGGTAGCTGAAATAGATGTAGATATAAACCAGGAACCTAACCCCCAGTCTGGGCCATGGGAACTCCAGGACAAGGCCATAAAGCAGCGGTTCTCAACCTGTGGGTCGCAACCCCTTTGGAGGTCGAACATCCCTTTCACAGGGGTCGCCTAAATACATCCTGCATATCAGATATTTACATTACGATTCATAACAGTAGCACAATTACAGTTATGAAGTAGCAACAAAAATAATTTTATGGTTGGGGATCACCACAACATGAGGAACTGTATTAAAGGGTCATGGCATTAGGAAGGTTGAGAACCACTGCCATAAAGCAAAACCAGCTATGATCAGGTTAAAGGAATCAAATAAATTTCCAAACAAGCAATAATATCCTATAAATCTAGAAGCAAGGAAAGCCTAGAAAAGATTATTAAAACATTCCTTGGTCACCGGCTGCTGTTTTCTTATAATTCCCCCTGTAACAGTCCTATCTTACTCATCAGAAAAAAAGGATGAACATATAGATTAGTATAAGATCAAGGAGGCTGTGATTCCTATACATCCTATTGCACCAAATCCATATACAATTTTAGGGGAAACTCACTCTCAAACTCAATGGTTTTCAGTATTAGCCTTGAAAGATGCTTTCTTTTGTATCCCATTAGACCCAAACTGCCAATTCTCGTTTGCCTTTGAGTGGGTAGACTCCTACAGCGATGACATGCCTAACAGAGTGCTAGGTTTTCAGAGGCACAAAGCTGAATTAGATTGCGTGGCTACACTCAGAGAATGCAACGCACTACTGCCAGGAAACGAACTCAGCCAAGTGAGTAGTTCTGGTTCCCATTAAGAGGAAAAAAGGACACAACACCTTATCTGTGTAACTATTTTAGAATTCTGAAAAAGTATAAAGAAATAAAAACAAAAAGTAAAATCAATATGGCCATTGTTTTGTTTTCTCCCATATAACTAGTTTTAGACTCAATTTAGTCTTTTTTTAAATATATATATAATTGATTTCAGAGAGGAAGGAAGAGGGAGAGAGAGATAGAAACATTAATGATGAGAGAGAATCATTGACCAGCTGCCTCCTGCAAGCCCCCTACTGGGGATCGAGCCCACAGCCCAGGCATGTTCCCTTGACCAGAATCGAACCTGTGACCTTTCAGTTCGCAGGCCAACACTCTATCCACTGACCCAAACCAGCTAGGGCTCAGTTTAGTCTTAATTCCAGAACTTCCCAGCAGGTGTGACCAAGAGAAACTCTATATCTCTGAGATAACTCTGAATCTCAATTGTAAGTCGTAGGTCACCTCAACGGCACCCAACTCTCAGAATACAAGGAACATAAAAGGGCCAATGTTATCTGTATGAACAAGAGGGACACTAAAAAAGACAGTGCTCTGGGAAGGGGCTTCCTTAAGGGTCGTGCCCCCTCTGTCAAAAGTTTGGCCACTGGAAGAGGGATTGTTTGGGGGGCTGGAGGGTCCCTGGACCAGAACCTACCCACACGATGGCCTTGAACTGACAGGGCCCAGTGCTCTAACAGGCCCGCACTAAGAGCATCATCTATAAAGGGATGGAGCCAAGGGTGTTCCTTGATGTGACAGGTAAACCCATGGCATGGGGAACGGCTTGCTCTACTTAGACTCAGTCACCAGGGCCTTTTTCTTTTCTTCCACCAAAAACGATTTGATCACTGGGGTGAATGGGCACCCTCAATGCTATAATTTTGCTCTACCCCTCAGCTACAGCCTTGGGAATCTCTTTTAGTCATGCCTTTCTTATAGATCCAAGGTGCCCCATTCCCTTATTAGGGAAGGACACCTTGCCTAGTCTAAATGGCGGTGGGGGACACTTCTCCCCTTGCAAAAGGAAAAGAAAAAAAGAGAGAGAGAGAGAGAAGGTACTTCTAAATTAAGCCTCTAGTGCCTAAGCCACGTGTTTTAAAAAGAAACAAACTAAGAGTTGCAAAAGGTTTGTATAAGTAACAGAAAGTTCATGTAAGTCACAGAAGGTCTGTACAAGTTAAAAAGAAGAAATAAATGAAAAGGCCAAAATGCTCTCTATTTTTTTTTTTTCAAAACCAATTGTTATTTTGCCTCAAAAGACCCAGGTATTATGGCCCTTTACAAAGAAAAACTTGGTTGGTTTTCTGAGGACTCTAACAAATTCACACAGGGTTTTAGTCACTTGGCATTGACTTAGAGTATTTACAAATTGTTCTCTTCCGCTACTACACTACAGATGATCAACACATAGAAGTTGTAAGGACTTATGCTAATAAAATAACTGGTCATCACAGTCAACATCACATGTACAGACCAGGGGGAAATATAATCCCAAGTCAAAAGCCTAATTAAATATATCAAACTAAAATAAATAAAGGACAGAAGAAAAGCAACCAACCGCTGGACCCAATAGCTAAGGAAAAAGAACTCTAGCCAAGTTATACCAATACCCTCTAAGTCCTAGGTGTCTATATTACCCATAAGTCTCATGAAAATAAAAACTACACCTACGGGAAAAACTTACAAGGTTACTCCTCTCAAACACATTTCTTGTAAGTCCCCACAGGAACCTCAAGCCGAGACCTACTCTTGTAAACCCATGAGGACCTCAA
Source organism: Myotis yumanensis (assembly GCF_028538775.1). NCBI lineage: Eukaryota > Metazoa > Chordata > Mammalia > Chiroptera > Vespertilionidae > Myotis > Myotis yumanensis. The sequence continues at coordinate 30,072,259 of NW_027223764.1, read as the reverse complement.
GCTCCTCTTCAAGAAACAAAAACCTATTACAGATAAATAATGTAATGACTGGGCATTAATATAATTGTCCACTAACCTTGTCAAATTTGTCACTTCTAGGAAAGAACAACTCCATGTCAAGGTAATGATGGTTCAGGGATTCCAGCCCATCCCTACTTTAGAAGAGTCTACAAATGGCCTCTCTGTTATAATTTCAAATCCCGTTCCTTTGTCTCCTTTAGATCAGACAGAAAAAGGCTTCTATACCCTAACACAGGCAGGGTCTACAGCCCTTCACAGCATGGAGTCTGTGATATGGACCTTCTTCCCTCATCAACCCTGCAAGATTTTAGGGACAGAAGTCTCTGAGGGGGAAAATATGTTACAGGATTCCAGGGCAGGAGGAATAGGGAAACTGAGACAGGAAAGTTAAAACAAGGCCAAACAGTGTGGGTAGTTTGCAGCCAGCTGGTGACATTATCTTCCTCAGCCAAGGACACCAGAGCCAATGGTTAAAAAACCTCCCTCCTGAGAGAACGCAGAAAGGGAGCGGGGGAAGGAGAAAGGAAAAAAAGTGCCGTTTTACTCCCTAAGCAGGGAAGTCAGCAATCTCGAGGTTTGCAAGATAAAGTTGCCAGGTGCTTCTCATGAATCCTGGGAAGGCCATGACAAAGGGAAAAAAAAAGAAGAAAAAAAAAAAAAAGAGGGGAGCTGGGGCAGGGGAGGGCTTGAGAATTAATCAGTGCCAAAATAGTCAGCAGAGGAATTTTGAAACATACAGACTGGAGGGTATATAATGCCTCAGACCTCTAGCCAACTTGCTCTTCAGATTAGCTGAGCCTGTCTGCGCTTCATAAGCCAGATGTATAGGTTTGCTTGCTTTGCTTTTTCAATAAGGGTTCATGCTTTAATTGCTTTAATCAATTGGCTTTTCACAACGCGGTCAAGGTCTCTCGTATAAATTCATTTATATGAGAAGACAAGGGTCAAGGTTGAGGACATCCTCTCCCACTGACCCCAGGGGGCTGCCCAGTGACACCTCTCTGGTATCGACGAGAGGTGCCTCTAACAGTGGCAGACAGAGGCCTGAGTTTAGCTCCCAGGAGTCCACTCTGAATCCCACAAACGTGGAAGATGTGCAGATGTCCCCACAAGTTCTGTGCAAGGATGTGGAAGGGACGAGAAGGTGCAGGTGTAACCTCAGTGGACCTTACTGTAGGTCAGCAGGCAGGACTCTCTTGTTACAAGGAGGAAGGGGGAGAAAACACATGTTGCAGAGACTTCTGGGGATATGTAGTGCTGAGCTGAACCTGAGTCAGCAGGGACGCTCAGAGCATCTGGACCAAAAAGGGAAGAGGTCATAAGTTTACTATCTGCAGACTTTAGCAGATGTCAGCAGGCAGAACAGTGATTAGAGGACACGGAAAGCATTACCAGCAGCCAGCAAGGACCCATAGAGCTGCGATACCTACACTTGCACCTAAGATTCTGTGTCCACGTTTTCATGAAGCAAAGTGGGCAGATCTGCAGTATACCCAGGCACCACCTGGGACTAGAAGAGAAGAGGAGGTTGCTGAACCTCTGAGCACTTACTAAAAAGCAGACTGTTTAAACCAAAAAATATTGAGACATTAACTGGAAAGCTTAAATCTTTCTTTTGAGCATCTGTGTAGTGGATTTAGAAAAAAAAGGGGGGGGACTATAAAAAATAAAGACACTTTCCACATCCGTGCTATAGCAATTGTGCTATAAAAATTCATGCCATAAACGATCTTAGTCACTCCATTTGTTTCTGAAAAGTAGACTTAACAACTTTATAAAGACTAGATTACTATCTTAAAATTTTCTTATACACGTTTGAAGTTTCTAATTCCATTTCTAGTTTCCCGTACAAGAGCCACAAAGTGCTTCAAAGGGCCACTTGAGAGGGTGCCATGCTGGGACCTACTTGTTAAGAAATATGAATATCACATTGTGTTGTGTGTGTGAGAGAGAGAGGGGTGGGGGTCTGAGAGACAGAGAAGAGAAAGAAATGGGAAAAGGTGGAAGAGGAGAAGAGGAGGAGGAGAGGTTGGGAGAAAAACAGTAGTGAACTCAGTTGAGTTGCTGGTTACCCTGCTTAGCTGGCTCCCACTCCCCTGCCCAGTTTTCTTAGTCTGATCTCTGAGTGCAGAAAGACACAAGTGGGATCCAGAGGGTTCTTATAAAGAAAAGATGGAGTGGTGGGGTGGGGTGGGCAGGTGAGGGCGGCAGATGAGGCCAGAACACTCCAGGGGTGCTCAGACCTGCAGCTGAGGGAGTGATGGCATCAGAAGCAAAAAATGTGTTCTATTTGGTGCCGTGGGTGCTCTCTTTGTACCCACTTCACGAGCCGTATTTGATTTACTTTCCGCAACAACTCTCAAGGTTTGGTATTACTTTACCTCCATTTCTGAAATAAGAAAGCTGAGGCTTGAAGATATAATGACTCTTGCCCCTGCCAATGCGGGATTTGAACTCAGGTTTGTCTGGCCCTGAAGCCCATGCTGGGAGGAAGGTTCTACCAGATTCCACCTGGGCGGGGCCTCTGCAGGCTCTAGGCTGGGTCCATGAGCAGCAGCTCTGCCCTTCTGCTGGGTGGGGACGGGGACGGGGCTGGTGGGACTGCCAGGTCAGTTCCCCTGAAGAGCTGGCCTTAGGCTCTGGGAAGGTTGCCACTGTGGAGGGAAAGGGGCCACATGCTGATCTGACTAACTCAGGGAGGCCTGCAGGGTGGCCTTGCAAACACAAGAGACCTAAAGTAACCACAAACGATGGTCTGAGATTAAAACCTTTTTAAATAAAGAGCAGTTGATAGTGGGTAGTCATGTCCTAGACCAGTATCTTTCCTGACAAAGATCAATCTTTACCTTAACTGAGCCTGTCTTTTTTGCATCTAAGATAACATACCAGTGGAATGTCAGGGTAACTTGTAACTTCCCTTTATTCACACTCCCCAGGGCAAATGGCGCCAGGGCACAGAACACAGATTTCCTCGTTGTTATTGTTATCTGTTAATTGTTGACTATCCTGTACCCACCTGTGTAAAAGAGGTACGTGTCTATCGTTTTGTTTTTTATCCAATCCCAGAGGTTTCCCACTTTGCTTTCTCCCACCTCCCTAATCTATCACCACTGGAGATCATGTAACCCACTTGTGTCTCCTCTTTTGATTGTAATGTATAAAACAAGGTGAAAAATCACCATTCTCTGATGTTGAGATTCTGCCTCCTGGCAATTGTCAACAGTTGGGCTCAAAATGTTAGGTCTGATCAAATAATTGAATTGAATTGATAACCCTAACCCCTCCCCTGGGAGCCCACCTTTAGGCCACTTGACAATGGACCTTCCATTTCACTTAGACCACATTCCCTTTCCCTGAGACCACATTACACTTGCTAAGACCATTATCCTTCCCCTCTGGACCTTCCTAGGATCCAGACCTGCCCAGACAAGTCTCCACCCGGAAAAAGCCCGCGTAGAGTCATTTAAAATCTCCGACTCTCTGTCTCTGGGTGCTGGCACCATTTCGGGGGCTCAGCCCATCAGGTATCCAGATAACCTAATAAACGTATAATCCCTTACCACGTTGGCCTCGGGTGTTCCTCCTTCAGTGACCCTAACACAAGCAAACTCATAAAAATTCTTTACACGTTTGGATGTTTCTCACATTAACACCACCCATAGCACAGTCGCAAGGGTTCTCCGAGATCATTTTTTGCACCAGTCACTTCACTCGCTCAGCAGGGAGTTGAGCACCTACCTCTCTGTCGTCCTGTGAGGCTCTCGAGCATGGCTGCTGTCACTGTAATGCCAGCACCCTGCACCGGGCAGACACTTCCGCTGTGGTTTGCATGAAAAAACCCAGCAGCAAGCATGTTTGCTGACACCCCGCTCCGCTCCTGGACACAGAGGAAATGGGTCCTGGATGATGGAACCCACTTGCACCTCTCACCACCTCTTCTGGGAGCAGCTACCCGGACTTGCAGCAGGGGATAGGGAATGCTTGCCCGTGGGCAGCCTCAACTAGGGATCCTTTGCAGTCCAGGGCCAAGGGGAAGGGCAGGCAGAGAGCAGAAAATGGCGTGGACAAGGGCAGTGCTCCTCTGAGAGAGAGCATGCTGGGTCGTCTGTCCCAAGGGTTTTAAGGTGGAGATTTTAGGGGCGGTCTCAGGGGTTGATCTCAATAGAATATTCAGCAGCTCTCCAGGTGTGTCCCTTCAGGGTCTAGGTCAGCACCAGGGCAGGTGGTCATTATCCAATGCAGCTGGTCCTGAGGTCAGCATCACTTGTCTGGTTTTACTGCTTTTCTGGGCCTAGACCTAAAATACAGCTGAGGCCTAGATATAATTTCTAGGGAGGAAAGGTCAGGGGGTCCAAACTGCTAGGGGAGGAAAGGTCCCACGCTACAGTTGTCTGTTGCTAGGTGCCAGGGGCTTTCCATCTTCCTGACCTTCAGTACCTGGCCCATTGTCTTTGCTCTGCTGTTGTCTGTCTAACTGCCTACCACACAAGTAGTAATCATTTGTTTGTAGGAATTTAATAGCTTTGTACTTAGGTTTGTAAGACTTGTTTATTTGTTTTGTTTCATTTGCTATTTCTCTATTTCTTGCCTTTAAAAATTTCTAAACTAGAACTTCTAGTCCAGATGGCAGAGTAGCTAAATGTTGTGCTTACATCAAAATTACAACTACATTATAGAACAACTACTCCTGAGAACCATCGGAACCTGAGATGAACAGAACTCCTATAACTAAGGATAGGAAGCAAAAGCCAAGTTGAGACTGTTATGAGGGATAGACATGTGAAACTGGCTGGTCCCATGTCCACGTGTGGTAGTTAAGAATCAGGAGAGGTATTTCAGCTTCGGAGATCTGCACTGAGAACGAGGCGTCTCAGCCCCACAATGGGCTCCCTAGCTTGGAGCACCAGTGTGTGTGTGGGGGGGGGGGGGGGAGGGCGGGTAGGGGGGGACAAGGGGGGTAAGGAGGGGAAGGGGTTGTGAAAATCAGCAGCTGACTCAGTTGGGGTGAGATGGAGGGCTGCTACAGACCAGGCATCCTCTTAAAGGGCCCAGGCACAGACTCACTTGCTCACAAACACTTGCTCTAAACTCCAGAGCAGTGGTTCTCAACCTACCTAATGCCGCGACCCTTTAATACAATTCCTCATGTTTTGGTGACCCCCAATTTCATTGTTACAAGTTGAACATAATTAAAGCATAGTGATTAATCACAAAAACAATATGCAATTATATATGTGTTTTCCGATGGTCTTTCTTAGGCGACCCCTGTGAAGGGGTCGCGACCCACAGGTTGAGAACCGCTGCTCCAGAGACAGGACAGAAGTTTGTAAAGCACCAGGAACATTTGGGAGGAACTGAATTGTCTATCTTCAGGGTGAGTGTGAAAGGCAGCTTTCTCTAGAAGTAACGTGCCCACAGGCACCATTGTTCCTTTCTTGAGCCCTCCCCCCAACACAGCCTGTAGGCACACGCGGGCACCAAATCTGAATCTCCATTAAGCTGGCTAACCAGGTTCTGGCCACACCCCAGTGATTCTGAGACCAGGGCCTACCCAATACTGTATACAAGCCTGGCTCTAACCCAGTGGTTCTCAATCTTCCTAATGCCACGACCCTTTAATACACCTGGTACTTGTATGTGGGCGTATCTGCATGTGGGCGGACCTGCCTGGAGACGGATAGAGGAGCAGTGTCTCGGTTCCTAAGACCATCAAAAATATGTGTTTTCCGATGGTCTTAGGCAACCCCTGTGAAAGGGTCGTTCGACCCCCAAAGGGGTCGCGACCCACAGGTTGAGAACTGCTGCAACCGGTTTCTTTCAGAGGCTAATCCACAGAAGCAGCAGTCTGGGCCCACACTTCAAGCTTTTCCTAAAAACATGTAAAACCTCACAAACCCCAAGCAAGCAGCGGTTGGCTTCGGCATGTCTTGTGCCTCTTGCTAAGCAGCCCCAAGCCGAGGATTAGTGGCCGTGGACCTTGAGTCACAGCCTCCGAGCCCCAACTGCACATCACTTGGTAGCTCCTAACAGATGGCCCTGGTAAGGAAGAGGTGTGATAGCACTCAAGTGAGGACATAATGCACATGATGGTATTACTTCATTTAAATGCTTCCTCTTGATTCAAATGCTAGAGATAACATGTTTGAGCATGCACACACACACACGTGCAATTTTTTTTTGCATTGAAAATCTTCAAAAATGCCACATATTCTGCTTATTTAATGGGCCACGCTGTCTCTTGTTGAGGGGGATCAGCAGAGAAGTTTTTTCAGAGAGCCCAGAAAATGTAAATGCTGCTACTCTTGTCTTATTTAATGACCGAAAAAGACACTAATTATCCCTTGAAAGTGGCGCCTAACTTAACTGAATATTTATTTATTCTGATAAATGTATAATAGTTTTTAACTTCTCTTAACTAGCATGAGTAGTAGGTTGTATTAATGAAAAAAAGAAGAGATTTTTGCTTTAAAGGTGCTCTGGTTAGTCACTCAAGGTAAGTTATTATCAGACAGAAGATTATCAAAATGCACTGCACTGCAACTTTTTTAAAAATACTCACCAGAGGACATGCTTAGTGAGAGGAAGGGAGAGAGAGCAACAGAGAGAAACATCAATGGATTGCTCCAACCAGGGATCCAACCTGTAACCCAAAAAAGTGCCCTGACCAGGAATTGAACCAGCTACCTTTCAGTGCACAGAACAACACTCATCCAAGCGAGCCACACCGGCTGGGCTGCACTGTAAATTTGAAATAATTATCACACATATAATAAATTATTATCATCGTGGTATTTCATCATTTTACCAGTGTCATACACAGGTTATATCACAGAGTAAGTTGTACTTCAATGTTCTTTTAAATAAGAATAGCAACTGCCATTAGTTGATTCCTTAATATGTTTCAGGCACTGTCTCAGTTCCCTACATGCAATAATTATCCTCTTAAAGCAGAAGAAAGAACATGGCTTTTGTCATGCATCTGATTCAAGGGTCTGTCATGACTAGCCAGGTAACTTTAGCCAAATTACCTAACCACCTGAAATGGAGATAATAATCTTTATGTTATAAATTGTGAGTAGTACATATGGTAATATATTAAAGACTCAGTACAGTGCCTAGCACAAGATGAAGCACATCTTTTTCATGTAACCTTAAAAGATGCAGAATACATTCTATACAGAGAACTGGGAATCAGTGGCTACATAAAGTAGTGAAAACAGAGCATTATGCATATTGTTAGGGTTCATTGGGTCATTTCTGGTGTGGGTGGAAGGAAAAGCAACCTCAGAGAGATTGCTTCCTTGGGTTTGGTGGCTGCGGCTGCAGGACAACTGGAGGGCTGCTCGGTGCTGCCAGTCCTAAAGCAATCAGGCCTCTGGGACTTTGTGACAGGGACTCAGAATAAAATCACAGAGGACCAAGTGGAGGATTCAAACTAGAAAATGTTGGTGGTGTTTAGGATTCCATGAATAACTTACTTTATATACCTTGGAGGAGTTCTGAAAACTAATCACTGAGGTGAGGTACAGGGAAAGATGAAGTCAAAAGGCTTTTCTAACTTGACTTTGATATTCAAATGGAGGCTTGTTTGAGGGGCTTCCCAATATGATCAACTGCCTGAGGTTTGCTAGGTTTGTTTTTTTGCGTCCTATTCTGTTTCCAGTTAAATGACTTGATCTTACATAGTTAGTTGTCCCCTTGGACTCATATAATAAATTACTATCATTGTGATTCAACATTTACATGTAAATGTTTCTGATAACCCCAGTAATCACCTCCTCATAAAACATTTTTGTACAATTTATACTTCAAAAAATGTAACATTTTAGATATTTATGTGGTGTGACTAAGAGTCTTTTCTGTAAAACTTTGGCCTTTTTTTTTCTACCCACCTATTGTTTCATTTTCAGAAGCTGAAATTCTATTCATGTCCTCTTTCATATATATTTTTTAATCAGAGTACTTTTCACCTTCACCAATCATACTCCAAAATCCACTCAACTTGAATAATACACTTATTTATCAGCTGGGATCCATCACTTAGGTGGTGTGGATGGATAGATTTATAAGTGAAGTACTAAAAATATTCTGGGTGCTTGATGGAATGCCAGCCTTTCTTGGCTGAGAACAATTCAATTGAACTTATATTTTATTACAAATAAATAATTGACTTTTGAATGATTCATCTCTCACACAGAGAATCATACTAAACTCTAAGCTATATGCTTTGTTGTCATGGCAAGAATAAATTCAGAGTTGATGGTGAACTCACTTGTAATAGGAAATACTACAGCTTTAAACCCTTCTGATTTCCTTGAAAATATTCACAGAAGTATTTGGTGGGGGAAAGCTGGCCTCTGAAAGTGGTACTTAAAACTGCCTTGCTTACGGTGTCAGGATGACTATTCAGGCAGCTTCCTGGATACTTCTTTGAATAGAATACAAGGGTTGCCGGAAGCCGGTCCATCCTTGCTGCTTGACACAGTCGCTGCAGGGAAGAAACATCTGCACAGCATGTTTCAAGGGATGTGGCATATATGGCATACTGTTCTTAATATGTTTGTTCCCCTTCTTGGCACTATGTTTTAACCAAGGTCATCTCTCCAAGAAAGGTTGTTTCCCCAGGTAGGGATTTTTCCCTGAAGTTAGGGAGGGAATAAAACCCCTTAACTAAGGGCCAGGTGGGTAGTTAATCACTTTAACTACCAACAATCACGCTTAAGCTACATAATCTTTAGTCCCTGGAATGGAGATAAGAAACACCCTAACCTTTGGAATAGAAATTGATAGGATTAAAATCAACTGGTATAAATACAGATGTAATAAGACAATAAAAGACAGAACTTGACTGGAGATCATGGCTAGAGATTCTGGCTAGGCTGCTGATCAACTGAATGCTGTCTCTGTGTCATTCCTTCTTCGCCGACTCTGTCCACACCTTTGGGGACCCCTGGACCTGCTGGGGTTGGACCCCAACAATTGGCACCCGAACAGGGACCCTTAGGTAAGCCCCCCATTCCCCTAGGTAAACCACGCCCCCCCCCCCCCCCCCCCCCGCCCGGCACTCGGGACGGATAGGACTCCACCGTAGGAAGAGGTTGGATATTCTTTGCCGACTCCATCCACACCTTTGGGAACCCCTGGACCTGCTGGGGTTGGACCCCAACATCTGGCACCCAGGGAGGGAAGAGGCTTTGTAGGCGCTGCCTTCTCATCCGCGGTGCCAGGCCCTTCTCAGCCCTGGCGATGCCGAGGCCCCTGCAAGGGGCAAGGAGTCATCGGGATTGAGCGCCCCCAGAGCCGAGCGCTCACGCTCTGCCGACCGCCCAGGCCCACCCCACTGGAAGAAATGAGTGGTGGATTAGCCCCAAGTAAAAGTACAGTGTATGTATCCAACTTGCCCTTTTCCCTGACCAACAATGACTTATACCAGATATTTTCCAAGTATGGCAAAGTTGTAAAGGTTACTATAATGAAAGATAAAGATACCAGGAAGAGTAAAGGTGTTGCATTTATTTTATTTTTGGATAAAGACGCTGCACAAAACTGCACCAGGGCAATAAACAACAAACAGTTATTTGGTAGAGTGATAAAAGCAAGCATTGCTATTGACAATGGAAGAGCAGCTGAGTTCATCCGAAGACGAAACTACTTTGATAAATCTAAGTGTTATGAATGTGGGGAAAGTGGACACTTAAGTTATGCCTGTCCTAAAAATATACTTGGAGAACGTGAACCTCCAAAGAAGAAAGAGAAAAAGAAAAAAAAGAAAATTCCTGAACCAGAAGAAGAAATTGAAGAAGTAGATGAAGGAGAAGATTCTTCTCTTGACAGCCTCAGTCAGGCCATAGCTTTCCAGCAAGCCAAAATTGAAGAAGAACAAAAAAAGTGGAAACCCAGTTCAGGGGGTCCCTCAACCTCTGATGATTCAAGACGCCCAAGGATAAAGAAAAGCACATATTTCAGTGATGAGGAAGAACTTAGTGATTAAAATTATATTTATTATGTAAATATTTTTTTTAAAAATTTAATCTTAGAGTACCAAGTTCAGTTGGGACTAAAGATTGTTTTTAGAATTTGATCATAAAAATACTTAATGCCAAGTAATTTTTTTACTATGAAATAGTTCACCCTAGCCAGATAGTTGAGTTGGTTAGAGTGTCATCCCAGTACACCAAAGTTGTGGGTTCAGTCCCCAATCAGGGCACATATAAGAATCAATCAATATATGCATAAAAAAGTGGAACAACAGCCCAGCCAGCGTGGCTCAGTGGTTGAGCATCAGCCTAGGAACCAAGGAGGTCATGGTACGATTGCAGGTCAGGACACATGCCCAGGATACAGGCTCAATCCCCAGTGTGAGGCTTGCAAGAGGCAGCCAATCAATGATTCTCTCTCATCATTGATATTTCTCTCTCTCTCCTTTTCTCTCTCTCTAAAATCAATAAATATTTTAAAAATTACTATAAAGTAGTTATTGAAAAGAAATTTTAAAGTATCATGCTTCTATCCTGCCTTAGGAGAGTATTAATAATAAAGATTTGTTAAGAACCATTAATCTTGAAAACTATATTTGAATTAAAAAGAAAATATATAATAAGGTATATATTAAAAAGATTTGTTTGAGGGTTTATTTAAAAAATGTATTAGTCTTGATTAGTTTACATAAGGACTTTTAAAATAAATTTCACCAGCAAGAAAAAAACCTTCAAAAAAAAAATTGGGTTTTGCATTGGCATTGTCTTGTTATTGTTTTAATAGCCAGAGTTTTGTTCTTGATGCTTAAGTTTTACTTTCATTATGGTAGCACACCTGACCAGTGCCCGTCTGCAGCAGATGTGTAGCCCTGAGCTGGAACCACCTGTCCATTGGGAGGATCACATGTGCCTCCTTTTTGTCTGTCCTTATGTCCCAGCTTTGCCCCACATCTCCTTTCCTTTTTATTTTTTAAAATCTAACTACTTGTTTGCTGGCTCTTTGGCCTTTCTCCTTCTCCCCTGAACACAGCCTTTTCTAGAATCTCCCTACCCTACTGTTCCAGGAAGGGCACCTCCCTTTTCTGCTGTGACTCAGGGTATCTGGTATATGCTCCATACGTGGAGTTGTCTTGTGCCAAGAGCCTGACATCCTGGGCTGAGAAAGCCCTGTCCCGGGGCTACATGCTGACAGGCCGTTCCTCCTTTGTCCTGTATTGGCCCCTCTTGCCCTTGTGTCAAGAGGGACCCTCTTCTCATAGTCCATTTGCCCACAGTTGTTGCCTGGGCTTTCTGTTCATGCTGAGGTTGAGGCCTCATGGTGGCTGGTGCCATGGATCTGTCTCTCGCCTAATGGTGTGAGCTGGAGAAGAAACCTGGGTTCCCCAAGAGATGTGACCAGAGCTGGGGCCCTGCCAGCAGGCAAAGGGAGCCCAAGGCAGGTACTGGGCGTGGAGGCCATGGGGGCATAGGCTACCAAGGAGACAGAACTGAACCTCTTGCAGGAGGGCGCTGCCCCTCCCTCATTCGCACACCTCATATCACCCTGCTTGGCCCCAGAGGATGGCTGGTTAGCCAGAGACGGGTAAGATTCCTCAGGGAAGGAACAAACTAAGACAGGCATAGTCACAGAGGGGCCATCAGGAGACAACTTGGGGGTCAACAGAGGTGGGGCACCGACCCTCACCCCCCAACTTTTCAGAGGCCTGAACCATCACCCCTTCTGAGGGAGGTCTCCTGCCTCCATGGCTGCTTTGCTTCCCAAACCCAGCTCAGATCGGGACCCAGGTAAAGATGGAGACAGGCTGACAGCAGCTGCCCTCTCACCGCAATGGGACTTGTTTCCCATTTCTACGTTGGACCACAGGGAAAGGGGCAGCTGAAGGAAAGGGCTGTGTCAGGATGCTGCCTTTTTCCCTTTCTTCTCCCTCTTCTTTCTAAACACTTCCATGCCTTGTAGTTCTTTTGCTTTCTCTTCTTTTTCTCTCTACTACCCTCCATCTCCACCTCCTCCTCCTCCTCCCTGGTATCATCCATATCAGCCGACCCGGAGGGCACAGCTGACTCCTCCCTGGACGCCCACACCACCATCAAGCGTGGTCCTGATAGACCCTTTGATGCAGCCCTTCAACTCGCTGACACTTCGGGAAGCCTGTTGCCAATGATGCCGCCTGCTAGCCAGATCAACAAGGAAAACCAAACCACTGACTTGAGGATAGCTGAAATCCCTTGACTGAAGAGGCCAGCAACCTTCTACAGAAACAAGGTTCCTTGTGCACTCCATCCACTATGTTTATAGCTATGCTTGCTATCATTGCTTTTCATTCTTCTTCCGAGTCTTAAACAACTCAATCAGAGAGGTGGCCGCTGATCTACATGCGCTATCATTTAAAAAATAAAAAAGGGGGAATTTGCCAGAAGCCAGTCCATCCTTGCTGCTTGACACAGTTGCTGCAGGGAAGAAACATCTGCACAGCATATGTTTCAAGGGACCTGGCTTATATGGCATACTGTTCTTAATATGTTTGTTCCCCTTCTTGGCACTATGTGTTTTAACCAAGGTCACCTCTCTGAGAAAGGTTGTTTCCCCAGGTGGGGATTTTTCCCTGAAGTTAGGGAGGGAATAAAACCCCTTAACTAAGTGCCAGGCGGGTAGTTAATCACTTTAACTACGAATAATCATGCTTAAGCTACATAATCTTTAGTCCCTGGAATGGAGATAAGAAACACCCTAACCTTTGGAATAGAAATTGATAGGATTAAAATCAACTGGTATAAATACAGATGTAATAAGACAATGAAATACTGAACTTGGCTGGAGATCCTGGCTAGAGTTCCTGGCTAGGCTGCTGATGGAACTGAACACTGTCTTCGTGTCATACCTTCTTTGCCGACTCTGTCCACACCTTTGGGGACCACTGGACCTGCTGGGGTTGGACCCCAACAAAGGGTAAACATTCTAGAAAATTCCTGAAGTACTGTAGCTTCATTTCTTTCAAGAAATTGTGAAGGGATTAAAAAGTACCAGATTGGTAGTTACAAAGGGGTCACAGGGATGTAAATTATAGTACAGAGGATATAGTCAATAATATTGTAATACCTATGTATGGTGGCAAGTGGATACTAGGCTTATCCAGGAGATCACTTCATAAGTTATATAAGTATCTAACACTATGCTATACCTGAAACTAATATAATATTGAATGTGACTTGTAATTGAAAAGTAAAAAAATAAAAAATATTTACCTACAAATATCTATTATACTCCTTTATTCCATGATTCCCCTCTTCTGATAGCTCCTCCCACTTATTCCCTCTCTACTCAGGAGTCCTTTGCTCCCATAATTAAGAGTGTATTCACAGAATGCCCAAGATTTGGGGGCATGCTAGAATAGGACCTGCCTTTATTGGTCCATTTTGTTACTCTTCAGTAAGTCTTCCTGGTCCCTGCCTTTCTCTTCCTTTTTTGATCCCCAGTTTCTACTGCTTCAAAATTAATTGGGGTTGTGGATGTTCAGTAAGTTAAGTTACCAATTATAACAATAGCTTTCACTTATTTTCTTTTAATATGTTTTTATTTATTTTAGAGAGAGAGGGAGAGAGAGAGGACCATCGATGTGAGAGAGAAACATTAACCAGTTGCCTCCTGGACATACCCGAACTGGGACGGAACCTACAACCTGGGCATGCGCCCTGATTCAGAATCAAGCAGCAACCTTTCAGTGCATGGGACAATGCTCAACCAGCTGAACCACACGGGCCAGGAATGTAGCTATCACTTATTGAACATATCACGAACTTCTAGCTACTGTGCATTAAAGTACAGAATCTTTACAATAACTACAAAAACACTATTTTTATTATTTCTATTTTACAAATGCGATTTAAAGGAGGAACGCATGGTTATATTTTTTGCTTAATAGTACGTATCTACTATGTAGTGAAGCAGATTTGGAGGTAGGTGGACAGACTATAGAATCTGACTTGAACCACATGGATAATACAGAAAATGGCCGTGGGAGAATACAGGGAAAGAAGACCTTTGAGAACTTAGAGGTGTATGATGTTAGTTCAGAGGAGAAGTTGTGTTTTGGGCCCTCTCTTCTAACAGGGGTCCATAATCATGTAAACCCAGTGCTATATACCTTGTCGTGGGTAAGTGCCAGATTTGTGTACTGAGTAGATACATCATGCCAAACCCGTTTTAGATTTATAATCATATGCAAAAATATAGTTTACATAGAAAGTTTTATTGTACCACTTCAAAAATTTCTGAGTCTTCATTGATATTAATCGATAAGTCTATTGACTCTTCCATTAGTTATGACTAACATTTTAAATTGCCATGACTATTACAAAAAGAATAATATTGGTCTATGTGTTAAACATTTATATAAAGAACAGTTTGGACCAATTTGTTGTCTTCTTTATATTATTGTTAACATTTTTTTCCACTCTGATGTTTTGTGGTGTTTTTGTTTTTTTTGTTTTTTTTTGGTAAAGTTATGGAAATTAAAATCTCATGAAAGCTATACTCTTCCAAATAACGGTGCAGTGACATCAATGCTTTTTAACTAAAACATATGGCAGCCCTGAGCTCACTAGTGGACTTCCCTGTTTAACTTCACGTAGGTTGGCTAGAAAAGGACCGCATACTTTAAAGAGACTAGTTATGCCCAGGTGACCCTGTGAAATGTAAATAAAGAAACTGTTTGCTTTTGTCTTCTATCCCTTTTGCATCTGGAAGCTTACATCCTATTAGGAGACTTGTAGGTATATCTTTTCACACACTGTCAAGCAGGATTGTGGCAATCGACATACAGAGCTTAGGTGAAACAGTTTTGCAAATTATTTTGTGACAACTGGGATTCACAGTGTTAGATTATGCATTCACACATAAACTGTCTGGAATAAAAGCCAGGGAAGGAAAAACAGTAACTATTAGGCCCTTTGATAAGCTTAGAGTTTATGTCTCTTGTTGGCTGAATGGCAAGGTACACTGGATCTTTTTGGTTTTGAAACAGGAAGGTTAGGGGAATATAGGCAGGTTTAGGGAATTTTTAGAACTGGGGTCCCTGGAAAAACACAGGGCTACAAACTGGGAGAAGGGACATTTCCATAACACAAGGAAGCCAGGTGCAGTTACATTTCCATAAGGAACTGGAAGTAGCCAAGAAAGGTTTATATTTACAAAATAAAGAAGGTGGAAGAAAGCCCAGAAGGAATAGGAGGACAATGAGGAGGAGGACCTCAGGAGTCACTATAGCAACCAGTCTAAGGGAATAGTGACCAATCAGAGGGGATATCAAGGCACCAGGATCTGCAGCCTTTATAAGCCATAGGGCAAAGGAACTCAGTGGGACCCTTTCCCTCTCCCCACATAGGAGTCCATTCTGTGGGACTCTTTCCCTCTCCCCACGTGGGAGTCTGTACTTGTTTTCCAATAAATCTCCACCTTTGCTATACTACCCTCTGTCTGTGGATTCATTCTTCGACTCCGGTGGACAAAGAATCTGGGTTCTAGTCCAAAAATTCCATATCAGTTTCAAGCTGGATCGTGAGGCTAACATCATAAGCCAATCAAAGACTCACCCTAACCGGTTTGGCTCAGTGGATAGAGCGTTGGCCTGTGGACTGAAAGGTCCCAGGTTCGGTCAAGGGCATGTACCTTGGTTGTGGGCACATCCCCAGAAGGGGGTGTGCAGGAGGCAGCTGATCGATGTTTCTAACTCTCTATCCCTCTCTCTTCCTCTCTGTAAAAAATCAATAAAATATATCTATTTTTTAAAAAGACTCATAATAAATAATTATTGGTTTGTTATACACACAAGACTTTTCATTAGCAATTGTTGTAGTGTACCCCGCGAATTACACAAGGATGCCCCAAGAAGTCAAATTAAGGAGTCATTCATTCGAAAGCCAGTGGCTACGAGGGGGCAAAGGCTCTCCAAATCTCATAGCCCCGAATGACAGGAGTATGAAGCTTACAAAGGCAAAACTCACAAAGGTAGCAATTACGCCCCTAGTGTTGGAATGAGGAACTGTTTTGCAAAAGCAGCTTTATACAGAAGCTAAATTGAGCAAGTTTTTATCTCTAAAGATTAAGTATAGTTTTAGTTCTTGGAGCCACTAAGTCAACAGAAAACATTCCCAGAGCCACTGAGTCAACAGTAAACATTCCCGGAGCTACTGAGTCAATGGAAAAGCAATTAAAGCAATTTTCTGTTCTGGTTCCCAGGTGCAGAAGAATATCCTTTTTAAAGACCACAATCAACGGGGTATACAACCAAATGGGGTGATTTATTTAAGTTCAGGAGATCAAAATAATTTCTCTATTATTTTAGCAAGCAAACGATTACAGAAGCCAGAATAGTAGGGTTAAGTTTAAACAGCAGTTTTTATCCGAGATGAATGTTACTATGCTTCACAATGACAATTTTAAAAATACAATCATTATAAGTTCCTATTTTTTCTTTACTTCAGAATGTCTTTAGCTACCCACGGTTATAGTGAAAAGAAGGTAGCAAACACAACCTTATCGTCCCTGCAGCTGGGGGCATCTAAGTTGAGTATTTTTTTGCCATTTGCAGTAGATACTTCTCAATTAATTTCCTGTAGGCCACCCTGAGACATTTTTCCTACTCTATGTCTTAGGGAAGTTGGACCATATTTCCTAGAGATTGCTATTTTCCCTGACTTCCCAATGTTATGCAAACTTCATTCCTCCCACTCCCCTCATCTGCATTTTTATAGTAAGCTGTTATTTCACAAGGACATGAAAATATGCGGGAGGTTTGATGAGTGTGCTTGCTTGTATTTCTATCTTACAGGAAAGTGCCCTTTTCTCCTCCCTCCTACTAGTTTCTCAAAGTGTCACCTCTGAAGGAAGCTTTCTTTGAATCAAAGAAACGAGACTTGTACTTTCTTATGTGTCAATCAGACTATGTATTATCTTATTTTATAATTATTCATTTATGTATTTTATCCATCCAAAAAACTGAGAGCTATTTCAGGGATTGAATCATGTCACATTCAGCTTGCATATAGAATGGGATCAGAAAATATTTCACAAAATAAATGACCTAATGAGAAAGTCAATGCAAATTTAGGATAGTGTTTCGACAGAAACTTTTGTATTCTTCATATAACATTTCTAGTCACTTGCAAAGAGTGTTTATAATTCAACTATATAATTTGTAGGTGAAATAAAATCATATAAACTTCTTCATTTAAGATGTGATTTAGTGGTTATTATTCCATCTATTTATTTTAAAATATATTTCACTTAGAAGAGAGACTATTTCTAAAACATCTGGACAAGAAACACACTCCCACCACTTATAAACATTTTATATCTTTAATAAAAACTGTGTGAGTGGAGTTATTAAATGTGCAATGGAAGTGAAAGTCTGTCCTTCTCCAATATTAAATGCCAATCCAGTGGCACAAGATAAAGCACTAAGCACTCAGCAAATGATGTGAAGCTGAGAGATGAAACCAGCCTTTTTTGGATGCGTTCCCTGTGGCCCACTTCTACAGGATTTCCTGTTTCCTCTCACAATCCAGTTAAGAGGATTGGAGAGGGTTTAGCATAGGAAGAAAAACCGGAGACTCCTATTTTCCCCTTGGAGAAAAAAAAAAAAAATTGCATGAACTAAAACTAGGAGAGGCAGCAAACCTCACAGTTAGTCAGGATCAAACCAATTTAAAGGCTCCGAGGAAAGACGTGTCCTTCTACTTCTCAAAAGGTTTTCTCTGCCTGAAGATTTTTATATCTATGGCTACATAATTCCAAACCCCATTTGGGTTATCTGTTATTCATGTTATATTTGAGCACTGGTGGTGTAAGCCAGGGCTTCCAGTAACTCAGCGCTCATATTATCAAATTAATTTCCTTCTAATGGCTGATAGTATGGTAGGGATTTCAATAAGTGTAACAGAATATGAAATGAAGTATAAAAACATGCCAGCTGAGAATAGAAGTGAGGCTTACTTGGGTAAAATAGAGAAAATATACCCCCCAATGGAAGAGAAGACAAAGAAAGAAGTTAGTGGAATGCCAAAAAACAGTTTTGATTAATCTGGTTATAGACCCTGAGATATGATGGTAAATAAACTGAATATTAAATGCAACATTCGGAGTTTCTCAAATAATGGTCACAAAACTATCTCTACCTGAAACATTGATTCATACATAACCTCAGACTCTGTGAGATATCTTACTGACACTAAAGCAAATAGGATGCAGAATTTGTCCTTAAGTGAAAGAGCCAACCAACATTTACAATAATATAGATGCATTTTGGTTTTTGAATTATGACTGTTTTCCTTTATTTTATTACATTTGTCCCCAATTCTAATAATCACACAAAATGAATTAAACGCATTCTAATGAAAGTGAAGATTCTGTTGATTAAAGAGACTCAGCATACAGAGATTTAAGATTATGTAGAGAATACACATGTTTAAATCACATTGGCATCACTAGTGTAATTTAATTCAAATTTTTACAAAAAATGTAAATACTTAATAGCTCCAATTCCCATTACCAACTTCATTAGATGAAATTCCATTCTGGAGAACAAATATCTTCAAATTTGCATCCCAGAAAGAATAACTCTAAATATATTCAAGAGACAAATCCCTTTCACAAGAGGTAAATAGCAGGCTTCATGCTGGTGAATGATTATCTTAATTTGTTATGATGCCCAACTGTTAAATTAAGAAAATGATGAGATTATAGCTCACATTTGAAGAGTATAGGGAAAAGCATCACAGTTATTGCTAAAATACACCATCCATTGTAGTCAGAAAATACAATGATGCCAGATTTTTGTTGATAAAACAAGCTGGCAGCTTATTATATGCGGGTGCACATTTTTCACTTCAGGAACTTCTTAACCCTTCTGGCATAGGAAAGCTGAAGAAAAATAGAACTAGCCCTAGCCGGTTTGTCTCAGTGGATAGAGCCTCCGCCTGTGGACTGAAGGGTCTCAGGTTCGATTCAGGTCAAGGGCACATGCCTGGATTGTAGGCGCAATCCCCAGTAGGGGGAGTGAAGGAGGCAGCTGATCAATTATTCTCTTTTATCATTGATGTTTCTATCTCTCTCTCTTCCTCTCTGAAATCAATAAAAATTTTAAAAAATTATTAAAAAGAAAAAATAGAACTAGAATGAACTATTCTAAATTAAATTAAAATTGTATTCTTCAAACGTAGTTTTATGTAACATAAATGATTCAGTTAATATCCATATGCCCACTTATAGATGTGTATCACATATCTTTATATCTGCATGCATATATGACATGTAACATGCCTTACTCTTTATCTTTTCCTGTTTCCCTATTCTTGCAGAGTTTAAGCAGTTTTATTGCCCTTTCTTATTTTCACTATCTGCCAATTTCATAATGTTTTAAGTTCTAGTATAAACATCATTTCCTCTGTCAAAAGTTTTACACTAACTTTATCTTGTTATTATTCTTCCTTCTTCCATTCAGCCATTACCAAGTATATTGTTGAATAATATGTGCTAGGCACTGGGAAGTGGGTATACAGCAATGGATACGATAGTATATTTTCTAACAAATCTAATATTCTATAGAGAATATGGCAATACAAAATAATAGCCAACGTGTCCAGAAAACCAATTACTCTCTGGCAATGCAGTAACAGATAGTTAATTAGTAAAATGTAAGTGACACAGACTCTAGTATGGAAGCCCTGGGAATTGTTTAAATGCTTCTCTGCAATGTCATTGGACAGCAATGCAGACATAGTCCATGTGAATAGTTACCACATTCACTTGCAGCCTGTGATCTTCTCTTGGTGATTAATTTCGCATCTTCATATTCACTCAGCTTAGAGCCAGGCATCTCAGTGGGGGCTAAAGAACTTATGGTTGTTGAATTGAATCAAAAGAGAATGTTTCTCAAAAGACGGTATCTTCTAGTGGGGAAGTAGACATAGTTATGTACCCCGGAGAGTATAAATAAGAGCATAAGTGTTGGTGGGAAAAACATGAAAGCAGTAAATAACGGTGAGAGGAACTTCAGCAGTCTCATAAAAAGGGTGGATTTTCATCTGAGTCCAAAAGTAAACATTAGGTATAAAATGGGTGTGTGTAGGAAGAATATCCTAGGGTTAGGTTTCAGAGAAGATAGGCTCTATAGATGTAATCTATTAATGTGCATAAGACAAAAATAAATATTACATTTAAAAATAAATTAAATGTAATACTAATTAATCATTTGGCAAGCATAGTGATAGAAAATTAGAATGTATTCTGAGTTGATGTTTCACACTAATGGTACAAAATCTGATACGTTTTTCTGATGGCGAGACAACAAAAGGGAAATTGTCACTAAAGTCCAAACTGTTATAGCTATAAAATAAAATTTAAAAAAGCATTTTAACAGCAGTAAGGTATGGATAAGGTACCTCAATGTTCAATTTACTATTAAATATTAAACAGGTACTTATTGAGCATTTACTGTATATCAAGCACCATGTTAAGGGGCAAATATCCATGAATAGAGATCAATACAAAAACATTTTATAATTAAAAAAAAACTACCTACATGGGCATAAATTCACTGTGATGTGTTTAAAATCTGCTCTTTCCTTAATTCTTTTTAAAAACATATATTTTTATTGATTTTTAGAGAGAGAGAAAGGGAGGAGAGAGAGAGATAGAAACATGATGGGAGAGAAACATAGATTGGCTGCTTCCTGCACGCCCCCTACTGGGGATCGAGCACAAAACCCAGTAATGTGCCCTGACTGGGAATTAAACCCATGACCTCTAGGTGCATGGGAGGAGGCTTAACCAACTGAGCCATACCAGCCAGGCTGTTCTTCTTCTTGTCATTAAAATATATTTCATCTTTTCCTAATAGCACATCTTTTTTTTTTTTTTTCTTTTACCTTTGTTTTCCTCCCTCCACCTCACCCCACTTTGGAAAACAATTTACTTCATATTCAAGTGGTCTAAGGGGTTATTTATTGTCTTAGGTTTAGCCAATTTATCTGGGGAATTGGGATCTTTAATCAATCTCTCTCTCTCTCTCTTTCTCTCTCCCCTCCCCCTTATCTTTTCCTTCTTATCTTTCTCTTTGCCAATGGCAATTTTGAAGAAAAAGAATTGGTGAGAATTCTGTGTTCAGTCTCAATATTTTCTTAAAATTATTCATGCCTGTAGTTAGCAACTCAGATGGGTAAATTATTTATGTTTAATTTGTCAAGTGGCACACTTTTGCTTTTCTTTTCTTTATAGTTACTATTTTTCATTTACTGCATTTTTGTTCTCAGAATGAATTTTTTTATGAAATTGAAAGGTGGTTCATAACTAAAAACTGTATCTCTGATAATTTTTAGTTGGCAAATGATACTTTCACTGGTACCCTCATAAAGAAATAAGCCTGAGCCCTAATTGGTTTGGCCCAGTGGATAGAGCGTCAGCCTACGGATTGAAGGGTCCCAGGTTTAATTCCAATCATGGGCATGTAACTTGGTTGTGGGCACATCCCCAGAAGGGAGTGTGCAGGAGGCAGCTGATCGATGTTTCTCTCTCATCGATGTTTCTAATTCAATCCCTCTCCCTTCCTCTCTGTAAAAAATCAATAAAATATATATTAAAAAAAGAAAAAAAATAAGCCTGAGATCATTTCATAAAGCTTACAACCAATAAATGCTTATATCCACCTGATTTAGTGGTATCGTTATTATTTTAAAATGTAGGTGATTGTGTACAGTTAGAAAATTATAGCCATCAAGACCTAATTGTCTACATACATCTCCATTGCCACGTAGTTGAGAGGTTTTTAGGAAAATCACGAGTACACTAACCAACCACCCAATCAACCAACCAAAAGATAAAATTCTTTTTCTAATATATAAAACTTTAGGTAATGTATTAGGGCAGTGGTTCTCAACCTTCTGGCCTTTTAAATACAGTTCCTCATGTTGTGACCCAACCGTAAAATTATTTTCATTGCTACTTCATAACTGTAATGTTGCTACTGTTATGAATTATAATGTAAATATCTGATATGCAGGATGGTCTTAGGTGACCCCTGTGAAAGGGTCGTTCGACTGCCAAAGGGGTCGTGACTCACAGGTTGAGAACCGCTGTATTAGGGTGTTCTGGGGAGCCTATCCTAACGCACCTAAATGCATTCGTGATAAATAGAAAGTTGCATTATAATTGGAACTAAAAGAGGGGGAAGATTTTTATTGTTTCTACGTACACCTGAAAACCAGTTGCTTGGGGCAGCCTGAATTCCCTTCATTCACGAGGCTCCTGAAATTGGTATTGGCCTCACAAAAAAAGATTAGGACAGAAAATGATGGAGCTGATTTTGTTAGGAGCAAAAATAGAATGTTGGGGACTAGCCATGGTTATGGGAAATATTAATCATGCTCTATTAACCATGGTTGCCTTGTATTGGTTAAAGAAAGGACATTTTAACCTAGCTAGGAGTTGTACAACCCCGGGATCTGGGAGAAAATATTGGACCTGGGAGTCAACCTTGGAATGTGGTCCATTCTCCTTCAGGAACTGCCTATTATCATGGACAGATTAACCACCTTGTTACCTAAACAACTGAGTCCCATCTCAGCCCAAATTGCCTACTCCCCCACGCCTGTAATCCCCACTTCCCATGTTATTTTTGTCCTACCCTATAAAAGCAGCTGGTTTATGGGGGCGCTACACAGCAGATTTTTATGGATGACCTGCTGCTCTCCCATACTGCTGACAGTATTGGAATAAATGCTCATATATGGTTCAACCCTGTCTCTGCTTAATTGACTCAAGTAGTGACAGGCAACCCGACCCATTGTCCAGTTTCGATTTCTTGAAAGATTTCATTGAATCAGAGAACAAGAAGCAGTAATTTAAGGACAGGAGAACAAAGCAGAACACAAACTTGGGATAGAGCCATGTCACCATAGCGCTGGCCTCTTGATGGGCCTTGGGAGTATCAGCAGCAGCAGCACTGGCGGGATACTGTTCATGCCTGAGAGGCCATCAACCACGCTGGTTTTGGTGAGACTGGCTTGAGCAGTGCTGCCCCGGGGAGTTTACAAGAAGGAAGGAAGCCAGAAGAGAAAAACAAAACCAGAAATAAGGAAGATACTGTATGATAATGAAGAACAGCACACAGGAGGTGTGCCTGGGGAACTGTGCTCAATAATTGGAGCTTCAGAAAGAGCATCATGCTGAAGGGCTACAAGTTCCTGGAGCCTCATTTGAATGTACAGGCCGATGAGGCTGAATATATTCTGGAAATAAAATAGTTGCCTGATGGCTGTTTATGGCTCCAAAGCAGTTCAAAATGTGAAAGTAGATGCTGTTACGACATTTAGCAACAACAGAGTATAAATTCCCTTGCAGAAGCTGGAGTTATCCTACTTGCTGACTAATGAGGTCTCAATAATAGAGCATGGTTGCTTTTATCACACGGTGGCCGTAAATTGTGAATTGGAGAATCCTGATAGAAAATCCAGCACTGAATGATAATAATTATTCTTACTAAAATATATATTTCTTGCATGTTAAATAGAAATTAAGTCAGAATTTAAAAATATATTTATCTTAAGGAAAAAATAATATAGATGTAGTCTACCAATTAGTGAAAGGGGGGAAGGAAACCACACATTTTTCTTTATATATTTTGTTTTGTTTTACTAATTGGTATGATATAGCAAGTCCATTTCGAAAAACATATGCTAGTAAAGCCTCTAGTATCTTTGCTAAGATGTTTATTACAGCACTAATTTTATTGTCTCTCTTTTGAAAGAGAGAAGAGGAAAGAAAAGGAAAGGAAAGAAATAGAAAGAAAATATACAGTTTCAATAGCCACAAGTGGGGCAAGAAAAATTGACTTCCTCTTGATAGAACCATACTATGAATTACTACAGAGGTAGCAAAAGAGATTTGAAATATATATCTGCTAACTTTAGGGTATCGGTAATTTGATTCCAAAGAAAATCACAGAAACATATTAATACCCTTTTATAAATTATAATAAAGAAAAACCATCTCTTTTCTATATAGGCATTTTGAGCTCAAAGAAAGATGTAGAATATATAGTTCAAGCTAACATTTATTACACTGGCAAATGACAGAAAGAAACAGACTTGTTACATCAAATTTAAAACTTAATTGCTATTTCTTATTTTCTTAATGAATTGTCTCTTTTAAGATTCATTGTTCATTATGTGTATTTTGTTCATAAGGATTCCTAATATTAAACAATGCAAGGAGACTCAGGCGGAGTTAAGTAAAAAAGGCATTTATAAAAAATATTGGGTAGTTCACTGGATTATTGAGAGAGCTGAAGACCACATTATGGTGTGGAATTGTTGCTGGTAAGTGAAGTTTAGCTGCCATAGAGTAAGAGAACCAGCTGTTTTGTTTATTTTCCAAATTTTAATTACTGAGACTTTTAAGTAGGCACAGCTTGTTAGGGTGGATCCCATTTTGCTCTATTTCCTCACAATGTACTTGCACTCTGTACACATGTATTGTTTAAATAAAAATGTAAATTAATCCCCCTCCCTCCAAAATAGGATGACATTCCATTGGGGAGAGTTAATACCTTTGTATTCTTAAGTTTTTCACGTCCTTAATTAGCATATCTCTCCATTTATTGAGATTATTTTCACACAATTATAGCTTACTTCATGTACTTACATGTACTTTCATGTACATATGTATCTATAATACATATATATATATATATATATATATATATATGTTTAAAGTACACACTTAGAGTTGGTTAACCATGGTTTTATTTAGAAGTTTTGTCTCTATATTTAGAAATAAAAATAACATGTGAATGTGTTTACCTGTCTGATACCGGACACAAGGGTTCCAAGGCCACCTGTCACTATTTGAGCCAAACTAAGCAGAGGCAGGGTTGAATCATGTATGAGCGTTTATTCCAATAATGCTGGCAGTAAGGGGAGAGCAGTCAGTCACCCTGGAAATTCTGCTCTGACTCCCTTCACTAGTTGGTTGATATATACGTGTTAGGGAGCAGATAACTACTGGCAGCTCTGAGCTGCAAGTGTAACAGGGAAAGGAGAGAGGAGGGTAGCAGTCCGGCCTTCAGGAGCTCAAAGTCCGATAAGAAGGTGGCTACTCTTCTATGATGTTACAAACAGCTCTGCCCCATTCCTGGGACCACAGAATGAGCTGCCTTCCTGAGGCAAACTCCTGGAAGGGGTCTGGGTCCGGGCACAGCCACCAAATCAAAGAGTGTCCTGTGCTTGGTCTGTTCTCAAAATGTATTGCTTTTCTGAGTAATGGACCCATCGAGGCATCTTATCTTTTTACAGCCTTATTTCATCCTTCGTTTCCCAGGGTCTGTAAGAAAACTTCTTACCTATAGTTAGTGAGGTGAATAATTATTAAACAACTGTGTCTCTATTCTTATTATGGCCCTTCCCTCCTATCATTTCTACCTTTATCTACTTTGTTATCAAAGCTATACTAACCTCAAGAAATATATAATGGTCATTTAAATATTATCAGATTTTTGCAGGTATTATTAAGGTTATGTCTTTACACGTATCTGCAATGCTTTGCAAGTTAGGCCAAGAATGTTAAGTTAAAGTAAATAGGAAAGCTTGGTTCTTTATTTAATAGACTAGAGGCCCGA
Source organism: Myotis yumanensis (assembly GCF_028538775.1). Taxonomy (NCBI): domain Eukaryota; kingdom Metazoa; phylum Chordata; class Mammalia; order Chiroptera; family Vespertilionidae; genus Myotis; species Myotis yumanensis. The sequence goes on along the minus strand of NW_027223764.1, from coordinate 30,046,593 downwards.
TGCATGAAATTCGTGCATGGGGCTCTGCTCCCACCACAGCGGCAGCCTGGGGCCTCTGCCTCGGCCCCTACCACCTCAGCTTCATCCGGAAGGACATCCGGTCTAATATGCTTTTATTATTATATATAAAATGTAATTTTAACTTAGGACAAGGAATAAGAAGGTCTTCAATAAATGCAACATAGATTGTGGCAAAGAGAAGCATCTGTCCTCCAAAATATGATAAAAATTTTAGGCTACTTGTTCCAATGTTGTATATTTGAAATTTGCAAACCAGACCTATTGAAATAAATTTATTTCAGTATAAAGAATCCTTAAAAGGCACTTCATGGTGTTTAGCAGTGTTTGTCCCACTCTAGGCAAAAATTTAACTTCGCTCTCATCCTGCAAAGTTTCATCCACTGCAGTGTCTATATGGGTAGATGTAAGTATCATCATGAATTTCTGTAATACAGTCTTTTTATTAGCCAACTGCAAAGACAGAAAGGTGGAAGTGAAAGGAATGAATCTGTAAGTTAATCACTGAGCATCAGGTGAGAGAAGAGCTGGATTGATTGTTTGCTGATATAAAAACAATTGGGTAATTGAAAAGAAGCTTTGGGGGCTGCATTTCTAGAAGTAGAAGCTAAAAATATAGTGTTCTTGCTTCTGATTATAGCAGCTCTCCTCTCCCCGATATTGACATCTTGGAACCATTTTGTTCTAATTATTTTACCCACTAGTAACTAAGTAGGATGGAGGTAATCATGAAAGCATCTGTACTGCTAGGGTCTGGAAAGGCAAAAAAGATCAAACAAGCCTCAGTTTAAACTGAGGTTTGTAACCATTTGAATACAATGGGGCCCTTCCTTCCTCTCTCTTTCTCTCTCTCTCTCTCTCTCTCTCTCTCTCTCTCTCTCCTACTTAATCTAATATTCAGAGAGTTTTTTGATTCAGGTTACACTGCTGAGATCAATGTTAGACAATGTTAAAGAAACAGATAAAAAATGGACAGCTGAAGGTTTTCAGCATTAGTGAGTTTTATGGAACAAAAAAGAGAATCTCAAAGGTAATGATTCTCAAACTTTTATAATGGATCCAAACTATGTATGATAATTTTCTGGCATACTAAAATAACCTCGCAGGACTCCATGGGTTTAGAAAATGTCAAAGTAATGAGAATTTAAATAAGATGGCCTAGTTATTTGCAATTAAATTACACAACAGTTATAATTGTAAGACTATAAGCTCGAGAATGCTATCCAGAAGCTTTATGAATTATAGAAGATGAAAGAGGATAAAACACTACGTAGGAGCTGAAACTGATTATTTCTTATCTTACTCTATTTGCTAGACACAGACAGCATATGCCTGTTATAGTATTTAATGATTAATGCTGAGCTGTCACAATCCCAGCTTCTACCTTTTCACAAAGCTGTTTATCTCATTATAAATCTAAACTCTAGTTCTACTGTGGGACTTAGGGTAAAGGAATCAGTCTTGTGTGTATTAATTGAAGCTTATGGTGAGAGATTTAGCCTGTAGAGTAAGTGATGTTGCAAGGAAAATATCTATTAGGAAAAGAGACTTTTTAGTTTTACAGCATACATTAGCACATCTTGGATGTTAACATGATTAAAAGAGCAATGATATTTTAGTTTTTATTTTTTTTACATTAACCTATCTGATTGAAGATTCAAGGACTTATTTTTCCTTTCATGGGAAATTTAAATATGCCATAGGAAAAAGAATATGTACTTTGTATTCAAAGAACCCTGGTTTTCTTATTCCATTTTTCTCTTTTGCATTCATAATTTTTACTCAGAATTTAAGAAATACTGTATTTGTTGAGCATGCCCTGTGTGCCAGGACTTAATGAGACATTTGTCCTATCACATGGTTGCTGACCCTCTATGAAGGGTTTACAGAACTTCTCTGAGCCTCAAGCTCTTTCTTCTCATTTTTTTTTTTGTTTTTGTTAGTCCTAACCCAAGGATATTTTTCCATTGATTTTTAGAGAGAGTGGAAAGGAGGGGGAGAGACAGAGAAAGTGAGACATTAATGTGAGAGAGACACATTGATTAGTTGACTCTAGCAAGTGCCCACAACCAAGGTACATGCCCTTGACTGGAAATGAACCCAGGATCCTTCAGTCCGTGGGCCAATGCTCTATCCACTGAGCCAAGCCAGCGAGGGCACCTTCCTTTTTTTTTTAAAAAAAGAAAAACCTGTGATAATGTCCTAATCCATTCCGGCTGCTATAACAGAATACCATAGATTAGGTGGCTTGTAAACAACACCTCTGGAGACAAAGTCCAAGATCAAGGCGCCAGCAGATTCCTTGTCTGGTGAGAGCCTACTTCCTGGTTCCTAGAAGGCTGTCTTTTCCCTGTGTCCTCACTTGGCAGAAATGATGAGGGGTCTCGTTGGTTTGCTTTTCCCATTCATGAGGACTACACACTCATGACCAAACCATCTCCCAAATGCCATCCCATTTGGTATTAGAATTTCTTCCAATGTATGAATTTGGGGAACACAAATATTTATTCTACAGCAGATAATATCATCAGCTTTATCCTCTTTTGCAAAGAGAAACATGGTAGCCACTAAATAGTAATAGCTATTACTCTTTTACAACTTTATCTATAAAACATTTCATTGTACTACCTCCACAGTGCTTGCTTCCAGTGACTTTATTAATGTATTCCACTCTTCATAGGCAAGGTTCTTGAAAGTAGTTTTGGCGCCCAGTGCCTAACTGTTCATTTTCTACTCACGTTTTATACCACAAACTCTCACTTCACTAAGAAACCCTATTTTTTGTTTTTATTTTTTTTTTTGCAATACCCTTTCTGTAAAATCTAGTTGTTGTTTCCTAGTCCTAATAGTCTCTGTGGTAAATGACATCCATTTATCCACTCAGTCCTTAAACAAATATTTACCTAGTGTATGCTCGTTGTCATTATTAAGCCAAGCCCGAGAAATACTCTGGTGATTCCTTGGATGTTGCACTGTTGTGCATGGATTTGAGTTGGAGCAATTCATCATGGCCTGCTTCCTAGAACTCTTTTTTCTTTGGACCTTGGGAACTTCTACTTCCTCTGAATTCAACATCTACTTTTTGGTATTTTTCAAACCAAACTTTAAAAAAAATAATAACATGCAACCAGAGAAGTTAGAGAGATCATTAGCATATAGCCTGATGAAGTTCCAAAGTGAATACACTAATGTAGCCACATCTAGAAAAAAGAGTATTACAATGATCTCAGAATTTATTCTTGGTCCACTTCCCATTGCTACCCCTTTTCCCCTAAAAGTAACTAGTATTATGACTTCTAACATGTTGTATTAATTTTGCCTCTTTTACATTTATATCAATGGGGCCATAGAGTATTTCATCTCTTGTGTTTATAGGCAAAGGGGAAAGAAGAATAATATAAAGGTTTTCTCAGTTACCTGAGATGATATTTTCATCATTTTTTTCTATCTTCTTGCCTTCACCACCCCCTTTCTATTATGAGTTGGTTGCATGGATAATCTTTATTAGAATTCTATAAGGACTTTGTCTTTTAATGTTATTTGACCTTTTGTATATGTTTTCTTTTCTGCAAAAGGAGGACTAAAACCTTGGGATCATAAAAACTTAAAAAAAAATGATTTCAATGAAAGGAAGGAGGGAGAGGGAGAAACATAAATGATGAGAATCAATGATTGGCTGCCTCTTGCAGGCCCCCTACTGGGGATCAAGCCCACAACCCAACCTGGGCATGTGCTTGACCTGGATTCGAACTGTGACCTTCTATTTCATGGGTCAATGCTTAACCACTGAACTATACCAGCCCTGCCAAAAATTTTTTTTTTTTTACCTTTTCTAAACAGAGTGGGGTTGAGTATGGGTTCAATTTTTCCTTCTTTTTTTTCTTTAAGATAGAAGAGAATTGTTCTCAGTAAATAATATTTCTTACTTGTCTCATATTAATCTCATTTAGATAAATCTAAGTATGTACATTTTAATAAAAAAGAAATCAGATATATTTATTAACAATCTATAATGAGTAATACCCTTGTCTATTTGAGTAAATAGCAGAGGCAGGTATATTGACTTTAGTATTCTTGAGTAATTAAGAACTTGATTTATAACCTCAAAGTTAGAGATTTCTAATTAATAGGATATATACTTAAAAGGTATATATATTACCCCTAAGGATTGAAGTTATCTTTCAACTTCAAGAAGTAAAATTTAAACTTTTACCCCCCAGAGAGACTTAAAAGAAAATTCAAATAGATAAAAGTGGAGGATACTCTGAAGGTGAGGGTTGAGTATTCTAGTGCTCAGCTGGTTTTCATGACATCATTTTATTCAGACCACTGACTTCTATCCATACCCCCACAATCTGTAAATAACTCTCTTGGATAACTAAGGTAGTAGTGGCCATTTGGAAAGGAATCTGCACATTTTCATTACTTTCTCTGAAATATGTCTGCATTGTGTGATTCAGACACATTCATCAACAGCTGAAGACTGTCAGAGGGTATCTACCCCAACTGGATGCAATTCATTCTCTGGTCAGCAAACCACGAACTTCCCTCACATGGGAGTTGTAAGAGGAAACCTGTGCTGAAGATGGACACTGGACCAGTAGACTCATTTAATGTTAGTGCTGGTAACAAACATTATTGGGCCATGTCCAAGCAGAGGTTGCTGGAATGGAGCAGATTTAAACAAGAGAGGAAAGAAACAACACTGCTCTAGAATGAGACAAAAGAAGAAATCATTTGTTTGTGTAAGATAAAGTGTTTTTATAGGTGGACATAATAGCTCTATATCTGTCTCTGGGTGAGGCTGAAAGAGTAGTGTTCACCAGTGGCCAAAACAAGAGCAAGAAGTACTAAGTCGTGATCTTTATTGTGCTACTTAAAGTTCAAAAATCTCCTAGAGATACTCAGAACTACCTGTCTATGTTATTTAGCAATGTGGTGATCGATGGCCTAAATATCATATAAGTGGTTACAAAACCAAACTTGGATGTATGACCAGTGGGTGTAAAACTTCCTCAACTGGAGGAACTTCTGCCTGATGTCTTCTGACACCAAGATTCCTTGTGCATAACATACCGTTTCATAATCCAGAGACAAAGTACATCTTTTGCAACTAAAACCCTAGGAAGGTCCTTGGCCTCTGATGCTTGCCTGTCTTTTTTTTTGTCCTGCTTTAACATCCTTTACCTTGTTTCAAGTTTTACATGAATATTTTCTGTGGAGTCTGTGCCTCGTTTTAATCATCTCAGCCTTTCTGAGCTGAGATGCTGCTTGGATCACAACAGCTTCCTAGTTCACAGGACCAGTTTTATTGCCTGCCCTTGTCATACGTTTCCGAACAACACATTCAGCCTTTACATAATTTGTATAGATTTCTATCATTGCAGTCAGAGACTTTCCTAAAACAAAAACAATAAAAATGTGCTGTTGAGCAAGGTCATAGCATATGTTGCCCAGGAGAGTTGCAAGGATAAAAATATTGCTGTTTACTCTCTGGGTGAGTTTAAGATCTACAAAAGGCACCTGTAGGGGAAATGGAGCTGTGATCATGGCATTGGAAAGCAACTTGGTGTCAGGACTACACAGGTAAAAGAAGTGTAAATTAGAGTTGAGGGATGGACTACAGAGTCTTTGATCATAAAGCTGGAGACAGAAATATTGTTCAAGTTCACCTTAGCACAGATTCTTTTCTTTCCTTTAGATAAGACTCTGACCTTGCTGCTGCAGAGCATGATAGTAAAAAAAATAAAATAAAAAAAATCAGGAGATGCTGTTATGTGCAAATCATTGCATTACATGAAAGAGCACTATTGTTTATGGAAGATCTTGGATGATAATGAAAGCTTTGAATGAGAAAAGCAGTGCAGAAGCAAGGGCTGTTTCCACAGCTGGTGAGAGGGTCCCCGGCCGAGACAATGACAGCAGCAGAAGTGTGACCCCCTGTATGGTCTCTTGGAAAGTTATGCCTATGTGTTTGCTTTCCGTGTCCATGCATTTTCTGAAAATATTTTGTACCTTTGACAAATTAAATAACATGCGGACAGCTTATCGGAAGGTTGATGTGTGACCAGGAACTGATTTTAAATTCACGGAATTGTTGCAACGGGACAAATACTCCAGGGAGAAGGGTTTAAAAGCCTTCTGCCTCTCCTCAGACACGCTACCTCTTCTCTTCCCTTTCCACCTTTCTCTACGCCAGCCTTTATTCCCTGAACTGATGACAGTACGAGAGGGAACAGAAAAGCAAAAGCAAACAGGAAGTTGCTTTAATCAAGGACATATTTATAAACCTGTGTGTATTTTGTTTTAAGGTTAAATGTTTATGGGTTGAATTGAGATGTCTAAGAGATTGCTTTGGCAACAAGCAAGTGACATTTTGAGACAGACAATAACCGTCCTCAGCATGCTCTCCATGCCGTCACTGTAATCCCTGCAGCTACCTTGGCATCCAGCCCCCTTGTCGATCTCTATCAATGCACCTGTGTCCCTGCACTCAGACAATAAATATGGGGTGGGCAAAAGTAGGTTTACAATTGTTCCTATGGAAAAAGACGTGCAGGGTATGATTATAATAATATAAGAATAATCTCTGGCCCTGGCTGAGTGGCTCGGTTAGTTGGAGCATCATCTGGAATACCAAAACAGTGGTGGGTTTGATTTCTGGTCAGGGCACATACCTAAGTTTCAGGTTCAGTACCCAGTCTGAGCGCATATGGGAGACAACCAATTGATCTTTCTCTCTGTCTGTCTCTCTCTCAGCAATAAGCATATCCTCAGATGAGATTAAGGAAAAGAAAAGAAAAGAAAAGAGAAGAAAAGAAAAGAAAAGAAAAGAAAAGAAAAGAAAAGAAAAGAAAAGAAAAGAAAAGAAAAGAAAAGAAAAGGAAAGGAAAGGAAAGGAAAGGAAAGAAAACGAAAGGAAAGAAAAGGAAAGGAAAGGAAAGGAAAGGAAAGGAAAGGAAAGGAAAGGAAAGGAAAGGAAAGAAAAGAAAAGGAAAGTAAAGAAAAGAAAAGAAAAGAAAAGAAAAGAAAAGAAAAGAAAAAGGAAAGAAAAGAAAAGAAAAGGAAAGGAAAGAAGAGAAGAGAAGAGAAGAGAAGAGAAGAGAAGAGAAAAGAGAAAAGAAAAGAAGAGAAAAGAAAAGAAGAGAAAAGAAAAGAGGAAAGAAAAGAAAAGGATAAACTCTGTGTTTCACATACTCACAGCTGTAAACCTACTTTTCCCCACCACTGTATGCAAAGCAGTTTGGGGGTGAGGTTCCCTCTGCTAGAATACTCTTAGTGGCATGTCCAGCTCTACCAATCCACGCTTGTCACCAAAAGCTTAACTGTTTGGACTCAAGGAATCCTTTACTTTCAGTTAGATTCTTGGCCATATGTTGTTTTAGTAAAATTGATGTCAATAATGTACCTTAAACCACACACATTGCACAGCATTATATCTGAATTATATTTTATAAAAATCTGCTTTTAATGAATAATGTTCAGACATATTCATACTATGAGAAGTTTTTGTTTTCATATAATAAAATATGAATAACTATGTGAAATAGTCTTGTGGCCAAATGAAATATTTTCTTTTGCAATTTAGATTATATTTATTAAAAGCATAACTGGAATATGCCCCCCCAGCTGACGCTAGCCTTTATGTCAGTGGGTCTCACATAGATTGTTATATGTAGCATGTTGACTATTAAAACAAGTCATTTCCTCTTATGACTTATAGATATAAACTTAGTTATATCATTTTTGCGTCTGGGAAATCTTTATTTAGTTCAGGAAGGAAAGTCACTCAAGTGAATTGAATCTGAAATGAAAATAATACACAGTGTTGTCTTCTGGAATATTTATAATGTCTGATATCTAATGAATAATAAATGGTAATGGAAACATCTATTTGAAAATCCCTGAAAAATTTGTCAATAGAATACAAACCCTGGCTTCAATTCTTGATCTTCCGCTTTCTATCTATATGATTTTGGGCAAGTCACAAAGTAACTTTCAGAACTTACAGCTTTAAAAAAAAACAAAGTTAAATGTGTGTAGGTAAGGTCTACCCCATGAGTGATTGTATGAAGTATATAAAATCATACCAGTGAAAGTGGCTGAATGTAACAAGAAAAATACCCTTCGCCAAATTTTTAGATCACACAGTATTTTCCCTTCCCCTTACTTTAAAAAATATTGTAATTGAATAATTAAACAGCGATTTGTATATTTTTCCTTACTTGTGGGAAGACTTTTGTAAGCTCTTTAGGTCCCCTTGCAAGGTGCAGTGTGTCAGTGTTCAGACATATTCTTTGAAGTATTTGCCCTCCCATCTATTTTTTGAATCATGAACCATGTACCTAGAGAGATCTCATGACTCAAAGTTAGTGATCACAGAATACCACAAGGATTAGATCTGAAGATCCCCAAAAGCTTTGCATTAAGAGTATGGGTTTTTTAAAATGTAAAAATCTACTTGTTATAAGCACTGTATAACTTTATAGAAGGCCAAGAGATATGGTCCTGGATATTGAACCTGGAACTGGCTTCATGTCTGTAAAGCTGCAGAAAAAGCTAAAATTCAAAAATATCTTTCAGACTCTGTAAAAAAGAATGATCTCTTACCCTTTGAGACAGCACGGTGGGACCTGGAGAGTATTATGCTAAGTGCAATAACCCTGTCAGAGAAAGACAAGTATCACACGATCACATTCATATGTGGAATCTAATGAACAAAATTAACTGATGAACAAAATAGATCCAGAGACATAGAAGCATGCAACGGATTGATGTATTTCAGAGGTGAGGGGTGGAGGGTGGGGGGAGGGAGATTAACCAAAGAATTTATATGCATATATGCATAACTCATAGTGAAGGCCTGGAGAGGGTGGAAGCAGGGTGGAGGGGGTCATTTGTAATATTTTCAACAAAAAAGATATATTTTTAAAAAAGGAGTTATGTGTGAGACATCAGCAGGAATGTTGGAACAAGAACAGCCAAAATATTGCTTCTCCATAAAAACAATGACACTGTAAAAAAACAAAAGTCACCATCAACTTCTTCTAAACTATAGAAATAACCCATTATCAATCAGAGAGATATTTCATCAAGAAACCCATTGAATCTTGGTAAGAACACTATAACTTGCCCTACCCCCCCCACTCCCCCCCCCACCCCCACCCCTATCCTATCTCTGCAGTAAGTTGAAAACCAATGGTTCCTCAATCATGGTGAAAAACAGCAGCCTAGCAGCCACTTTAGGTGGCAGAACAAGTTTGAAGTTCTCAGAAAGCTTCATTTTCAGAGAAGTGTCATTATTTGCCCGACCTGGAAGTTCCCTGGAAATCCTCTCCATATGTCTTGACTTATTTGAATTGATTCAGAGTTCAGTCAGTGCTAACAGCCTTTTCTCTGAGGGTATGGTGGGAGGAGGGTGTGATATCATTAAATCCAATGTTCTATAATATTAAAATATATAATTTTAGTAGAGTAAATGAATTTACAAATTTCTAATTCTGTGTTTAATGATTGATGGGTCTATTTCATAGACCTCAATAACTAATAACTGGTTTTATGCATTTCTTGAAGAATCACCTGTTTTTCTAGAAGGCTGTAATTTTCAGTCATCAAATTAAATAGGATATTATACATTCGAATCATTATTACAGCAGTGAATGAGAATACCTGTCTTCCATAGCAGGGATAATGATTGTGTGCTAGATAAGTTTAAAATTTATTTCTTCTGCTAATATTGGCACTCTTTATAATGATTTTATAAAGTAGTTCTGTATTTTTCTAAGTGCTCAGAGTTTAGTGCTTAATGGTACTTCAACTCACATAGATCGTTGTTCAAGTTCAAGAGCCACAGGCACGGATATACATATTTTTATACTTAAATCATCCATTTCAATATAAAAAGCTGTTTATATTCTTTTTATATGTGTTATCATGGAAGTGGAAGCCTCTTCATCTTTTCTTATGGCATTAGCCCTAAGGAGGCCCTTGTCCTTCGAATAGGAAAATTAACATGGACTACTTCTTGTCATTTACCTAGAAATGAGGATTTTCAGTACTATGTTGAATAAGAGTGGTAAAAGCGAATATCTCTGTCTTGTTCTTGATCTTAAGGGAAATGCTTTTAGTTTTTTTCCCATTGAGTATGATGTTGGCTGTAGGTTTGTCATATGTGGCCTTTATTACATTGAGGTAGGTTTCCTCTATTCCCACTTTGCTGAGAGTTTTTATGATAAATGGGCGCTGAATTTTATCAATGTTTTTTCTGCATCTATTGATATGATCATGTAGTTTTTATCTTTCATTTTTTGTGTGTGGTGTATCAAGTTTATTGATTTGCAGATATTGTACCAACCTTGAATCCCAGGAATAAATACTTGATCATGGTGTATGATCTTTTTTAACATATTGCTGGATCCAGTTTGCTAATATTTTGTTGAGGATTTTAACTTCTATATTCATCAGGGATATTGGCCTATAATTTCATTTCTTTGTAGTGTCTTTATGTGGTTTTGGAATTAGGATAATGCTGGTCTTCTTTTACATAGTTTTATTGGACTCTAATATAGGACCATATATCATTTATTATAATAATTAAGTAAGTACTTATGCCTTATTTATCTTTACTCTTTGCATCTCCAATAGTCTGCAAACACCATGAGAACAATATGAACTTAACAGGTACTTATTGAATTAATATAAGTGGATAATTGATAAATTGAAGGTGCTATCATATATTGATCCAAATCTGTGGTGTGAAATTCTTGATCTATTCAATTTGAATAACAGAATTTCATTTTATATTTACTGTCAACTTGAAGATTATCTTATTTCTTCATCAGATTAGATGCAAAAATTGTCAAACTGAAAGAAACTGCCATAAAATACTCTAGCGATTTTAATGAATAAATAGGAAATGCTGATCAAGGAGACAGAGCATAGTAGAAGAGTAATAAGAAACTTATAGCCAGCCAAGGTTTCTGAGGTATAGAACACCAGTGTTCCTCAAATGTATAGAAATAAGTAATGCGATTTTTATACAATAAGATAGGCAAAAGTATAAAGGAAAAATTAAAAGACATTTTTTCTATGACATTTAAAAAACTTTTTAGACAGAAAATATTTGAAAAGCTTGCTTTTTAACATAGCTCTTCATTTAACCTTTTTAGAAGATTTGAATGTCCTCTAAAGAGAAACAAAAAAATGGGAGAGTTTTAGGCACTAAAAAAGTACTACAGATTTTGGAGGGTGGGAAGTTGATTATTGAGAATGTTGAATTATTCCTGAGTTTGCAAATGTTTTTTTTTTTCCTGTGATTAGGCCCTTTGTGCTAGTTAATTGTTACTTATCAAATTTAGGGTCCCATCCTCCCACAGAGACTGAAAGATTGGGGTACTAGATTCTTCAATGCTTACATTTCAAAGAAGCAGTCCCAGGTCCTTGAGAAATACATTTCCTGGACTGTGAAACTGGCAAGGGTTTAGGAGAAGATTTAAATATGTTCCAAAGGCTCAGAGAAAGAATTTACAATTCCAAGTTTTCTAAAAGGGATGTCAGGGTCTTATTGTCAGAAACAAACGTGTCTAAAATGTAGGCACGCTAAGAGGAATGTTAAGGCAATCCAGGTAAACGCCTGCCCACCGAAGCCATTTTGTTAACCATATTAGTGTATTACCACTGTCAAGGGTTCTGTTTTGTTAGAGGAAAACAAATCTTTGCTGTTGGCTGAAAGTGAGTTAGAGGAAGCGGTGTCCTCAGGACGTGTGGGAGGTAAGCCAGGTAGCTTTGCTTCTTAAAGGTACAAACATTTTTGTCTCAGATTGATGGGAGATGACCTCTATTTGATCTTTTCACTAGGAGAAAGAGTAGTTTACATTTATTTTTAAAGGTTTTCCCATATATGTGTAAAATATTTGCTTGCTACTTTAAGAATAAGATGCAAATCTTATATCATATATGTATGATATCCTATCTTTTTAAAAACCTTATGCAGATAGTGTTGAAAACTCTTCTTCTAAATAACTGTTAAATGAGGAAACTCGCATACTCACAAAGGACTAGTTTGCAAATGTGTGTGCACATTCGACTCGTCAGGGAGCTTTAAAAAGTATTGGTGCTTTGGTCCCATACACAGAGATGATGATTTAATTGGTGGTGTAGTGTGGGCACTCAATTTACAATCTCTCCATGTGATTCTAATGCGCGGCCAAAGTTGGGAACGACTATCTGAAGGGATAACCTTCAGAGTCCTAGAAACATTTTACTTAGTAAGAGAAATAATGAGGAACATTCGCTCATGCATGAAAACATTTGGCAAAGCCAATTTATTCCTGAAAAGTATAGTAAGTTGTACTCTTTTTTCTATTCCTCTGTGCCTTCAAGCACTCTTCTAATGAAGAAACTTGACCAACCGGCAAGCAATGTGTTTGGCTCAACCTTGTATCAATTCAAGTGAGGCTCATACAACCTACTTTCAGTGATTACATACTGTCTTATAACTCATAGATAGTAGAACTATTTTCTACCACTTGATTCATGATGATTACTATTATGAGATGAAGGAAATATTTATTTTTTTCAATATAAGTAACTGATCTGTTAGAGACAGACATATCATATCATGCAATAATTCGGAAAATTAGGTTGCAAATTTTATATCTGCTTTTCACTGAAGAAAATTTTACATAATGATATTTCCTCATTTTTAAATTTCTTAGAAATATCATAGCAGAATGAATGTTCTCCAAGACCACTCTGCATGGTATTACATTTCCAAGAGAAACTAATTTTTAACTAGTTCATGATTAACTAATGACAGTTATTTGAAGACTTATGAAGACTTATGATGCACGCAAATATAGAGGAATCGATTTCATAACATTAACCTAAGGATTTTTCCCAAGGAGTCAAATATTAGGCAATGAAAAAAGTTGGTGGTATTTCATGTATTTCTTTTGTGATCATATCTTATGTACTTATTATTTAAAAATCAATCAAACGTTCTTATTTTTAAAATTTTTTTGTTAATCCTCACCCAAGAATATTTTTTCCATTGATTTTTTTTTCTTTTAGAGAAAGTGGAAAGGAGGGGGAGAGACAGAGAGAAACGTCGGTGTGAGAGATACACATTTATTGCTTGCTTCTGCATGTGCCCTGATCAGGACCTGGGCTTAAGCGGCCAGGTACAACGTGTCCTTGATTGGAACTGAACCCAGGACCCTTCAGTCTGCAGGCCGATGCTGTATCCACTGAGCCAATCAGTTAGGGCAATCAAACTTTCCTTTGAAGGAGACATTTTGCATTTTAAATGAAAGTCAAGCCTCTTTCCTCAACCTGATTGTCCACTTACTTTTTCAGTACTTTTTTTTTAAGGCCCAGCAGAAATCTCTCTTTGATGAGGAACTTCCTTAACTGTATCTCAGCATCAACTTGCATGTGCTTTAGCTGTCCCACAGGTATATGCCTTGCCTTTTCAAATAAGGTTATAAACCTCAGCTTCCTGATTACTTTCTGACAGTTTTACTGCACTATGCATAGCATAGGGTTAGGCACGAAGGGCTCATTCAAATATTTTTTGATTAATTGCGTAGGTCTCCTTTCCAAAATTAATGAGTCTACTTCTTTGATCATACTGCATTAGATATTAAGGGCCCGAGCCTCGCTCATCCTCCCCTCCAAGAGTTCTTTCAAAGTAAATATTCAAAAACTGAAATTGCACAGGATACAAAGCTACTCAATATGTCTGAATGCAGATTTTGCCTGGAAAAAAAACCAAAACAAAAAAACAGACTAGTAGAATATGGCTTAGGCCTGAGGACAACTTTGGGATTTTTACTTTTTCTGACTTTAACAGAACAACTTGTGGCAAACGTTACCTTGATTTCTTGCTTTTAGGCAAAGAAACTGGGAGGGAGTGTTATTACTATTTTTATACTCAGGATGAAAATTAAGCTAGAATATAACTTCATTTAATTCTGCCTGCATAAATTTCTGAACAAACAATTTTTAAATTTAGGGTTTATTTTAGTATCTAGCCAGGTGTTTTGAAAAGAATGGCAATTAATTTCATAAACCAGATAGTCTCTAAGTCCTGGTTTTCCTGAAAGGTACACCTGAGACAAAAGATTATTCTTGAGAAATTTATGTTGGAATTTGATGCCAGGAAGGAAGAATGAGACCAGGGCAGTGAAACAGCCAATACAAGAATGTATTTTTAAGTTGGCCATAGCTACACACGATCTGTTGCTTGATCTCGGAGGACCTTTCAAAATGGCTTATAAAACGTATCTCAGAAGTATGTGCTCAAGGAAGAAAGGGGCATGGCTTTATCAACTGATTGTGGTTCCCCATTGGTCAAGCATTGTCCCCTAGGGCACTCACTGTCTACCAGTTCCAGCTTGTTCATGAGTGATTGCTGAGTGCATTCCCAGAGGACACACCAGCGGGAACATCAACAAGTCTCTGGGCAGCAAGCAAGCTTGTACCTGCTCCAAACCAGTCTAAGCCTATCTGAGCTATTTGCCAGAACAAGGGGTGGAATAAGGTGAGGCTGCTAGAGTTTAAAGTGACACAAAAGCAAAAGCCAATGCAAGCAGCTTCTAAAGTTGTTTTTGTTTCCTTTTTATTCCCCTCATTACTGGAAACCACTATTTCATTTTATATTCCTTGCTTGCCTCTCATACCAAATTATCTCTCCTATCTTTCTTCTTTGATGAGTTTTATGCTTTTATTGTCGCCATGACTATGGCTGTATTATTTCCTGTTCATGCCTCTCCTTTCTTAAAAAAAAAAAATTCTGATTGATTAAAGGCCTCATGAGAGATGCTTTTGCACAATTAAATTATACTAGTCGATTTAAAGACACACATACCCAGAACTATATAACGTAATGGAATATAACAGAACTATTTCTTCAAGAACATTTCTAAACAAATTTGACATTACTTGAAAAGTGCTTTTATTCCAGTGTAAAAGTCACTATTTTAAATTCTATCTAGTCATTGGTTTTCATACTTATTTGACTGTGACTCAGAATAAGAAACACGTTTTACATTATGATCCATTGCACATGTGGCTATGAATTCATAACTGTAAAAAAAATTCACAAATAAAAACTACTCTTTTTATGTGATACAATATTAAATTTTCTATTTTATTATATTTAATTAATTTTACAAACCCCAATCACATTCCATTAAATTTACCTCACCTGGCTTAATTATCTATAATATGCATTAGTCTATCTCCACTGAAATGAATTAATATTTACCTGACATGTAACATGTAACAAATCAAACTGACTATACCTGTCCACCACCTTCCCCCTCATACTCATTCATTTTCTTCACCAAACTTTCTCAGCCTAGTTAGTGTCATCATCATTCTCCCAGAAACTCTGACCCCCCCACAAGGTGGTGTCATCCTTGATTCTATGCTTTCCTTGGGCCGTTCCTACCCAACATGATATTGGCCTACTTCTCAGTCTCCACAGCTTCTATCCTAATCCAAGTCAAATTATCAACTTTGGTTTTAACTACTATCATAGCCTCCTAAAAAGTCTTTCTACTTTTATTAGCAGGCTTCTTAGAATCTACTTATTCTCTTTTACACAAAGAATATTCATGCCAAGGGGACATGGTGACTATTTTAACCCTACTGGAAATCAATTCCTCTAACAGATGAGAAATACACTGGGGATTTGAGATTGTATCCCAAAAGTCAATTGAATCATACCTCTCTTCCCTTTCCCATTGCATTAAGAATGGAATCTATCTAGGTCTTTGTCTTAATATAGTAATATGTTATTACTTTATTAATATACCAACACTTTCCTTCTGGTTCTCTCTTGAACAAGCTAAAAATTCCTGCTTTGCCGCTGCTGACATGCTTTATCAGATCTCTAACTTAAGGCACTGCAAAACTGACGTTTTCTCTTTTTCACATTAAAAGTCCCTTCTTCAAAAGGATCTGCCTTGAATAGCCAAAGCCCATCATCTTTATTCTATCATACATTTCTATTATCTCTATGTATTTTATCAATATTTGAAATGATATTATTTAGTTATTTTTTTATTTTTATGTACTTTTTTCAGCACTGGAATTTAAGTTCTGAAGGGACAAAATATATATGTCTTATTCACAGCTATGTTCTTATCTTCTAGAAAGATAATAGGAAATAAAAACTGTGTTCAGTGATTAAGTGAATATTATCTTTAGGCACAAAATACAAAAAAAAGTATTCTTCAAGTATCTAAATTATATCTACATAAAATGCAGATTTATCACATTCTTCAAACAATGCCAGGGAATGGTCATTCATATGTTTCTATAAATGGTCTCGAAAGCCTAGGTATAATTTGGAAATAATATCAAAACTTTACATTTAAGATTAGCGTGGAAGTGAGCTCAAGGTCAAAAAGCTCTCCTGGGTAGCATGCAAATGAGTCATTATGGAAATAAATAATTTGAAGCAATTGCTGTTACTAAAGGGGAGAACCAAGACACATTTTCTCTCTCAACAACAGTAAAAATCTCCTTAGAAATTAGAACTGTCTGAAGACAGATTTGCCTTATGAAGAATTAATTTCCAGATTTCTAAGGCGTCTAAGCCAGATTCAACAGCTATTTTCTACAGATGTAACGGTAGGCATAAAAGTATAGGATGGGTACTTGACTGAGATGGCTTTTAAATTTATTTCCTGTACTGATAGTCTAGGAATCTAAAATTGGCTTACATCTTGAACAAATACCAAATTTATGAGATAATTTTAATGCGTTAACATTTAGTTAATGTCAAACTTTCTACATATAAGACCCCTTACTTCTATTGTGTATTCATTTCAAATTTTGTGCTTGCTATTTCTAAAATTAGTACACTTCTGAGACTTTATTACTTAACTAGAGGCCCAGAGCACAAAATTCATGCACGGGTATGGTCCCTAGGCCTGCCCTGCGATCAAGGCCATCTTTCCCCGCTGCCCACAGCCGACCCCGCCCCCTGACGCCACCCACCCTGGTTCCCCGTTCACCATCAGGTGATTGGAGCATGATGGCTGGGGGAAGGGACTGAGAAGTCTGCCATTTCCACCAGCTCACCGGCCCTGCCCCCACCGCAGGTTGCCCTCTGTGTGTGGGGCGACTGGTGCGGCAGGGGCTTTGGCTGGGCACCTCCCACATCCCCTACCACCAACCCCTGGTTCCCTGTTTGCCATTGGGCGATCGGAGCCTGCCGGCCAGGGAAAGGGACTGAGAGGTGGTCAGTGCACCTCATAGTGACTGGTCAAGGGGCTGTTCTGGTTGTTCCTCTGTTAGGGTCAATTTGCATATTACCCTTTTATTATATAGGATAGAGGCCCAGTGCCCAGGTGAGCCAGCCAGCCTGCCCTGATGGGGGCCCTACTGGGGGGCAGGGTTGGCTGGGGCGAGGAGCTATGGGCAATTTGCAAGCTGGCCACACCCCCGATTGGAATGGGGGTCCCCACTGGGGCATGGGGCCCGCTGGGGCGAGGGGCCCCTGTCGTTCTGGTCTCTGGTCATTCTAGTTGTTCCACCATTTCAGTCACTGGGCTTTTATTATATAGGATATTTTAAAAGTAGCTTATTTAATATTTACAGTTTATCTCCATAATAACAATTTACTCATTTTCAATTGTTCTATTTTGATTTCTACTCTTAACCTACAAATTTGGAAATATTTTAAAAAAATAAACACCTTTTTTTTAGAGCAGTTTGAAGTTCACAGAAAAATTGAAGGGAAGGCACAGAGATATTTCATATACCCTCTGCTCCCACACATCCATAGCTTCCTACATTGTCAACATACTTCATCAGAGCAGTACGTTTGTTGCAATGGATAAACCTCATTTATACATTATAATCACCCCAAAGCCAGAGTCACATCATAGTTCATTATTGGTGTTGCGCATTCTTTGGACATATATAACCATCATTATGAAATAGAGTACTTTTGCTGCTTGAAAATCCTCTGTATTCTGCCTATTCATCTGCCCCAAACCCTGGCAATCACTAATCTTACTGTCTCTGAGTTTTATCTTTTCCAGAATGTCATATATTTGGAATCATACAGTATACAGTCTTTTTAAACAGGCTTCTTTCACTTAGTAATCAACATTCACGTTTTTTTTTGCATATATTTCCCTGGGTTGATAGTTCATTTCTTTTTAGGGTTGAATAGCATTTTACTGTCTCTCTGTACCACAGTTTATCTATTCACCTACTGAAAAATATCTTGATTGCTTCCCAGTTTTGGCAATTATGAGTAAAGTTGCTATAGATATTTGCTTGCAGGTTTTTGTGTAGACATAGTTTTAAATTCCTTTTGATAAATGCCAAGAAGTGTATTTGCTTTCTTGTATAAACAGTGTATGTTTAGTTTTGTAAGAAATCAGCCAATTGTCTTTCAAGTGGGCATGCAATTCTGTGTTCCCATCATCAAGAAATGAGAGTTCCTGTTGCTCCACATCCTCACCAGCATTTGGTATTGTCAGCTTTTGGAATTTTACTAGTCGTATTTATCTGTTTATAAAAACCAAGAACTATTTGGGATGTATTTTTGTAACTGTATCCAATTTAGTCTTAATAATTTTCATAATATTAATTGTTCTATGCCAAGGAAGGCAAACTTTTCTTTAAAATTTCAGATACTAAATATTTTTGGCTTTGTGGGCCATTTGGTCTCTGTTGCTACTCTGCCATTTTAGATTGCAGGCAGCCATGGAGGCCATGTAAACAGATGAGCATGCTTGTAGTCCAATAAAATCTGCTTGACAAAAACTGGCAGAACACTGCTGACTTCTGCTCTGTATGCTACCATTGTAATGGTGCATATTTCATTGATATAGATAAAGACTAATTCATTTAGTTTTTGATTAGACATTTAAATTGTTCTCTGTTTTTATTTTAGAAAACAGTTCTTTTATTAAAATAGTTTTGTTTGTGAAATATTATGCTTCTGAAATGTAATCAGATTCTTGAGTGTAGTTGTAATTCATTGTGAAATGATCAGCCCTATCCTCTCTCGCCTCCGTGGCAGCACTAAGGATGTCTGACTAAGCCATCAGTTGGACATCCCCTGAGGGCTACTGGACTGTGAGAGGGTGCAGGCCAGGCTGAAGTACCCCCTAACCCCCCCCCCAGTGCACAAATTACGTGCACCAGGCCTCTAGTAGAATAATAAAATCATTACTTGTAACAAAAAGATCATCAATACTACCTTATTAATTTAAAACTAGAGCTGTAATAGAGCATCTTACAATGTATTGACCTGCAGAGCATAATGTCAGACATAAAAATTACTGATTTGATCAAACATCCTTAGCACTGCCGTGGAGGCAAGAGAGGCTCCGGCCACAGCTGCTGCATTCACCAGCCATGACCCCGGCTTCTGGCTGAGTGGCACTCCCCCTGTGGGAGCACGCTGAAATCCCTCAGTGTTTATATTTATGTTTGAGTATATTCTATACAAAAACATATTTGTTGACTATCTACCAACTCTCAAGTATTGAACAAAGTAATTGAGAAACAAGTGGAAGTAGTATGACTTCAAAGTTCTAGTCTATGAGGGAGATAGAGACAATTAATATTTAAAAAGTCATGATACTGATTAAAGCAAGACACTTTGAGAGCATAGTGGACATTTAGTCCAGTTTTGAAAGTTCAGTTTCCAAAATCTGCAGAAAAAATTTGTTCTATTAATCAGAGACCATGATTTGCCATTTCTATTACCAAATTGGTGCTCCAATTCATCATTTGTCTATAGTGACAAGAAACTAGTTGAAGGTTTGCTAAATGATGTTGAATTACTTCTCTGTGACAGAGGAAAGGGCCCAGCCCTACCTCATACACTTCTGTTGCCATGGAGTTCAAATTAAATGTTTCCCTGATCAAATCAAAGCATACACAGCCTCGTCTATTCATCCTCATTTTACCACACAAGCTACAGCTCGTATCTCTGATCCCTCTCGCTCATGACAACAGATGAACTGAACGTAAATGATTTGAAAATACCACCTGTTCAAAGCCTCATACAAAGGGAAAAAATGTGGTGGTGCTGTTTGAAATGGAAATTAATTAGCTTAAGCCCAGCATGTCATATATTACCAATCATGAAAACTATAAGTTACTGAGTACATCAGATGCGATTCTGTGTGACAGACACCTGTTTTTGTTTTTTGTTTTTTTTTCTTTAGGAATTTCCCTCTGAAGACTGTCAAGGACAGAGTGTGACTGATGAGACCACTGTCGGCCTCTTTCTACATCACAAGTGTTTGAGGCACAAAAATAATAGCAGTTGTTTTGAAAGTAACAGTTTATCAATAAAATGAATCACAGGGCCCAAAAGGTGGCCTGCCAAGCATTCAGTTGTGACCTACAGCTGTCCTGACGTAAATAATGAGAGAAAAGATGGTTTTACAGCTCAAAACCCAATTTTTTTCATGTGCTTTATACCTAGAAGTGAGGAACACAAATCATTTGGATTTGCCTTAATATTTGAGCAAAAACAATTCAAGGGAGCCATTAGCTACCAATAAATAAAAGAAGCTCTCAGAGTAATCACTAGCAAATCAGTTTTATCTGCCTGTTTCTTGCTTCTCCCATCTTCTAGCTGGCCTCACTCCTCCTCCTTCCATACTTTTAAGCAGTGTGTAGTCTCTTTTCCAGATTTTCAGTTCAGTTGCTCAAGTGGTACTTAATGCTGCAAAGTTGTATTTGACTAGCAGTTTATTGCTTCATTTGAACCTGTAACAGAAATTTGGTCTTACTCAAATTTCGAGAGTATATATAAGTTTTTAAGGAAACAGTCAGATGCTACCAAAATCTAGACATTAAAATTGAAAGAGTATTAATCTACTTACCAGTCTTACAAGGTAGGATAGGGGTTCTGAGTTTGAAAAATGGGTTGGGTACTATTCTCCCACAGGTTATAGTGGAAGAACTCAGGAAGGATGCTGATTAGCTGATGGTAACATCATAAGTCAGCAAGATGCAAACATTATTAAGCATCTACTATGAGTCAGAAACAATGTCAAGTACTATACATGCATTATAGGTTACCCCTCATAGCAATTTTACGAATCAAGCCCCAGGAAAGAACTAAGGCGACGATGTACTTGGAGGAGTATACAGAGAAACTGTACAGCCCATTCAGCCGGCTCAGTGTGTTGTTAACCCTTCATTATAATATCTAAAGTTGTAGGCAAAGAAAAGGCTTTCCATGGATCTTTTTTTCTTATAAAAGCATGTTTTATTCTATTCAAGTGAACAGAGAAGAATTGTAGCTCAAAATGAACTTTAAAACAATAATAAGAAAATTGAAGTAAGCTTTAGAAAAAGAGCTAAGGGTTTAGAAATTTTAGAGCAATGACAAACACTAGAACCAGCAGTTCTAGGTAAACAAAAATAACTTATACGTATAGCTACAGACTGAAAAATGTGTGTGTGTGTGTTGCAAATGCTTAAGATCTACTCTCAGCAAATTTCAAGTATGCACCACAGTATTACTAATGATAGTCTCCATTTCTACGTTAGAACCTCATAACTTCTAACTGAAAGCTCATACCCTTTGACTAGCATTTCCCCATTTCCCCCATGTACTGAAATAAACCAGTCAGCAGAATATGCAACTTACTTCTGAAATGTTTGGTAAGGCAGACGTTAAAGTAGAAAAGGGGCAAAAATGTTCAGTCAGAGCTGTGATTTGGCAGGAAGGTTGTGGTAGAAAGAAATTAAGATGAGATATTTGGATTCCAAATGATTAGAACAATATGGTTGTCCTGAGGATCTGGATTTCAGAATCAGTTCCAGTGGAATTTTGGTAACAAAGAAGAAAACACCTAGAGCGGTGGTCAGCAAACTGCGGCTCGGCAAACCTCGGCTCGAGAGCCACATGCAGCTCTTTGACCCCTTCAGTGTGGCTCTTCCACAAAATACCGACTTCTGCACATGGGCCACGAAGTGTAAATCGCACTGTACGTGTGCGCTCGCACTGGTATTTTGTGGAAGAGCCACACTGAAGGGGCCAAAGAGCGGCATGTGGCTCGCGAGCCGTGGTTTGCCAACCACAGCCCTAGAGAGTTGAGGTACCCATTCACTGAACTTTTGACTTAAAAATAGCACTCCCACCCTGACCGGTTTGGCTCAGTGGATAGAGCGTTGGCCTGTGGACTGAAAGGTCCCAGGTTCGATTCCGGTCAAGGGCATGTACCTTGGTTGCGGGCACATCCCCAGTAGGGGGTGTGCAGGAGGCATCTGATCAATGTTTCTCTCTCATCGATGTTTCTAACTCTATCCCTCTCCCTTTCTCTCTGTAAAAAATCAATAAAATATATTTTTAAAAATAAAAATAAAAACAGCTCTCCCACCACAAATGTGTTTTTGTGTATTGCAGGAGAAAGTTTGGTACTCCTTATTCTTTTACAAATTTAAACACCTAGGAAACTGGGGAGGGGACCTTAAATTCCTGTCTCTCACTGCCCCCCTCCCATTATAATAGGATTTATCTAAATATATTAAAAATACATGAAAAGTCACCATACTATATATTTCCCCCAGAAACATACAAGGGAACTTCTATGCGAAGTTAGTGATCAATCATCTCAAATTGTGGCCAAACTGCAAGCCCTGGAATAACCTCATTAGGCCCTTAACACAGAGATGTAGGGAAGATGTGGGTGATGCATTGCTAAGGGCTGAAAATGCCACATTATATGAGTCACTCAGGGCAACATTACCTCACCACCTTACAATTAATAAGGACCTTATGTCCTTGGCAGGGTGATAGCCTCTTACACAATGACTTATTAGTAAATCCAAAAATGAAACCTATAACTATTCTTAGAGATACAAAGAATGTTTCCCTCAGAGAAAGAATATCCAGAGTATAAAAAGGAAAAATAAAGAAAATTAGAATACAATGGAAATCCAATGGGAAATAAGTATTTAGCCTAGACAATGATGTAATTGACTATCAAATTGGTCACCAAAGTCTTTTCTCAAACATACACTGGTATAAATTTCGAGTAGAGAGAGAACTTGACTTTGACATGCTATTCAATATTATCCCCAGTTCCATACTTGGAATCTCACAAACTCTATGCTTCGTCTTAACATAGATGTAAGTTACATCAAATGTCCAACAAGCTAAAAAAATATTTGTCAGTGTAGACCTTCTATTTGTAATAAATGATTTTGATGTTTTAAAATAAATAACAAAATAATCTTGTAATAAATGTTTTTCCTTTTAAAATAATCTTATAGATCATAATTCAAATCTATGACCCAAAACACTAATTAAATATATAAAACATAAACATGTAAACAACAATGTGAAAAACTGTCCAACCTTGCAGAAGTATGGTATTATTTGAGCCTAGGTCTTGACAACTTTTATTGGATGTAGGAATCTGAGGATATTTCATTGTTGGGTCATTGTTTGAAGAAAATTTTGGAAACAAAAAAGACAGTGATGTTAATATGACAGTTGCAATAATTAATTTAAGTAGCAAAGTATTTCCAAATAAATATGTCTTACAGTGGTATATTAAAAAGGTGGCCCTTTAGCACAGTGCTGATGGGTTGGTTATAGCTAGACTGCAGTAGAGTTACCCTCTGTCCAGAACACTTCTATGAGACTGTCAATTTAGCAGTTTCAGCTAGAAAGGTGAAGAAACTCCAACTTTATGTGAAATAATGGAAATAAGAAAAAACTTAGGCATTATTGTGGGAGTAGGAATATGATAATTTTCTTCAATAGATAAAAGAATAAGCATATTAGATTTCTATCATGGGTTTAAGAAAAGTAATACATTATGTATCAATTAATTATATAAGATATACATTTACATTATATACACTTATACATATTTATATTTACATTATGACTATATATAAATATAAATATATTATATATGTGTGTATATACATATGTATATATATGACTATTATTTAGCCAAAACAACTTCTCTCATAATTGCCCAAACATCGAAACAATTGATAAAGATACCAAGTTGATTATATAGGTATAACATTAGTGATCACTTTTTAGGGGTGTTTAGGGATGTGTAGCATCAAATGGAAAACTATATTTGAGCAGGTGGCAATTTGGTGGTTCTTGGGCTAAATGCAGCCCAAATGATCTGTTTGTTTAACTATATAATTTCATTTAATATTATTATTACTATACATTGACCCCACCCTGTGGTGGCATTTCAAAATTATTTGGACATTATATGATCTTGTGATATTCTGACAAGAATTACCTAGTACGGTAATTTAAAACTCACGAATAATCTGTCAGAAACATTTTTCCATTGCCTGGGATATGTGCAGAAAGAATTTGGAGAGTACTTATGCTTCTGCTATGATGGAGTACTGAGAGACAATTCCATTTTGCCCTAGAGGTTTATAGGTTAATGAGAGGAACCCATATTATAATGATAAAAGTAAAAAATGAATCAGGGTGAATTAAAAAAACATTTACTGCCATGTAAACCAATCAGTTCTGGACCTGTTGGTTTATTTGCACTAAAATAAATGACTTATGGGTGGATAAACTAAAGCAATAAAAAAGAAAACTAATTACAGAAAAAGACACTGAATAAGCTTATGCAAAAAATTAAAGGTTTGAACAAGAAAAGCCTGTGTATGTGTGAGTGTGTGTGTGTGTGTGTGTGTATGCTTGTGCATGTGGTGAGGTGTTGGGAGTGTTAATTGGCTAAAAGAAAACATATTAAAATAAACCACACAATTATGCTGTCACCAAGAGGCAAAATTATTTCATAAAGAAAAGGAAAAAAGGATTTAAATAAGCCTTGACAGAAATGTGGAAAGTATGTTCACGTAATGTGTCAATACCTTTGTGCCTTTACTTCTGGAAAAGTAATTATTGGGAAATTATTTTGGGGGTTGGGAAGGATTTAAGGCAGCGGTTCTCAACCTGTGGGTCACGACCCTTTTGGGGGTCGAACGACCCTTTCACAGGGGTCGCCTAAGACCATCGGAAAACACATATATAATTACATATTGTTTTTGTGATTAATCACTATGCTTTAATTATGTTCAATTTGTAACAATGAAAATGCATACTGCATATCAGATATTTACATTATGATCCATAACAGTAGCAAAATTACAGTTATGAAATAGCAACGAAAATAATTCTATGGTTGGGGGTCAGCACAACATGAGGAACTGTATTAAAGGGTCGCGGCATTAGGAAGGTTGAGAACCCCTGATTTAAGGCATCATCATTAAGGCTGAGTTGGACATTGCTCAAGGCATCCATTGCTCAAGGACTCTGCTTCCATTGTGGGCATTAACACTTTCTCCATTAACATCATTTCTAAACTCTTCTGGATGTTGGTTCAAATCACAGCTCTACTTTGCCCAAATTAGAAAACCACACTCAGGAAATAGAGAAAGTCCTCTTAGATTATAGATAATGCTAGTTACATGGCAAAACCTGCATTAAAGAAAAAAGAAACAAAAGACATTAACTACAGACAGACAGGAAAGAAAGAAGGAAAGGAGGCAGAAAAGGAGAGAGAGAGGGAGTGAGAGAGAGAGAGGAAAATTCCAAGTATGAAGAGTTGATTGTATTGCAGTTGTATTTGTATCAAGGTTTTGCGTTTATTTATTTGTTTGGTTCCTTCATTTGATTTGAATGAATACAAAATGAAAGGAAGAACTCTATATTTCCTTACATGTCCTTATACAGATTTGTTAGTATTAAACCTCCTGAAGCCAATGATAGACCCAACATGGACTTTCTCTACTGAGATCTCTGACCTCATAAAGTGTTACTGGCATAGAGTGGTGTTTTACAAACAGAACTTGGGGCCAGAATTTGAACCAGTACTTGACTTTTTGGATACTTGGCCTTTCATTACTATAGTTTCCTCATCTAAATATGGCTAAAAAAATGAGACTTCTCTTTACATGAGTTAATATGCATTAAGTCTTAACCAAGGAGATAAAAAAGAGAAGTGTGTCCTGTTAAAGTAAATT
This sequence comes from Myotis yumanensis, assembly GCF_028538775.1. Lineage (NCBI taxonomy): Eukaryota > Metazoa > Chordata > Mammalia > Chiroptera > Vespertilionidae > Myotis > Myotis yumanensis. Next base: position 30,020,553 of record NW_027223764.1, on the reverse strand, counting down.
CAGGAACATCAGCTTGGCCGTTGGAGAAGGAGGCTAGTTGACAGTTAATGCAGATATCCTCTGACTTCCAGAAAGATCCTGTCAAGTCAGCAGCAGGCAGAATGCTAATCAGTTTAATAGCTCCATTAATTACATGTGGCACTTTCAACACTGAGATGTAAGTGACATTTATTGTTTTATCCCCTGTCTCAGAAACAAGATGCCTGACCTGAGACCACTCAGGTTTTTCAATTACATTGAGTTACTTCTCAGACTCACTAGCCATGGCCTATTTTCCATTCCCCAGTCACAAAACACATGTTTCCACATCATCCATCATCCTTTCCCACACACATCACAAAAATGCATCTTTTTGGTTAAGCAATGTAACATTTCAATGTCTATTTTGCTATTTTCTTTCTTAGATATGTTAAAAGATAAATTGTCAGGGCCTTTTTGCCAGTGAATAATTAAACTTTGTCATTTTCATGCTGTGACTTTTGTTTCTCAAAGAAATAAGATGTTCTTTCTGTTACAGAAGTGATTATGAAACACTTTGAGTTATAAAATTCCACTTCAGTGGTCTATAAATTAGCTCACTTGCGGAATGGAGAGACAGCTCTTGTGTTTCATACTCAATTTCATTGAGACTGTCCAGCCCTTCTGATTTTGGCTTTGGAAGGAACAGATTTTTAAAATCAAACAACTATAATTATTTTGATATTACACTTTTCTAAGTCTGGCTGATTTAATGAAGTGATCCTTTAAGTTTATTCATTTAAAAAGTTGTATCCCAGAGAGCACTCCTTTTAATGTTGAGAAAATACCTTGGTCAACTAAATTCTGATCTGTGGTTTTCTTTTATTGGGTAAAATAGGATTATGGCTATATTTAGAAACCTGAATCTCCTTGCCTTATTGGCTCCTTTGATTCTACTTTCAGTTTTTAACATAAGGGTGGGCAGTGAGAGGCAATCATGAGACACTAGCTAGCAAATGTCTAGTAAAATGATCCCTGTAATTTACACTCAGTATCAGTGAGGTCATCTCTGCCCGGTTCATTTTAAACAACAACCCTTTTCACTTGGTTACTTAGAACTTGAGTTCATTAGCAGTTGCTGACAGTTTGCCAAATGTATATTTATCAGAATTGGAAGAGGTAAACATCTTTTCATTTATAAACGATTACAGAGCTGGTGCCAGGTATGAAACGTGAAGCCAATTGAATTAAATAGTGCTTTAGACACATCTTGCCTTAAAGAATGAAGCATCTGGTAGGTAGCACAGACAGGAGAAAAGGACATTATAATCCAGTGTGGCATGTTTAACTATTAAGTTTAAGTATAGTATGTATACAAAAGAAGCCACAGCAAGTTAGGAGCATTTTGCAATTCAGGAGAGTCAGTACAATAACTGGGGAAACGATGAAAATAAAATGCATATTGAGTTAAAAGAAAGTCATTTTCTTATTCACCACTTCATAAATTAGGTATTTGATTCCTTCATTAGCCATTGCTTATCCAAGATTACCAGTAGAGCAGAGAATAAATCTAGGATTGCTGAGTTGCCTCTGTAGATACCTCCTTTTTGGACAAGTAAAAATTAGTGGATGTACAAAACATTAATAAAACTTCTTACTCACTTTATTTTATGTTTATCTACCAGATAGACATATAGAAAATTCTCAAAATTTCTACAAAAACTATCTAATAAATATTTAAAGATAGATATGGGAAAATGAATCAAATGGATATCTTACAATAGAAAAACTATTTCCCTTGAGTCATTATAAAATTCCCTGATATCCTGGAGGTTACAAACATTTTAATAGAAGTTATATGAAGTCCTTGTTTACATTTCACTCTATCTTTGGTAAGAGAAGAGGAAGAATTGTAGTTCCATATCTAGGTAAGTACTATGGCATTTTATGGTGTTATAAGATTTATTATAACCTGAGATGATATATTGTACATCCTCTAAAAATTGTTTCCCTAGAGATTTAGTGGAAAAACACTTTGTCCCTAAACTGTACTACTATAAGAAAGTGACTCATTATTTTGACAAGTAGATCTATCAGAGCTACCTGCAGGCCCAGGCTGCCCAGATTAGTAATGACCTGGGAAATAAATTGGCCATTCCAGAACTCTCTACTCAGCTTGAAGAGAGGCGGTGACATCACAGCTCACTCTAGAGTCTAATAGATGCTCAAAGGAACAAGCTTGAATCCCAAGGACTTATGGAGCCATGCTGGCATAATGTCCTTACCTCTAAGACTAATTTGCAGGTCAAGTACAAGCCTAGGTTAAGGGTGTCTGAACATTACGAGCTCGGCGTCATTCTTTTATAGAGTAAGATTCATTTAGTAGAATATGATTAAAATGATTAGAGATTGGCTCTAGAGTGTGCCAGATCTGTGTCTGAATCATAGCATTGTCATTAGCTAGATTTACAACCCTCAGAAATTTTCTTTAATGTTCGAAGGTTTGATTTTCTTAGACCCAGGATGAAGTTATAATAACTTACATCTAAGTTATGAGTAGTTGTGAGTTTCCATGTACTCACTTATTGAACAGCTATTAAAACCTGACCAATGTTAGATATGTTTGCAGTCAATGATCTTTCCTTCTTATAGCATGCATTTCAGTTTATGGTGATAGCCAATAAACCAATTAATAAACAATGCATGCACCTATATTTTTTATATAGACTATCTGCATTGTAAGTACCATAATTTTACAGCGTGTAAAGGAAGTGGATCATTTTAGATGAGATCACCAGGAAAGGCCCTCTGAGGATTGAAAATGCCTTCTTGTGAATAGCTTGGGGAAAAAGATTTCCAAATTAAAAAAACAAAACAAAAAAACAGCCAATAAAAATTCCCTAGGCTGAGAAAAATCTTAGAATATGCAAGAAACTGAAAGATGGATATTATGGGTGGAGGAAAATGAGCAAAGGCAACAAGTTATGAAAAATAAGATTGAAGTATGAATCAGGGGCTTTGGTGAAGGCTGTGGGATTCAATTTAAGATAAATAGAAAGACATTCAAGCAAGAAATGGATATGATCTGCTGGATGTTTTCAAAAGATCATTCATACTACCTTGAAGTGAAGGAGTCAAGATGGAGACAGAGAGATTTGTAAGGATGAAAGCGGTAGATATCTGTATTAAGGTGATAGTTATAAAGATGGAGAGAAGTACTTGGATTTAAGATACATTTTAAAGATTTAAATTGAAAGGAGTTAACAGTAAATTGGATGCAGGAGACAGGAAAGGAACAAACTCAAATATGATTTTTAGGATATTGGCCTGAGTAATTCAGCAATATTGGTGCCCAGTTTAAGATTGAGAAGAGCAGAAAAAAAACAGATTGTCAGAGAGGAGGGATATGCACAGTGAGGAATGATATTGTCAAGTATGCAACTAAATGTATATACCTGGAGTATTGAGCGTGATCAAGGCTAAATGACACACATCACTTTAAAATTTTATATATATTTTTAATTGATTTCAGAGAGGAAGGAAGAGTTGGAACATCAATTAATGGTGAGAGAGAATGCTTGATCAGCTGCCTCCTGCACATCCCGCACTGGGGATCGAGGCCGCAACCCAGGCATGTGCCATGACCAGAAATCGAACCATGACCTCCAGGTTAATAGGTCAATGCTCAACCACTGAGCGACATCAGCCACGTTGATACACATCAGTTTTAATGCATAGCTCAGTTTGTACTATGTCTATACTATAAACTCAATAACTATAAGCTTTTATAAAATGGGTAATATTTTAAAAGTGCAATGGGCAGAAAAATTTACATTTGGTAATTTTCTAAATCTGGTCTTAAAATTATGAACATCATGTAGAGAATACCATTTCTACCTTTTAAATGCATCTTAACTTCTGTAGGGGCAACAAGGAGAGTGATGCTTATGTTTTTTTTTTTTTAAACCCAATATTATGCTGTCACAATTTGGCTTAGTTAAAAAAAAAAAACACCTCATTGCAAGTTCAACATCATTATCAAAAGGATGGTAAGAGACAAATCCACATAGATATGAAGCGTGGGCAGTATTGTCATATGGGAACTCTAGTTCTACCACCATTGACTGTCATGAGGTAGCTACTGAATATCTCTGAGCCTCAATTTCCATATCTGCAAAATATAAATTATAATGGCAACTATGTCTGGGATTTAAAGAGGATTAATTAAATAAAACCGGGTAATATATGCTGAGTACCCAATGCATGTTTATAAATGTAGAAGTATGGGGCAAGCAATAGTGCTTGCAATATGTTATTATGAGAGTGTCAAAAAATTATAGACTAGAAGAGTATTTTAACAAATTTAAATGTTTAAATGTTTAAATATGGTTTCACAACACATATCTTGGTTTTAAAAAGGAGAATACATCATACGAAGAAATGGTGCAAGAATTGAGAAATACTTCTTAGCAACATATAGTTGCCAAAATAAACAACAACTTCACTGTGGTGTTACCATAATGGAGGGAGCATTTGAGTTTATACATTATTCACACTTTCTGAATCTGAACTAAGCAATGAAAAGTGATGAGAGGGAGAAGCATGTAATGGATTTTTAAAAGCCGGGTACAGGTTTATATTGAAATGATACACCGCTCCCAAATGAGAGCTCATGTAAACATTACAATAATGTCCAATTATCTTGACGATGAAGTAACAGAATTCTCCACTTTTAAGACCTTTTCTTTTCATACTGCTCTAATTATTTTCTTTAAGAAAAAATAGGTGCAAAATTTACTCAAATCAACTAAACTTTTATACTTTTTGCCAAATTAATAGGCAGAAATTTACATAAGCTGCTATTGCGTTCAATTTCTGCAAAGCATTTAAGTTCAGTATGGGATTTTGTGTAGGGTATTTTGTGTCTGTAAATGTACTGCTGATGTTACTTAAAAAGGGCACCAGTAGGACTGAAGATGGTAATTTCTCCATCTCCCTTGCTTCTTTATTTCTGCTCGCAGTGGTTCTCAACCTTCTGGCCCTTTAAATACAGTTCCTCATGTTGTGACCCAACCATAACATTATTTTCTTTGCTACTTCATAACTGTAATGTTGCTACTGTTATGAATCGTAATGTAAATATCTGATATGCAGGATGGTCTTAGGCGACCCCTGTGAAAGGGTCGTTCGACCGCCAAAGGGGTCGCGACCCACAGGCTGAGAACCACTGGCTTAGAGGTTGTTTGTAGCCTCTCTTGCAATTGGAAGTTGAGCCCAGTCACCTCAAGAGCTTTGATCTGTTTCTATGATACCCATGACCTATTTCTATTTTAGAACTTCTCTTACAAACCAATTCTCCTTTCCAGAATTTTAGGCAAGGTAAACAAACCCCAAAGAGCCAGGTTTCTGCTATCAGAGAATTATAGCTATGGAAAGGAGAAGGAAGGAAGGAAGGAAGGAAGGAAGGAAGGAAGGAAGGAAGGAAGGAAGGAAGGAAGGAAGGAAGGACCTCCCCATGGAATTGAAGGTGTCAGTGTAAACTCATGGGGATATATTTGTAATATATAAATAAATATAGATGTGTTTGGATATGTATCTATTTATGTGTGTGTGTATACATATGTATGTATCTATTCCATTTCCCTGCCCTGCCCACTGAAAGAAACTAGAAGTAATGAAAACCTAGCAGCAATGGCAATACCAGATTACATATCTTGATTGCTAAATACCACTCTCTTTTAAAAGGAACAAAGGCTTCTTTAGAGAAATTACTGATTCCAAGTCTGGGGCTCATGGGGATAAAATGATTTGCTTGTCCTATAAGTGACATTTTCTTATAAGTGGTAATCTGCAGACAATTAGGTCTGTATATTACATTAGAGACCAGACTATGACCCATGAGCAAAGCCACCTGCTTTTGGCATATTTGATTTTGAAGATGAATTTATATTTAACACAGCCATGTCCTTTCATTTATATATTTCCTCTGGTTGCTTCTGAACTACAACAGCAGAGTTGAATAGCGTTGACACAGTTGGTTACATATGTGACCATTACAGCAATTTTATGATAAAAAACCTGGAGACAAACAAATAAGTAACTATTTAACTAAATAATACCCCAAGAAAATTATACTTATGAGTCATATAAATGACATAGATTTTTTATTTGTTGATTTGAAAAATGATGAGGACATATATAAACACATATAGTATTTGTGTATATATATATTCAGTTATTTAATATGTATATATGTACAGGGTGTGGCAAAGTAGGTTTATCATTTGAGTATGCAAAACAGAATTCTTATATTATTTATTAATTTTTGTAATATTTTCCATACAAACAACTGTATATATAATGCAGGAAGAATCACCAAATATTTGATTACTTAACATTAAGACTGGGAAAAGAGTCAGCCACTTTTCATTTTGTACTTTTTTATGCACAATATGGTATTATTGGTTAAGAAAGTAAAGAATATATAGGCAGTGAAATTATGGATAGTTTTTATTTTCTTTGTAGTTTGCTATATAGTTAAAAATCCAATATGTGTTCTAGTTAGAGGGTGTCCCAAAAATGTATACACACACTTTAAATAATTATAAAGGCAGTGTCTATTAAAATTCATTTCATTTTCAAAATTGAGCTATCAGCTGTTATTGTATGTATACATTTTTGGGGGACACCTTGCATATTAAGAAAGGGAAAATATTATTAATAGCACTGATGCTAGAGATTGGCTATAAATTGAAAAATGTTCTTGTGAGTTTTTGACTTTTATATAAATAAGTGAAAATAAATAAGATTATATTGACAAAACCAAACAAAAATTAGGAAATGCATATGCATGCAAACAACAAATTATCTTGCATAGTTCTTGGTATAGAATAAGCATTCTTATGTTTTAACACTTTTGCTATTTTTGTTGCTGTTGTCATTTTTCATATTAAGCTATAGCATACATCAATTTTTTACACAATATTTGGAAAATGTGAGAAAATAACCTCATTTAACATGGTAATGATTTCACAAAAGAACTGATCTTTAAGATATTTTTTAAACTACAATGCCAGAAGACTATTGCTCAAGATGAAAAGAAAGGCATGTTTGATTTCTCCTTCTCCTTTGTCAATTAAAATATCAAGTCTCTGTTTTGAGATCTTTAAGAAAATTCTGTGACCTGAGAACAGAGATAACTGAACATGAATACTTTGAGAAGAGACTGATTTTTATTTCTCTTCCACCCAGGATATAAAGTCTGCAGAGACAACTATCCTGATAAACCCATGCTTTCCCTTTGGTACCATGCCATGGATACTGTGAGAGAAATCAGCAATCAACATAGGTAAAACTAAGATGGGATTGTAGAGTGGACATTCCTTCAGGAGCTGAACTGGGAGTTCAGCTCTGTTCCAGAATTAAGTTCTTCCCTAAGAAGTGGACCGTTTGTGCAGTAGCAGGTGTGTATACTAATAGAATAATTTTGGTTTTAATTAGCAATATTTCCCTGCAAAATAATTATGTATGTTGTTTACTCAACTTTTAAAAGGGGCATTAATGTTCTTGTAATCTCCTTTCTTCCCAGATTACACTTTAAGGTATTTAAAACATTTGTTTTTATTATGAAGGGAATACAAAATAGGTATGTCATTTATGGCAAATTTATTTCCTACAAAATATTCCAATCAGATATTCAAATAAATAAGCTCATAGTCTTATATGCAGCGTTCATTTAAGGTTTACAAATTTTATTGGAGTTTTTAATTATAAAGAACTGAGCCTTAAATCTACGGCAGAAAAAAATGTTTGAGATATCCATAAATGAATAGTTCCCAAAGGAAACTTGTACAGCTGCCATAGCTCTCATAGGGCTGCATGGAAGCGTGAGGAGGGGCAGTGTGTGTCTAGCATACACTGAAAGCTTGACTGAGTAATTGCTTTTTGAACTAAATAATAGTTCACTGAATTCAGACTTTCCACACAGTAAATCCAGAATGGAAATACTTTTGGAAAAGTTTCTTGAGAATTTAGTGTAGGGTTATCCTTTAAACTCAAGATCTTCTATGTGTTTGTTGAAGTTTGTTAAGTTCATAGAGACTATTGCTACAGGGCAGAATCAACTTGATTTTCTTGTTTGAAAGTTGGACTGTCTGTTGGCAATTTGTGGAATTTTGGGAAAAGGTGAAATGGGTTTGTGTTTCTCAGAGAGGCTACATGTCAGAAAATCAACTGTATTCTTCTAAAGACAGTCTAAAAAGGTCTGGATTACAAGCCTATTAATACCTTACTTTAACATGCTCAACTTAACTTCTGAGGATTGTGCATCTAATGGCTTCTGATATATTTTTTTTCATGATGGGATTCACAGAAGCAGCCTTAATATACTCATGTTACAACCAAGCAGTCATTATGCAAAGAAGGAAAATGTTTAATTAGATTTATTAGGAGTTTCAACAGAGAGATTATCTATATCATATGTTTCTATCCATTAATTATATGATGTATTATTAGAAATATGTAGTTATTGAGGAATATTGTTGTAACAATATGCCACTGATTATTGTTTGATAAAAACAGTCCTGGTAAATGCTGCCAGACTGTATGGGGAGGCAGAAAGTGTGACTGACTGTTGAGAGGCAGTGTCATAGTTGGTCAGATCAGTGTCTTTTTTTTCTGAAAGGCTATTCATCTGTAAAAACCAGATATTCAAAAGCCATACTCTCACAACCATCAAATAAATATTGAGTACACACACAGTTTAAATGTATGTACTAACTGCAGCAATCAGCAGTGACCACATTCTAAGGAAGAGGCTACTCACTCTTGCCTTCTCAAGACATGAATTAAAAGCACATTTTAAGCCCTAGCTGGTTTGGCTCAGTGGATAGAGCATCGGCCTGCGGACTGAAGGGTTCCGGGTTCAATTCCAGTTAAGGGCACATGCCTGGGTTATGGGCTCAATCCCCAGTAGGGGGCATGTAGGAGTCAACCAATCAATGATTCTCTCTCATCATTGATGTTTCTATCTCTCCCTCTCCCTTCCTCTCTGAAATCAATAAAAATACATTTTTTAAAAAAGCATATTTTAAAAGAGAATTGTCCTGTATAGACAAGCCATGAGAAGAGATTTTACAACTGTGACTGTTTTTTGTCAGTTGGTTTTCCTGTATTGCACAGTCACACATTTTCTTTATGATTGAGCATAAAATTAGTTTTTACAGTTTGGAATCATTGTAATTGAAGCAAAGGCATAGCATAAAATTTTGTAAGGGTTTTTGGCAGCTGCTTTTTTTCCCCTTGTATGAAAGAGATGATACACTCATTAGATTAAAAAACTACTACTGTAACTACTATTACTAAACTAGATTGAAACATGGCAATGTCTTCCATTACATAGATTCCTTCTCATTTTCATAAGGGAGTCTTTTATTCTGCCACTGATATAAGGTTGCTGAGTAAATGTATCTAACATATTTAATATGTGAAACTCAAGATATGCCCGCAAATTGACACCAGATTTTAAAACTATGTAAATGGGTCTTCAATGCATGCAAGAAATTACCTAGTACAGCCTCTCACTTCTAACAATCCTCTGAGGTTTTTAAGTAGGATACTTTTTAAAGAAAGATAATGAATACAATGAACACTAAAGTGAGATGTTCTAGATTCAATTAATTGAAAAAAATCTTTGAAAATATCAGCAATTTGATTGAATAAGACATTTGATAAAGAGACCACTCTGTTTTATGAACATAATGATCAAGGAGGATCAGGAGACCTGAGCTCCAGTTTTCGTGTGATCTTGGTAAAATGCATGGCTCTCCATTTAATGGCCTACATCAATAAGGAGGAAAAGGAAGAAGAAAAAAATAAAAAGAACACTTGTTTATAATTATGGTCTTTAATATTTGTGAACTGTATGCAGAGATCGCGATTATCCAAGGTTTTGCTATCTCTTTTTATAGAAACCCTTTGCCCAAGGGGAGTAAGGACGGAATTAAGCCACTATTGAACTAGAAGAGCCAGCTTTGCTTGTGTCTTCAAAAATTTATTAGATGGAGGCATGGAATAGATTGACATACTTTGATGTGGGGTTGGGAGGATGAGACGAGATAAACCAAAGAACTTATATATTTATATGCATAGCCCATGGACATGGGCAAGAAGGTAGTGAAGACCTGGGGGAGGGGGAGTGAAAAGTAGGGACTTGGAGGAGGGAGGGAAAGGTGGGAAAAATGGGAGATATCTGTAATACTGTCAACAACAAAAAATATATTTTAAAATATTTTTTTATCCCAGAAGAATTACGTCAGACTATCTGGGGTGGAGCCTGGCCTAATTAGTTTTCCCCCAGCTTTACTGAGGTATGATTGACAAATAAAAATTGTATATATTTCAGTTGTAAAAATAATAATAATAATAACAATAAAAATTTATTAGATAGGGAGTATGGACCATGGATTCATCACTTTGCCTCCTTTGTCTCTGACACAGTGGGTGGTCAAAAACATTTTCTGTAACTTATGTGAAAACCTCAGTTAAATTGATAATATATTTTTCAATAGAAAGAGAAATATTCTATTACTTTTAACTATCACAGTAAAATATAGATAACATATGATATTTTTATAATTCTGGAAAGAAGAAATAACATTGAATTGAGACCTCATAAAAATAATAAATTGAGAATGTGATAATTACCTAGTGAATCCAGACTGTAGGTAGTCAACCTTGATAATTAAAGCTGAAATTTCAGCTTAATATGTGCTTTTTCCTTAGACATGCTGCAACATATCCAGAAACTGTGCTTTATCTTGTCAATAATGAAGTGTCAAGACTGCAATGTTTTCTGGTATGAAATAGATACTGAATACATTTTGATACATAACCAAAATCTTAGCATTAAAACAAGTTTACATAATATTGAGTCATATTTGATTCAGTTAATGCATATATAACCCACTGGGTTTTACTAGATTTTATTCTAATTAAATATAGTCTTGCTGTGCCTCATTCTCAAAAGAAATCATGAGAAAGAATTAATATAGTTACGTATGGTCATATAATTTATCCATTTATATTCCATTTTATCAGAAATCATTTTTATTGTTGTTTTAGCTGCAAAAACTAATCTGGATTGCCTTAAGTAGGGCAGTTAATTGGTTTCAGACTCCCTGGTCAGTATATTCATTATAGCTGCGAACAGTTTCTTTACAAGTAAAAAGGGAAAAGAAAAATAAGACTTTTGAGAGAAGCTGTAATTAAAACAGATAACCAGGCAAGGAAGGTAAGCGAAATATAAATTGCACATCTATTTCACAACTAAATATAATTGATATGGTTTTTGTTTTAAAATAGTTTTCTTACATAAGAATCTCTAGAAATTTCCAGAAATTCTTTTAAGAAAGGCACATTGCATGGAATAATAAAATTGTTTTGTCTCTAGAGGTTTTATCATTCTATTTCTAAAGTAACAACATCAAATACTTTTCTACTTTTTAGAGTAACCAAAACAAACAAGCAAATTTAATCTGAATTGTTTATTAAACTTTGGGTCTCTGAAACACGTAAAACGTGTCTCAGAAGATGAACAACTTAGCTTTAGGAAAATACAGGCTAGTATATGTATTAGAAAAATCAAAATATATTAGAAAATGAGTACTATAAAACCCCAATAACTACTATATGCTGGCTATATATTATGTACAAGTATTATTTGATTGAACGACTTTTGGCACACGTGATAAACTTCTCCTTCAAAGTTAGAAATGCACACCAATATGCAAATGTTTATATACCTCCCTTGCACCTGGGGTACTGATGGGTATCATATTTTAAATCAATTTTTTTCCAGCCTACTCTCCTTATACTGGGGTTTAGATGAGAAATTAGAAGAGAAGTGGAGAGAATCTTTTTTTATCTAGCAGGAAAGGAAAAGTTCTGAGAAGTTTGGTTTTGTCTCATTTTTCCAGAAGAGGAATACAAGTATCAGTTTCCTTTATTTACCCTTTCTTGGTAATCATTTTAGCACAGTGAAGGAAAGAGAATAAAGAGACTAATGAAGATATATAAAAAAGATAATACATACTATAAATAATACATTAGTGTTTGTAGAGCCATTTTCTTTTCTTTTTTTAAAAACATATTTTATCAATTTTTTACAGAGAGGAAGGGAAAAGGAGATTCAGCTGCTTTCTGCACACTCCCTACTGGGGATGTGCCTGCAACCAAGATACATGCCCTTGACCGGAATCGAACCTGGGACCTTTCAGTCTGCAGGCCGACGCTCTATCCACTGAGTCAAACTGGTCAGGGCGAGCCATTTTCTTCATATCCATTGTTTCATGTAATTCTCAAAGTATCTTGACTTGAGATTGGGTCAGATAGTACTGGTTTAATTTTACTAATGAAATAAAAATGCTCGCATGGCTTGCTGAAAGGCACATTAGACATTTGTAGAGAGTAGGGCCCCTAAATTCATGTCAGTTTTGTCATTCATTCCAGCATGCAATGAAAATGAAAACAGGTGAAAAAGCAATGCAGTTATTAGTAACAAATAGTTATCATGGAGAAGTCAAACTTCTAGCCTCTTCTCCAGCATTTATTTTCAAAATGGAGACTTGGGGAAATCCAGCTAACACAATTTTTCCTTTTTCCATATTTATACAATTGAGTTCCTACAACATATGCAGTACCTTTCCTTTTGTTTGAAATAATAGAATCTTACACCATTAAATGTAGATAAATAGAAGAATAGCTATATATTTTAAAATGTTATTCTTCATGTTTGCATACTATTCCCCTGGATAAATTATAGATTTTTAATTATGCAAACATTGTTTTAAAATGTTTCTCTATTATAAATTGGCTATCGTGTTCAATCTTGCGAAATAAATATCTGAGTGCCTCTATTTCTTAAGATTATTTCCTGAGAATAAAATTACCAGGTCAAAGAGCCTGATCATATAAACACTGGTGAAGCATAGTGCAAAAAATTAGCATTCGAAGGCTTACTAATTTTTATTTCCCCAGAAATCTTAATGTATAAATTATTTAATAAAGTTTCACTATCACTGGGTTTTATTTGTCACATTTTTGTTTTATGTATTCTTTATTTTGTGAATTACTTGTTCACATCATGATCCAATATTCTATTATAAATTGTTAAATTTCATTTTTATCATATTTATTTTCCTTTAATAATTTTCTGCTTAGCTGTTAAAAATATAACCAGTTTCAAGAGATATTACTCCTCTGCCTGATATAATTAATATTGTGATAAATACACACCATGAACAAAACAAATTATACAAAGGTATTTGGAAAGTGTCTTTCAAATGGCAACGCATGTGTTTAAAGGAGGAAGGTCATAAGCATACAACATCATATCCCTCATTCATAATTAATTGTCTCATTTAATATCAGAGGTAGGAAGGTATTACAAGTAGGGGAGTTTAGAGTAGGATATACCATTCTATGAACTATTTTCTTTATTGATAAAAGTAATGCAGTGTTTGTCTTTTTATTACACTGAGAAGTGTGACTTCTGCTTTACAATTTGCATATACAATTTATCTTTTACATTTTACATCTTAGAGTCCTTATATTATCTGTCATCTTTTCTATAGTTAGGTATTTTTTTATCCTTGTGAAGTGTTGAGACATAATAAGATCTGTATAAATAGAAAGGGTGAATGATAAATTCACAAGAGGGTGTTTGAAAAAACTTCTTCCTGTGCACCAGAAAGAGCTTAAATGTTAACAGTCTTATTTCATAATGTAATCAAATGAACTAATTTTAGTAAGAACGTCTTTGAACTCTTTTGTGGGTACCAAAATTGGTTTTGTACATATTCAGAGTAATGCAGGTGTAAATCTAGGCTTCATTACTATATGATTAAAATGAAAACTTAAATCCTAAGAAAACAGAACTTAGGCTTTTAACTTACTCATCAAACAAGTTATGTCCACTCAATACCCAAATAAAAAATTGCTTCACAGATATTTATCATTAATATTGTCAAAAGAAGACATTTTGTTTAAGACATTCACTATTTTGTTTGGTATATATATTTTTGTGTGTGAGTGTGTGTGAGTGTGTGTGAGTGTGTGTGTGTGTGTGTGTGTGTGTGCATGAACATGGACATGTACCTTTGTTCTCCACTGGAATTTTGAGATTCTTTTCAGACTACCACTTTCTATGTGAGCAGGCATGATATGGATCAGTCAACTGTATTGAGAGTCATGGCACTGCATGGAGAGAGTAGCTGAGAAGAGTGTATGTATTTCGAGTAGAATGTTGGCTTGGGTCTATAATGTTTCAACTGTTTGGTTCAAAACCCAGATCATTGGCAGGAAACAAACCCTCTAAAGATTTTTTTGGACCCAAATGCCACTGAATTTAACTGGAAAAGCCTTGGCTTTGGGATCAGTGTTCCAGAAAATGCCAAATTAAATGGACAATTACCCTGGATAGCTTGGGGGATGATTTCACAATATAGGCAAAAAGAGTGAAGAAGCAACTTGCTCTTTAAAGAGAGAGAGCATCTCATGTGTCTTTGATACTTACATGAATGCCACTGTAACCCCGGGGAAAAAATATTTAAAAAACTGACTTGAATTGTTGGCCTTCAGAATTGACCGCACCTACTAGGTTTTGTATTTTAATACAAAAAAGCCCCAGAAAGTTGTATATTTATCATTCTTCATGTTTTAAAAACAATACATCTTGGCTCTCTTTCTTTTTTAAATATATATTTTTTATTTGAGAGAGGAATGGAGAGGAAGAGAGAGATACAAACATCAATGATGAGAGAGAATCATTGATCTGCTGCCTCCTGCATGGACCCCACTGGGAATCAAGGCCACAACCCGGGCATGTGCCCTTGACCAGAATTGAACCTGGAACCCTTCAGTACACAGGCCTATGCTCTATCCACTGGGCCAAACTGGCTCGGACCATCTTGGCTTTCTATGAAACTTGATGTGTAATCTCTACTTCCCTTTTTACATGTTATTGTTTTTATTTTATTTTATGTTTTAAAATATATTTTATTGATTTTTTACAGAGAGGAAGGGAGAGGGATAGAGAGTTAGAAACATCGATGAGAGAGAAACATCGATCAGCTGCCTCCTGCACACCCCCCAATGGGGATGTGCCCTCAACCAAGGTACATGCCCTTGACCAGAATCGAACTTGGGACCCTTGAGTCTGCAGGCCGACGCTCTATCCACTGAGCCAAACCGGTTAGGGCTTTATTTTAATATTAAAAATGAAATAGTACTTTTAACATATTTCTATGCAAAATAGGATTATACCATACTTTTAGTTTGTTACTCTGTGCTTCTGACTGTGATAATTTATAAATGACTAGATTTACAAAAGGAAAAGTCTAAGCTAAGAGCAGAAGAAAAGTGATAGCCCAGCCAGTGAAGCTCAGTGGTTGAGCATTGACCAATCAATCAAGATGT
Source organism: Myotis yumanensis (assembly GCF_028538775.1). Lineage (NCBI taxonomy): Eukaryota > Metazoa > Chordata > Mammalia > Chiroptera > Vespertilionidae > Myotis > Myotis yumanensis. Next base: position 30,005,121 of record NW_027223764.1, on the reverse strand, counting down.
TACTGGTTTGAGCCCTGGTCAGGGCACATGCCTTGGTTTTGGCCTGATCCACAGTAGGGGGCGTGCAGGAGGCAGCTGTTAGATGATGTTTCTCTCTCGTTGGGGTTTTTATCTCTCTATCCTTCTCCCTTTCTCTCCCTCTAAAAAATCAATAATATATATTAAAAAGAACAGTGTTAAATTGGAGGGGGATAGGCAGGAATTTTGCATATCAGAGGAAACTTAGGGAGTGGAAGTGTTAATGAAATGGTAAAATATTTTGAAAAATTTCTGCTGTGTTGTGTGTTACAATTTATGCCTTGCAGCCTCTTCAAAATTTTAATAGGCAGCGGAAGAAGTAGCTGACATGGTTCTGACTGAGGAGATAATTGAGAAGGCTGCTTTGTTACATACCCACAAATTTAATAGTTGAAATGTTGCATAAAAGTCAGTCATGTTAATATACTATTCTCTTATCATTAGACATTCATTTATTTTCTCATTGTAAATAATAGGGCAATAAATATTTTTATGAATAGTTTTCTCTTATTTAGGATTTCTCCCTTAGGATAAATGTTCACATCTATGACCACATAGTCAAAAGAATAATACTTTTTCAAATTCTTATTGCCTATTTCCAAACTACTCCCTAAAAGAATAATTGGTATTTACAATGCCAATAACTATATATAAATTTGAATCTCAATATAATATAGTAAGCAGATAGTATTGTTATTACTTTAGATTTTTATTTGTTTAATGGATATTTTTCTTTTATCTAGTGTTTTCTTAATTTAAATCTGGTTGTTAAATATACTTTGCTGTTTTGTTTTTTTTTTTAAATATATTTTATTGATTTTCCACAGAGAAGAAGGGAGAGGGATAGAAAGCCAGAAACATCGATGAGAGAGATCGATCAGCTGCCTCTTGCACGCCCCCCAGTGGGGATGTGCCCGCAGCCAAGGTACATGCCCTTGACCGGAATCGAACCCGGGACCCTTGAGTCCACAGGCTGACGCTCTATCCACTGAGCCAAACCGGTTCGGCAATATACTTTGCTGTTTTAATACTAGTTGTATCTCTTCTTGTATGTTGTAGTTTGGGGAAAACCACACCTAATAATAACTCAGGTTTTTCTCAGCTCATATAGCTTACCCACCTAGAGGGAAATAAAGAAATGGAGATGATGGTCAGAAATTGATTGCATATGTTAGAAATCATGAGGAAGGATAATTATAGCTTCTTAGAGAGTGAAACAGGAACATGACAAGTACTTCTAAAGTATACCTTGAGTTTTATGTTTTTGTTTTTTGCATAGCATCAGTCCTTTCAGAACAATACAGTTGTCTAAATGTGTGTGGGTGGGTTTTGCACTAACTTTGTTTATCTCTCACAACACATCAGAGGTCTCTTCCATCTTGGAGGGAATCCCAAGATGACGCATACCAGATACTGGGCTCAGAAGCTTCAAACTGTATATTTGTATTAAGAATGTGTTGTTTGCAGGTTTGTTTGCTTCTGTCACTGTCTATATCTATTTTATATTTAGCAGCACATCAATTCTTACATGAGCACCTTAATGCCTCTCTTTTGGTGCCCTGTGGTAACTCCCCTTCTCAACCACCCCCCCCCCCCCCGCAGGGTGCACTGAAGGGCCCTCCACCGTCATTCAGCTTTATGAAGATTTAATGTTATCAAAATTTCATATTGTAACTGAGTCTATGAACTATCTTACAAACAATTAGAGTCTTAGTTCCTGTTTTCTTCATTATTTTTCTTGCCAGAAGCCAGTTTTCAGCTCATATTTCACCTCATTTTGTTTTGTATAAGTAATTTGCATATTTATCAACATCTTTGGTAAAGGTTGATAGAATTTTTCTGATACAGACTTACAAGAGCACAAAAGTGCATCTAATTTTTTTATGATTATCTCTATGGCTAAAGAAGTCTGCATGCCTAGAAATCATATCAACCAGGTTATAATCTATAAAAAGCTTTCTTACTTTTTCAATTTTTCAAACATAAATCCATAGACTGATGGATATGTAGCAATTTCACACCGCCCAAACTTTAATCAATCCATTCCGAGGGTGGTGATGGATGGATGGCAAAGTTTAATGGTACCCTTTATTTCCCCCAATAAGTGGTAGAGGAAATAATGACAGTTCTCAGAGATAGAAAGCATTGATATGTTTCCAATCTCCTAAACTATTCCATGCACAGGGCTCAAATTTATTCTCTTTGGAGAGATTTTTTTTATTCTATTAAGATTAATAAACTGGGTTTCAAATAAAAATACGTGATCCCATTAAAACATTGCACACACATGGATGCACACAAACACATACACACACATTTGAAATTTTTATCTTGACACTAATGTTTCAAGTTACCTGCGAGGTCATTTAAAAAAAAATTGTTTATTGACTGAAGTATTACATAGGGAGGGTTATTTTTAAATAAATATGCCTATCTACCTAATTATTCCTTTCCACTGTTGAAAATGGTTTATTATTATGCAAATAGTTTCAGACCACTGAATCTTGGCTCTGTACATTCAACCCAGAGCCAAAGCCCAAAATTCTAATCCTGCCTATAAACCACCTGTTTAGTGATGTGACAAGTCATTGAATGTCTTCATATTACTTTAAAATATGTAAATTTTCAGTGTAACAAATAATGACTCTACCATTTATGAGTTAGGTTACTTAGAGGTATCAAATGTCTCTGAAATTCAACATCTTCCTATTCCTGTTACATGGAGATAAGGATAATGTTAAATTAATTAAACAAGGAAAACATTTGACTGAGGCGGCTCCAATGCCATGGCAGCCTCCCTAAGCAAACTCAAACCCAGCCTGTAAATGCTTCAAGGTTACGAAATTGAAATCTAAGGGACAATCAATCCCAAACAACCAACTTGGCTTTAATCTATAGCCAATCAATATACTTCTTACTTTGTTTCTGCCCTTTATCTATAAAAGTTTCTCCCAAAGCTCCTTTTTGTGGAGCATTCCTAACTACTTCCAGTTTACTGCTGCACAATTCTAACCAATTTTTGCTCAAATAAACCCCTGAAAATATTTACTTTTCCTCAGTTTACCTTTTAACAGTTCATATCCTGCACATTTGTCAGATAGTGTGGCATGTGAATATAAGACACTGACACAACATAGATATTTAGTAAATGAAAATTTCTATAACATAACACACATATATATCACATACAAACACACTTTAAAGCACAACATATCCCATTAGCAAAGGTGAATCAGTGCATGGGGCAAAGTGTAGTGGTGATGTTTTTGAAACCATCTTAAAAATGCTTAAACTCATATCTATTTGATTATAAATTCATGTCCATTCACCTATACATTCCATTCTTCACCTTTATATTTACATGCAGCTTTCAACCCCTCTGCTATGTTCTCATGATATTGCAGGTCAAGGCTCCATGTTCTCCTCACCATTATCCTAGTCCCGTGGTCGGCAAACTGCGGCTCACGAGCCACATGCGGCTCTTTGGCCCCTTGAGTGTGGCTCTTCCTAAGCCTTAGGAGTACCCTAATTAAGTTAATAACAATGTACCTACCTATATAGTTTAAGTTTAAAAAATTTGGCTCTCAAAAGAAATTTCAGTCGTTGTACTGTTGATATTTGGCTCTGTTGACTAATGAGTTTGCCGACCACTGTTAAACCTGCTCTGGGATAGGAGTCTTACCCTAATGTCCATAGACCTGATGGCAAATACCAAATGGAACCTAAGTATTATCTAAAATTTCATAATATTTTATATATCTCTGTGTTAATTTGACCAAGAGAAAAACAGCCACAAATGGTTCTATCAAAATTCAAAAGGAGATTATATTGTTCTATCCTATGGTTTAAATACATTGTCCTACTAAAAGCACAGTAATTATAGTAATAACATTAGTGGCAACATAATATACTAATAATCATTATCATTTACTGAGGTAGTGTTCTGAAGGCTTTATATAAAATCTCAATTGATTCTTATATCAAACCAGAAAGTACCATCAATGATCCTCACTTTAATGATGAAAAAATAAAATAAATCTGAGAAAGATTAATAAAGTGTTACATTAAATAGAGGTGGTGCCAAGATTACACCCAGAATGTGTTTTTTTCCAGTGTCCATATTTAACACACTACCTACATTGATGTCATGGACAAAATGACTTGCAAAGAAGAATGTATAGTCAGTCTTTCAGGACAGGTAATGGTAGCTAGTGTAGCACAAGCATCCTATATAATAAAGAGGTAATATGCAAATTGACCATCACACCCTCACACAAGATGGCCACAAGAAGATGGCCGGCAGGGGAGGGCAGTTGTGGATGATCAGGCCTGCAGAGGAGGGTAGTTAGGGGCGACCATGCCAGCAGGGGAGGGCAGTTAGGGGCAACCAGGCCAGCAGGGAAACAGTTAGGCATTGATCGAGTGGTTAGGGGGTGATCAGGCTGGCAAGCAGGCAAGCAGTTGGGAGCCAGCAGTCCCAGATTGTGAGAGGGATATCCGACTGCCACTTTATGCCCGATCCCAGCAGTCGGACATCTCCCAAGGGGTCCCAGATTGAAGAGGGTGCAGGGTGGGCTGAGGGACACCCCCCTCCAGTGCACTGGGCCTCTAGTATATTATACCAAGGAAAAACATTTCTAATTGAGCATAACAATGAATGGGGATATAATTTCTCCTAAGATTAGGAAACTATTTCATGTCCCTTTCATTCTATTGCAAAGAACAGTGGCCCAATGTCAGTGTGATTCCAGGTTTTGTTCTTTTCATAATTGAAAAAATATATAATTTTTTAAAACAAAATTTTTGATTAAAAAGCAGTGAAAATGTATATACTAAAGTCTGAGCTGTTTGATTTTCTTGTATCCTAAAGTTCATGCAAGAAGGTTGGCATTATTGAACACAATTTTCACACTTTACTGGTATGTAAAGACTTCAGTGGAACAAGAGTCGCAAGAATTCGACTCTATTTCAGGGTCTGCAGCATGCTATATGATATTGCATATGTCAGCACATCTCTAGGCCTCATCAACCTCCAGCATAAGGAATGAGAGCATTGCTTTTGACTTTATTCTCTCCAATATGAGGTAATTTGATTCAGTTTTATGTTCCTTGTTGTCAAAGTCTCATGAAATGAAGGGTGTTATTTTATTCTATGCTATGCACACGTCTAAATGATCATTCAATGCAGCATCAGGCTTGCAAAGAACTCGGTTTTTGCTATTTCTTGTGTTGACAGAAGCCTCCATTAAATGTGTATAATTTTCCTCTTAAATTTTCTTAATTTCCTTATCAACTATAATAATAATAGTATGCATGCAGAAGCACGTCTAATTTTTAGCCTGATAAATGCCTTCCAGAGTTAATACTGGCTGCCCTTCAGATTTTTCTCTCTAAGATCAGCTTATTATGTAATAGATTTATTAGATAATTACAATTTTAACATGATTTCCTAGATGAATTGTGAAAGTATATTAATCTTTTTATAGTAAAAAATATATATAAAACTAGCTCAGTATTTCCTTAATTGTATACTATGAGTGCAAAATGTTACATATAAATTTGGTCACTTTGCCCTGACCGGTTTGGCTCAGTGGATGGAGCATCGGCCTGTGGACTGAAGGGTCCCAGGTTCGATTCCAGTCAAGGGCATGTACCTTGGTTGCAGGCACATCCCCGGTAGGAGGTGTGCAGGAGGCAGCTGATCGAGGTTTCTCTCTCATCAGTGTTTCTAACTCTCTATCCCTCTCCCTTCCTTTCTGTAAAAAAATCAATTATATATATATAAAATTTGGTCACTTTAACAGAGAAACCATTCCATCAAAGGCAAAATAAAATACTACACTATTTTAGTTCAGTGCCTAAATTTGGAAATAGTTGATCAATAATTACTAACAACAACTTATAACAGAATATTATAACCTTATTTTCAAACAGTAGAAATAAATTTATGGATGTTTAGAACTATAGCAATATGTTCAACAATCCTTTAGTAACCGCACATTAATTTGATGGAAAATAGTAGGATCTCAAAACCTAGCCTCTTACTCTCATTTGTAAGCTTGGTTTTGTGGTTGATAAACTAGGAGTTTTTTGAACCTGTATATGTGTAAGTGGACAGTTTTTTATATGTTTCTATTGGCTCTCCAATGCCATTGGATTATATAGTACATACTGTGCTATGGTAGACACTGAATTGATTAAGAAACTAATGGCTTTTAATATCATAAAGTAGAAGGGAAAAAAGGAAATTAAAAAATACTATTAATTCAATAAACGACAAGAATGTGTTGACAATTTCTGTAGGTAAATATATGGCTTTTTAAGCTTTTAAAAGCTAGTCATTCATTGACTATAGGAAACAAACACAGAAGTAAACAGTAAGAGCAAATTCCCTACATAAGAAGCATTTGATAAGGACCTCTTCTCAAACTTTGTGCAAGAAGTCCTTTAACTAAAGAATCAACAACTTAATCATAATGATCTGTCTCCCACAGTAAGAAAGGAACCTCTATTTCTGACATGATTTTACAAATTTCACAGATATTCTGTTCTATCTGCTTAAAAACTGTACTGTACTTTTGTATATCCTTTATTTGAAATATCTCACATCATCCTTATAAAGAGCAAGATTAACCAGCTAGGTAAAGGCAGGGCATGAGATGGCATTGGGAAAAGTTTATCATTTAACATGCAGGTCAGGACAAGATTGGGTTAAGGACAACTAAATTATAAAAGGAAGTATGATCCTAAAGATTAATGAGGTGTCTTTTACTAGAGTGTCTAATCAACTTGAGATTTGGGGCCATTAATATATCATTTATATCAATCACAAAGGGGAGAAAATTAGTAGAGAAAAGGGATATTGAAATATTCATGGCCAAATTTCCAGTGAATCTTTATCAAATAACTCATTTTGGATGGGAGTTCACTTTATGTATGAGACATTAGTTAGCATTTAAATCCATTCAACTAGGAATAAAGACTACCATAAGATAATTTATCCCTCTAAAATATAAGTACATTAATATCATTTGATTTGTGCCTTTCTTAAAACAGATATTGCTCTACCTAGAAGGATATACTCCAAATACTATATATAATCTTGGTTTGGAAATTGAAGAAAAATTAAAATCTGAATTATGTGAAGGAGATATGTAATAAATCAATTAAAAATAAACAAATCATTGATGTGTTTGATAGGAAAATTCCACCAATGCATGCAAATAAACATTATATTCTTATTAATTTTATGTTTTTAAACATTCTATATTATATATATGTTTTAATAACAGTGCATCATATACAAAGTGAATTATTTTAAATAAAATCAATTGTTCCTTCAGGGCTAATATTTTCAGAGAGAATTTCTCTCATGACTTGTTAACTTTTTCTTAAGGGAACAATTTTAGTTCTAGATTATTGAATGATTACATAGAGGTGAACATTTAGATCAATGATTCTTGGCAAGAGGTGATTTAGCCCTCCAGGAGATATTTGGTAGAGTCTGGAGATATTTTTGATTGCTACAACTCAGAGGGGAAGGCTACTGGCATCCATTGAATAGAAAACAATAATTCAATATTTATATTTATCCTAGAATGCATTGGATAGGCCTCCATAACAAAATTTATTTAGCCCCAAGTGCCAATAGTATTAGTGTGTTGAGAAACCCTAGATTGAGATGGATCCTTGAAATTCCTATTTGGTTTCCAAAACTTCTCTGTAAGTCCTAGATAATCGTTTCATTGAAATATTATGAATAATTAAAATTTGCTCTACAGTTATTTGGTATGTGTGTTTCTAAGTAAAATATCCTCTATTACCTGGGTCTAAATGAAAAACGTCTTCATATTAGGAAGATCTAGAAAGAATATTAAAATAGGTGAATGTAAGTTACTCTGGTGTTTGCAAAATATCCAGGGTATAGACATTTTCACTTTTAAGTCCCAGTTTTATATTACCCCGTTCCAGATCCAACACTCCTCAAGAAGCGTCAACAGACCCTAACAGGGCATTTAGATATGAATGTCCATGTTCCTTGGCAGGTCTGAGCAAAAAGAACTCTATGAGTTAAAGCTAAAAAGTTTTTGATAATGTTGCTATATGGAACAAATTTATGTAAATATAAAGTCACTCTAATTCTAATCCTTAGTATTTGCTAAAGCCAATGTTTAAACTTTTAAGCCAGTGGTTCTCAACCTTCCTAATGCCATGACCCTTTAATACAGTTCTTCATGTTGTGGTGACCCCCAACCATAAAATTATTTTCGTTGCTCCTTCATAACTGTAATTTTGCTATTGTTATGAATCGTAATGTAAATATCTGATATGCAGAATGTATTTTCATTGTTACAAATTGAACATAATTAAAGCATAGTGATTAATCACAAAACAATATGTAATTATATATGTGTTTTCCGATGGTCTTAGGCGACCCCTGTGAAAGGGTCATTCAACCCCCAAAGGGGTCGCGACCCACAGGTTGAGAACCGCTGTTTTAAGCCAACTACGTTGTCCCTGGTTTCAATCTGCGATGAAACCTTATTACAGAATAAAATCCAGTCAATTGGTATGTATGTATACGTGTTAAGTTTCACTCGCTGCAGGACTTCCAATATTCCCTCCATGCAGAATAGCAGAGTTGGCAAGAGAGAAAGATTTAGAATTACTCTGCCTGAATTCAAATCCTGGCTCAATCACTCAGAAGGTGTGTATACTTGGTAACATATGTACACCCGAAAGGGATAGTTATCTTTATCCTAAATGCTAATGTAGTGTGTTCACTTAGCACACTGTTTGGCACCCAGCAATTCGGAAATGACGGAAAGCTCTAAGTTGCTGTCTCTGATGAAACTGCATAGTTTAGGGACCAAGCACTGCTCTGGGGACCCAGACTGTCCCCGAAAAGTTGCTGTTTGGCACAGTGCCAGTGCCAATTCATTCTCTGAGGATTTACATGAGTTGTTTTAAAACATGTTTTGGAAATCCATGGGTCCAATTACTTTTATATTCTCATCCATGTCCTGTTTGTAACTAAGCTCCAAAGGAAGCCATAAAAAAAATAAGGGGCACTTGAATGGCCTTCAGAGACACTGCCATCACCGTCATGTACATGATCGAGTTTAGACTTTAAGCATTAGTTCTTACAGATGGACACCGAGTTCCCATTTCAGCCCCTTTTAAATCTGTTGCTCTCTTCCTACACCTATGTCAATCCTAGGAGCACATGATGTATCCTCTGTATAAATAAGTCCATAGTGAAAGGGCCGGCAGGGCACGTGGCCCCGCAGGCATCCGGCAGGGAGGATGACGGGCAGCCATGGCCGAGGCAGCGCCTGACCAGATAGGCGCAGGCCCTCGGACGCCCAGAAGGACCCGGGCCGCCCTCCTCGGCCTCCGAGTCACTTTCGGGCCGAGCAGCGGGCGACCCAAGGGCCAGGCGGGGTGGTGGGCGGCCCGCCTCCCGGTGACGCCCACGGCGGCAGGCCTTGCATGGGAGCCGATTGGCTGGCTTCCCATCCATTAAGGGACCTCCATTTTGTATGGAACCATGTGCTCAGCGAAGGCTCCCTCCCCCTCGGAAGGAGCCTCTGCTAGCCACACCCACCATTTCTCTGGACTAACCAATGGTAATCAAGGGAAGTGCACGCCATCGCTATGACCACATCCTGTGTAATGGGTCACCAGCTCGCACCTGGCCAATCGGCGGGGGGCACAGCCCCCTCTCCCGCCCCTACTCCAACCCTCTATGAAACCCCTGGTTCGAGCAGACTGCTTTCTCTTTGCCACCTGCTGCTGCGTCAGTAAGGAAGGTAGAGGAGCTAAGCCCGGGCTTAAAATAAAAGACTCTTTGCTTTTGCATCGGATTGGATGGCTCCCTGGTGGCTTCTTGGGAATCTTGAAATCTGGGCATAACACATAGGACAGCAAGTGGCAGAGGGGCTCTTCCTAAGGCTTGGTTCCCCACTTTTTTGTGCTTTCCTCAAATGCCAGCAGAGCTAATAAATTAATAAACACTTCTTCTCTTAAATTTCTTTATCTAGATCTTTTTTTGAGTGATTTTGCTCTTCCTCTGCAAATTAGCCTGAGAAAAAGGAACTCATCACTCATTCTTCCTTTTTTTAAAAATATGTTTTTATTGATTTTTAGAGAGATAGAAGGAAAGAGAGAAACATCAATGAGAAGAAGAAAGATCGATCAGCTGCCTCCTGCACATCCCCTTGAGCCTGCAACCAGCGACCTCTTGGTGCAATGGGACAATGCTCAACCAACTGAGCCACACCAGCCAGGGCATACATACTCATTATTTTTCTTTTGCATGCTCATCCCCAACCTCCTTGTTCCTCAGGACATCCTTTTCCATTTTGTAGCCTCAGGAATGAGAACTGCTCATCCTGTCAACATTCGCCCCCCCAACACCTCCAAATCTATTGTCTTTGGTCTGAATACTTATATTCTCCTGGAGGGCCTAGATTTACAAACAAAAAGACCCTGTAGACAACATTTGGGGGGAGAGGTAACCCCACGGGTGCCTTTACACATCCCTCTCTAGAGGTAAAATACTTGGTTTAGCAGGCCTGACACCTAGTTTGGTGTTAGTAAAAAGTGTGGAATTAAGAACCAAGGATCTAAAGTCATAAACAATGCAAGAATGAAAGTAGGTACGTATTCAAAAAATGTATTTATCTCAAAAACCAATAGTACCAATAATATGGCAATATAAAATACTAGAGTAGGATATACGTGGAAAATATTTGTTTTAAAAGATGATCATTTGCAAAGAATTAAAGTACTTTTATATGTCCTTTAAATGCATGATAAACTTCACCACAAAATACAGCAAACATAGAAGTATTTTTTATACACAGAAAATTTAAATGATAAAGAAAGACCAATACTGAAATGCATTAAATTCTCAGGAGAAAGAATAAGCAAAGGTAATTATGAAATTAAATAAAATTGAAAATAAAAATTGTATTGTAAATAATACTGCAGTGAACATAGGGATGCATATATATCTTGTCAAAATAGTGTTTTCATAATTTTAAAATAAATACTCAGAAGTGATATAAGTGGATCACATGGTAGCTATATTGTTAATTTTTTTTAGGCATCTCCATTTAGTTTTTCATAGTGGCTGTACCAATTTACAATCCCAATAACAGTTACATAGTTTCCTTTTTCTCACAATGGACTACCACTCAGCCATAAAATATTGCCATTTAAGACAATATGGGTTGTTGGGGGCCAGATGTAAGCTGGCAAGGTCCTTGCGCCTGAAGGGGCTAACAAAGCTGGGACCCTTACCCACACAGTTTTCCCAGACTTGTTTGGATGGCGGTTATCAGTAGAATAAGAGCAACCTTTGTAGAATGAGAACAGCCTTTCATGGCTTACCAAGAAGTCTGTAACTATTTACTAAGATATGCTGTACTGAGAACTTGTCCTTCTGTTCTGTCCCTCCCTTAGAGATTAAGAGGAACAAAGAATACATTCCTCTTGACAGACCTCCTATTCAGTGTGTTATGTATAAATAGGATTGTGTGGCTAATAAACTCGCTTCAGTTCCTCAAGAACTGGAGTCCTCCCGATCCCGCTTTCCTGTCTTTCTTTCTTTTCTCATTTCCCACCTCCCTACCTCAGCCCGGCTCAACCTGTCAGGCTTGCCCTGACAATGGGTCAGATCTTAAGGGCCTTAGTGAAATACATCAGGTGGAAAATGATAGTGATTGTATGATTTTACTCATATGAAGAATATAAAACAACAGCAAAAACAAAAGAAATGAGTAAACAAAACAAAAACAAGCTCATACATACAGACAACAGATTGGTGGTTTCCAAAAAGGAAGACAGGAGTACAGCAAAACAGGGAAAGGAAGTCAAATTTATGGTGACAGATAGGAACTAGACTTTTGGTGGTGAGCAAGCAAGTATCAATTTATAATGCTGTACCCCTGAAACCACATAATGTTATGAACTATTTTTGTTACTATTATAAATAAATTATTTATAGCAAGGTATAAGAAAAAATCCTTATTTTCCTTGCTTGCCACTTGTTTTAGTGTAATATATTACACTGAAAGAAATCTTATTAAAGATAATTTCAATTCAATTCACCTCCAGTGCAGCAATATTTTGAGAAAAAAGCTAGGTATAAATTTATTGGAACAGAATTTTACTTTTATATTTAGGAGGTTGTATATTTTGTTGACTTATTTTTAAAGAATATGTGACTATAAAGATTCCTAGTTAGAGGAGAATGTTCCCATTTGATCTTTCACTTTCCATTAGCTTATGCTTCAAAACAAACCAGTATTGAGAGTATTTTGTATACAATCTAGTTATATGTGTGTTTTTGGTTTTATAATAACATTTAAAATGAGCAAAGAAGCAAATTAAAGAAATATAAAGGAAAGATCTGAAGTTTCCTGTTAAGTATAATTAATATCACAAATATAATTTGAAAGGTCAATGACTACTTTAAAACTCTTAAATCAAGTACAGAGCAATTGATTTCATATAATTATATGTATTTAGCAAATGACATTCCTTTTTATCATTACAATAAAATCCATATTTCATTATGCAAAACTCTCTCTACCATCTTGCAAATTTTTGCAGATCTAAAATTCCTTTAAACATTAACGTCTATTAAATTACTAAAATATCCTTTCTTACTTGATATTAAGATTCCTTCATACATAACTCTAATCCTTAAAGGAAAGGACATGCATATGTTAAGGAACTGGGCTGAAGATATCACACCAACTCGTAAAAATGTATCTTCTTCACAACTTGGTCTATATAGTCAATAGAATTCCTATCAAAGCCCAGGCATGTACATTTTGTGACTATCAACAAACTGATTCTAAAGCTTAAATGAAAATGCAAAATATCCAGAATAGCCAACATGATCCTGAAGGTGCAGAACAAAGTTGAAGGATTGACTTAACAATTTAGTATAAAGCCACAAAAATCAAGACAGTGTGATATTGGTGAAAGAATGGATAAATAAATCAATGGAACACAATAAAAAGCCAGAAATAGACTTACACAAAAATAGTCATTATCAAGGGAATAAAGGCAATTAAATGGAGAAAGGATCACCTTTAAAAAAAAGAGAAAAGAAAAAGAAAGGTGTTGAAACAGCTGGACATACCCATACCAAAAAAAAGAAAAAAAAAAAAAAAAAGGAATCTAGATACAGATCATGATCATTCACAAAAATAAAACAAAATAGATAATAGGCCTAAATGTAAAATCCAAAACTATAAAACTCCTAGAAGATAACATAGGAAATAATGTAGGTAACCTTGGTTTGACAAGGACTTTTAGACATGACACCAAAGTTATGATCCATGAAAGAAAAAAAGACTAAGACTTCATTACAATGAAACACTTCTTCTCTGTGAAAGACACTTGTTAAAATAATAATAATACAAGCCAAAGATTGGGATAAAATATTTTTGCAAAACATGTATCTGATAAAGGACTTGTACTCAAAATATGCAAAGAACTCTAAAACTCAACAATATGGAATCGATATGATTAAAATGGGCAAAAGATCTGAACAGACACCTCACCAAAGAAGATATAAAGATGGAGAATAAGCATATAAAAAGATGCTTAACATCATTTGTCATTAAGAAATGGCAAATTAAAACAATAATGAGATACCACTGCAAACCTGTCAGAATGACTAAAATCCAACACACTGACAACACCAAATGCTTATGAGGATGTGGAGCAACAGGAACTCTCATCTATTACTTGCGGGAATACAAAACGGTACAGCCACTTTTTAAGACAATTTGTCAGTTTCTTGCAAAGGTAAATAAATGTATTCTTACCATAGATCCAGCAATCAAACTCCTTGTTAGTAGTTGAGTAAGTTGAAAACTTATGTGCACACAAGAACTGGCACACAGTTTATAGCAGCATTATTCACAATTTCCAAAATCTGGAAGCAACCAAGATATCCAATATATTGAATGAGCCCTAACCAGTTTGGCTCAGTGGATAGAGCATCAGCCTGCGGACTGAAGGGTCCCAGGTTCGATTCCGGTCAAGGGCATGTACCTTGGTTACAGGCACATCCCCAGTAGGGAGTGTGCAGGAGGCAGCTGAATTGACGTTTCTCTCTCATTGATGTTTCTAACTCTCTATCCCTCTTTCTCTCTGTAAAAAAAAAAATAAATAAATAAAATATATTCAATATATATATATATATATATATGAATGAATAAACAAGCTAATGTGTATCTATTCACTGGAGCATTATTCAGCTACTAAAAACAGTAAGCACAAAGCCTTAAAAAACCATAAATAAATCTTAAGTGCATATTGCTAAGGAAAACAGCCATCCTGAAAAGGCTATGTACTATATTATTTCAATTATGTTAAATCCTATAAAAGGTAAAATTGTAAAAGCAATAAAAAGGCTAGTGGTTGCATGGGGCTCGAGGAGAGGGAGGGAAAAATGAACAAATGAAGCACAGGGTATTTTCAGGGTAGTGAAACTGTTCTGTATGGTAACATAATGGTAGCTAGCACAAAACATAAACTATTGACTTTAGTTAACAAAAGTGTTTGTTTCCCAATGATAATAAGTGGACCATGCTAATGCAATCCTAATATATAAAAGGCCAGGGTTGTAACGACAGACCACCACCAAAGGCTGACCAAACCGGAAGTCCTTCAGTCAGTGCTGGGTTGCTGTGGCAACCCAGCAGCTGACTGCCCCTCTGAAGCCTGGTGACCCAGCACTGACTGCACTGCTGCAGCATGGCGACCCAGCACTGACTGCCCAGCGGGCTGAGACCCAGAGAGAAAGGCAGGGTCTGATCTGCAGCCTCAGTGGCAGCTGTTGATCAGTACTTGTCTCTCTCTTTCTCTCCCTCTTTCTTTCTGGGATTTACCAGCAGCAAGGCTTTTCTTTCTCTCCCCAGCCTCTGGGGGCTGCTGTTCAGCCCTGCCTCTCTGATCAGGCCCGGACATAGGCCCAGAGATGCTGACTGGCATAGGAACCAACCAATCAGAACCAAATGTGGGTGCTGTGAAGAACCAATGGCTGCCTAGGAGGCAGAGCTTCTGAAGCTGACTAGCAAAGAAACTGACCAATCAGAACCAAATCTGGGTGCTGTGGGGAGCCAATGGCTGCTTAGGGGGCAGAGCTTTTGATGCTGGCATAGAAACCAAAGAATCAGAACCAAATTGGCCATCAGAGGAGGGCAGTTGGGGGAAAGATCAAGGCCAGCAGGGGAGGGCAGTTGGGGGTGAGATCAGGCCAGTGGGGAGGGCAGTTGGGGGCAACCAGGCCGGGAGGGGAGGACAGTTGGAGGCGAGATCAGGCTGGCAGTGAAGGGCCATCCATCTGCTAATTTATTCATTCTAATGGTATTTACTGAGTACCCACTAAGTGCTACAGAATGTATTAGATTTTGTGTTAGTCACTGAATATGTTATGATAAAGTAAATAGATATAATTTCTGTCTTCAAGAGGGTTACTCTACAGAACTCAGACAATTAATCACACAATTACAATAGATTTTGCTAAATATCATGGTGGGGAAATAACAAGGCACTAAAAAGGTGCCAGTGTTATGCCCAGAGTTCGGGGTCCCCAATGATCCACGACCAGGGAGCCTTTTCCGATGCAAAAGCAAAGGGTCTTTTATTCAAGCCCGGGACTTGGTCCCCCTCCTGCCTCCATTACTGGATGCGAGAGAGAGCCCCGAGTTCTAAGAGAACAAAGAATTTATAGGGCTTGGGTCAGGGGGTGGGGCCTCACTCAGACCACTGATTTGGCCGATTCTGGTTGGTTGAATGATGGCCGGGGGGGCTAATGACGCAAGGGTAGGGTGCAGCTAGGGTCTGGTTACACAAAGACAGGAGGTGGCTAGCATACTTTTGGCCTTGGGCTAGTTTCCTTGCGTTCCTATTGGCTGAGATAAGGGCTGGCTGAGCAACTGATACATTCTATGCCTTTTGCTTGAAGAGGAGTTAGGAACACGGTTATCAGCCCCGTTCTGTTCTTTCACCAGGAGATAAATAATGTAGGGGTATCAGTCCAGAATTGGGAGAGGGGACACGCTATGGAGAAAGAAATAGTAGGTGGAATTAGCAAAGAGAAGAATAGGAGCAGGGAGAAAAAGTTTGAAGCATAAGGAACAGCTATATGCCCAGCAGTTTCTAGAGGGAAGAGAGAGGAAATTTTTAAAAATAGTGTTGTTGAAACAGATTTGGTAGTGAGAGAGAGAGAGGGATGGCAAATGTTAATGGGTTGAGCAGGATCAGATTTCAATTAAGAACCTGCCCTAGCTGGTTTGGCTAAGTGGATAGAGCATCCCCTACAGACTGAAGGGTCCCGGGTTCGATTCTGGTCAAGGGAACATGCCCGGGTTGCAGGCTCCATCCCCAGTAGGCGGCTCATCATTGATGTCTCTATCTCTCTCTCTCTCTTTCCCTTCCTCTCTGAAATCAATAAAAATAAAATTTAAAAATAAATTAATCAATTAAGAACCCTACTATTCAGCATGAAAGACAACTGGAATGTGTAATGGAAGATCAATTAAGAGGCTATTGCAGTAAATTCTGCATGAGCTAATAACAGTATAAAGTAATTTTGACTTCATTGATTTCTTCTAATAAACCAATAAGTGCAAAGTTGATCTTGAATTCCTTGGCTAAAACTGTATAGATAAAATTAATCAGAACAACATCTCTGGTTTAAATGTTTCAAAGATGAACAGAAATCTTTAATATTTAGTCTTTGTTATTGCCTAATCAGAAAGAAGAAAAAGAATTATAAAGCCACATGAATGAAATATGTGAAGACTTTAAATAAAATTTCATATCCCCTTCTCCTTCATCTTACATCAAAATGCAAAATTTATCTCATTGCTCCTTGGGTTGCCTTATCTTATAAATTAAATGCATGAAATCTTCACATTTCAGGTGTTACTTTGGTATGTTTGTTAACATGGTCTAGCTAGGTCTTTAAAATTAATAGACAAAGAAAAAACTACTTTACTCAAAAAACTACTCGAAGTCATTTGACTTTTTCTTTTTAAATAAATAGTTTTTCTCTTTTCCTCCAGCCCTGTCATTTTTTTTCAAAGTTCCCAGCTTAAAATTCATTAGCAAAGAGAGCGCCTTGATTCACTCTGATGCCTAAGAGATCTATTTCTTTTATTGTATTGTTTTCTTGTTTACAAGACTTTCATTTCCCCTTTAAGTTATAATCACATTCATTGGTTTATTAATTAGTAAATAAGGCTCATCTCTCTCTCTCAATAAATAGTAAGACAAATTAGATAAATAGATAGAGATAATATTATTTTTTCCAGTTATTAAGCAACTCTCTCTAAATCCCATACTCTTACATGATTATGTAAAGATATTACCCATGCGTTCTATTTTTCTTATAATTATTATAGAAAGATAATTAAATCTATTTTACTGAGTACAAAATAAAAATGGGATAAACATAGATTTGTCAAATAATAAATATATGAACACATTTCTGTTCCCTTCCACTGGAGTATTATTTTCTTTCTTCATTTTGCACTGCCCCTTGCTCCAACACCCTTCAAGTATCAACTGAAATATTACTTTGCTTGTATAGTATTCCTCATTTCTAGATATCAGTTAGCTGATCTAGTAAAATATCCTAATAACACAAGCTAATATTTCCCTTATGGCACTTATTATAGCTGATTGTCCTTGTTTGTTTAATCATCATTTCTTTAGCGATAGGCTGAGCAAAGGAAGGGAGTCTGACCTATGTATGTTTATGCCTTGTTCAATACTTAATACTTTTTCTTATAAAATAAACAAACAAATGAATAAATATGAAGACTACTGTCAGTCTGACAAAACAATCAGAATCTTTGTTACACTAGGAATACAATATCTGGTTATTTAACTAAGTGACACATTTAACAAAACATTTAAAAGATGAACTGGAAATCACTAGGTTTTTAGCATTATATATATGTGACTTTAACAGGCCTCGCTGTCACTGAAATATTTAATCATTGTGAAAAATTCCTGGTAGTATAAAGATGTTCTCAAGAAATTTGGTTCATATTTCTAAGCTTTCAGTTACTCTCAGGGATTTCTCAAATCAAAAGAACTGAATTTTGAAGTAATTGCTTTTTTTAAGTGTTCTTAACCACTAACATTTAAAAAAATAATGAACACCTTTGAGCTTTAATTTCTGGATTCTTTAAAAATGCGCATTCAGCCGGCAAGATTTTTATTGCTGGTGGCTCAGTGCTTGATCGTTGAACTATGAACCAGGAGGTCACGGTTTGATTCCTGGTCAGGACACATGCCTAGGTTGCAGGCTTGATCCCCAGTGGGGGATGTGCAGGAGGCGGCTAATCAATGATTCTCTCTCATTGATATTTTTATCTCTTTCTCCTCCCTTCTTCTATGAAATCAATAAAAATAGATTTTAAAAATATATAAATAGATAAATAAAAAATGGGTATTCACATGGCATTTTGTTTATAAGTTCAAAGAATTAACAGATCTCCTTAATCAGTGTCATATAAGGAGCCATTTAGAAAAGTTAGGACAATCAACAAAGGCCATTTTAAACTTTAATTATAGAACCAAACACTTTAGCTCTATACCTTGACCCTATTAGAACAATCCCTAGTGAGGACTATTAATTAAGTTATTTTCTGTTGATTATAACAGAAAGAATCCCTATACTAAATTGTGTCTGCCTGCTTATGCTAAAGGTGGTTTACCAGCAAGACCCAATTAATTGGCACAAGACAAACCACTACATTTAATGGCTGGTTTACACTGAATTTCAGACTGTAAACCATTGGCAAAAGAAGTATATCTATATCCAGAGCAAACTTTTCTAAATCCTCAAGACTTTTTGTTTTTGTATTTCCCAGAATTTCTTTTCTGATAGAAATATGCTCTTGAAAGAGAATGTTTATATGCTTCAAATTAAGAAATTACTAATAGGTCCTTAATTATCTCCAATATATTTGGATACTCAGTTAAACTTGTTGTGATACATGTCTGTCCATGTGGACTTTTTAGCTACATGTGGGCAATGAATTATATAATTTTACTGCAGTGGTACAGTGTCATTCAACTCCTTAAATTTATTATTTCTCTCCTTAGATTTATTATTTCTAATTTCAAGTTTTGTCCCACAGTTTAGCATGCTGTGATTCTGTAAATTAGCCAAGTGAGTAAGCAATTATAAAGTCATCCAGATAGAAAGGAACTTGGATTTGTCAGCTCCTTCATTGAGTGCCTCTAAGGACAAAGGAGAATAAATTAGTATCCTGAGTTCCTAAAGACAGTGACTAAAAGTGGGAGAAATCTCTTTTAATATGTATACTTTATCTCAAAAAATCTACCTTTTATTGTATGAATCTATTGAGCCTTCAGACTAATCAAGACAGATGAAAGGTCTAGTAAACTGAAAATCTGTTACATTGAGCACATGAATAATTCTTTATGACTTTAAGCCAGTATGTACCAATCACATTCAACATATATTTAGAGGAGAAGCTGAGTTCAGCTTGGGGCAAAAGTAGACACAAGGGACCCTTGTCTTACCACTCAAGGTGAGGGTTACTTTCTTGTATCCAGAGCATTTAAATCTGTATCCAAACGTTTGCTTTCCCAAGAGGCAGTACAAAAACTGTATATGATCAAGAAATGAAGACTAATCATACTAGAAGACAATTTAGCTTCTATCTCTTCTTATACAACCATGTCCTTTGGTATTCTTTTAACACTCAAATAAGTTCTTCCTGCATAACTTTATTTTATTCTATTATATTTCCTGTAATACTTCAACATCCCTATAAATTGGCATACCAGGAAATTGTGCAACTGTCCATTAATCATTCTGTGTTTTAACAAGGTATTTGTTCTATGGCTTTTGGATTACCTTCAAAGGGTATCTCACATCCCTATGGACACTTAAGCCTCATTGAAGGAATACAGAATAAACTGGGTTCCAGTTATTTTACAGAGAACTGGAGTGAGCCAATGCCACATGAACAGAACTTATCTGGACAGTAAACCATCTAAATAGAAACAGAGCTCATGAGCTATTACTAGTAAGTGATTAGTTTTTCATAGGAATGAATTAAAAGAGTGTCAGGATCTTTCAGTTTCGTAATATGAAATATTTAGAAAATAGAGAGTGACCACAAAGAACTAGAACTTGTAAGAAAGAGCTAATCCTACATAATAAAAAGCTAATATGCTAATTAGACCGAACAGCCAAAAGACCTTCCAGACATCCTTCCGGACGACCTTCCAGACAAAGCCGGGGCTGTGAGGGCTGGCCAAGGCTGCGAGGGGCTGTGAGGGCCGGCCTAGGCTGTGGAGGGCTGTGAGGCCCAGGGCTGCAAAGGCCGAGCCCCTTGCATGAATTTCATGCATCGAGCCTCTAGTTTATTATAAGTCAATCAAAATATGTGAAAACCTGCGTTGGCTATATCTCCTGCTATATCAGAACACTGCCAATAAATGTCATATATTGGTATCTGTTGTCATATATTCTAGAATGACATAGCCATTTTGGCTGTTTTGTGAGTTTTATTACTTAATAGTGCTCTCTTCTAGATTCTAAAGACCTTTCATTCTTTATTATGTGATTTATGCTTGGTGGTAATCTCATCAATGTTTAAAATATTAATAGTTAATACTATTTGGAAGTGTTTTTTTCCCCCCTTCTATCCTATTTCATATAAATTGTTGCATTTTTGTGCATAGAGTTTTTCACACTGCTGCTTTTCATCCTCTTGATGGATGGAGGATCCTTAGTGATAGTTTGGTTTCATTCCTGATATTGGCAACTTTTGTCTTCTCTCCTTTTATCTTTCTTAATTTTGCAAGAAGTTTATCAATTTTATTGATCTTTCAATTTCATTGATTTTCTTGATTCCTTTCTTGTTCTTAATTTTATTAATTTCCACTCCTATTTTTTTTCCTTTATCCAGCTTTCTTTGGGTTTAATTTGCTCTTCTTCTTCTAGTTTCCTAAGGTGGACATTCAGATATTTGGCTGCTATTTTTTTTTTCTTTTCTAATGTAAGCATTTTAGTGCAATGAATCATCAGCTTGCCACTGCTTTAACTGTGTCCCACAAGTTTGATATGCTATATTTTCATTTATGTGTAGTTCAAAATAGTTTCTAATATCCCCTGAGACTTTATCTTCAGGCAATGTATTATATAGAAGTATGTGCTTTAATTTTTAAGTATTTGGATATCTTCTGTTACTTATTTCTAGTTTATTTCCATTATGGTCAAAGAACATAGTTGGTATGATTTCAATTCTTTTACATTTTTCTTGGTTGTTTTATGGCCTAGGATATGATCTATCTTGATGAATATTTCAGGCACACTTGAAAATAATATTCTTCTATTGGGTGTGCATTGTTTTCTATAAATATCAATGAGATCCAGTTGGTGATAGTGTTTCCAGTTCTGTATTTTCGCTGGTTTTCTGTTTATTAGTTATATTATTGATAGAGGAGTGTTGAAATCTCCAACTAAAATTGTGGATTATTCTATTGCTACTTAAATTTCTGTTAGTTTTTTTAATGCATTCTAAAGCTCTTTTTAGATGTGCATACTTACTAAGGATTGCTATATCTCCCTGACAAACTGACCCTTTTATCATTGCACAGTATGCCTTTTTATACCTGAAAATTTTATTTGTTCTTAAATCTACTCTGTCTGATATTAATGCAACCACTCCATCTTCTTTATTAGAGTTTGACTGGAATATTTTTCTCCATTTTTCTTCTAGTTAAATATTCATTACATTAGATACAAAGTGAGTTTCTTGTAGACTACATAGAGTTTGGTATTGCATTATTATCCAATCTGAGAGTGTTTGTGTTTTAACTGAAGTGCCTAGATAATTTGCATTTAAAGTGATTACTGATATTATTCTTTATTTTCTGCTTGTTCCATTATTATTTTCTAATTAGTTTATTTGCCATTCCAGCCTTCTGTTAATTTATTGAAATATTTTTTTGTATTCCATATTGATGTATCTATTGTGTTTTGATTATATCTCTTTGGGTACTCTAGTTGAGTTTAAGAAAGAAAGTCAGGTCTCAGGTTTCAGACCAGCTTTTGCCATACTGACTACTGTGGTCCTGTCCTAGAATTTCTAATGTCTCAGCATCTTTCTGTCCTAGTTTTTAGCCTGGATATTTAAACACTTGTTCACAGCCTGACCTGATTTTATATATGGCCACCAGGACAACTGCACCACCTGAGCCAGAGATAGAATCTCTTATGGAAATGAGAAATGCGGTACTTTGTGACCCAGGTAGAACCCCACAGTTCAGTTAGAAGCCAACTTTACTGGAAGAATGCGGCCCACTGGCCAGTTGTGGTCTCTAAGAAAGAACTTACTCTGTGACACTCAATGGTTGACAAAAAAAATAGCTCAAAAGGAACTACTATTAAAAGCCAATCTAGATGAAATCAGGAACACTACTCAGCAGAAGAAAAACAAGGGTATCATAGGATTGAGTAATAATCTTGGAATGGAAATATCTAAGGAATACTTAGACATGTTAGGAGAAGCTAACCATATGAAAAAATGTTGACCACAAGAAACCAAAGCCTCAAAACATGTTTCAATGTATTTCTTTTAAATTAAAAGCATGTGAAATGTGTAATAATCTCAAATGCCAAAGGCTGGGCCTGGTTTTCCAGAATTTGCTGAGAATCTTTAACTATTACTGCTTTTTTTTCCATATTGTAAAGAGAGTTGGCAACTCTCTTTACAATATGGAAAATTTATCATCTGGATGAACATTAAATTGGGAAATGTTTCAAAATATACTTAAAATTTAAAGAATTTTACGATATGATATTAGATGATGATTATATTGTTAAAGAGTAATGACAGCTTTTGGAGAACGCAGATAAAAATATTTACTCTGTCTCTACAAAGTCTATTAGAAATAGTAAACACATACAGTAAAGTAAAGGTACAAAATCAATATACAAAAATATTTTGAATTTATATACACTAATAATAGAAAATCTGAAAGAGAAATTAAGGAAACAGTGCCATTTACAAGTGTAACAAAAAAAAATACCTAGAAGTAAATTTAACTAAGATGGTGAAAGACCTGTACACTAAAAACTGTAAGACACTGTTAGAAGATATTGAAGAAAAAAAAATAGAAAAATACTCTGTCATCATGAATTAGAAGAATTAAAATTTTCATATTTACTGAAACAACCTACAAGTTTAATGTAATACCTATCAAAATCCCAATGGCACTTTCCAGAGAAATAGAAACTAAAAAAAAAAATCCTAAAATTTGTATGGAATTACAAAGACCCTGAAAAAATAGCTAAAGTTATCCTGAGAAAAAAGAGCAACATCAGAGGTTTCACATTCTCTGATTTTAAACTATATTATAGGTCAGTAATGAAAACAGTGTGATATTGACAGGAAAAAAAGACACATGGATAAATTGAATGGAATTTAGAGCCCAGGAATAAACAAATACATACATGGCCAAGTAATACTACAATGAAGTTAAGAATATACAATTTTTAAAAAAGGGAAGTCTTTTCAATAAATGGTGTTGGGAAAACCAGGCAGCCACATGCAGAAAAATGAAAGTAAACTACTAACTTATACCATACACAGAAATATTTTAAAAAATGGATTAAAGTCTTGAATGTAGTGCCTGAAATCATAAAATACATAGAAGAAAACATCGGTGGTAAACTCCCTGACATCAGTCTTAGTGACATTTTTGAGGAAGGCTTCAAGGGTAAGGAAAACAAGAGCAAAAATAAACAAATGGGACTACATCAAACTAAAAAGCTTCAGTACAGCAAAGGAAACCGTCAAGAAAATAACAAGGCAACCTACTGAATGGGAAAAAATATTTGCAAATAATTAATTTGAAAAGGGGCTACTATGCAAAATATACAAAGAACTCATACATATCAACAATAAAAAATAAGCAACCCAATTAAAAAAATAGGCAGAGGATTTGAACAGACATTTTTCTAAAGAAGACACACAGATGGCCAATAGGTACAGTGGGGCCTTGACTTACGAGTGTCCCAACTAACGAGTTTTTTGAGATATGAGCTGTCTCTCGGCTGATTTTTTGCTTTGAGTTGCGAGCTAAAATTCGGGTTATGAGCCAGCTTCAGATACCCCACCGCTAGTTGGCGCAGCGAACGTCTAAGTGAACGCCACAACATCAGCCCAGCATCACGTGTCTCACTCGTCCACTTTATGATTTGACATACGAGTAATTTGAGTTACAAGCTCTGTCAAGGAACGAATTAATCTCGTAAGTCAAGGCCCCACTGTAAATGAGAAGATGTTTAGCATCATTAATTATTAGGGAATAGAAATAAAAATCACAATGAAAAATTGCCTCATACCTGTTAGAATGGCTATCGATAAAAAAAGACAAGAATCAAGTGTTGCATGATCTCACTCATTCATGGATAATAGAGACCATTACAAACTTTTGAACAATAATAGATACAGAGGCAAAGCTGCCTCAAACTGATTGTCAAACTGCAGTGGGAAGGCCAGGGAGGGTTGGGGGACAGGAGGGAGGGGAGTAAGAGATCAACCGAAGGACTTGTATGCATCCATATAAGCATAACTAATGGACATAAGACACTGGGGGGTAAGGGAGGGCAGGGGTTTGTCAAGGGCGGGGGAGGGGGGAAGGACACTTATGTAATACCCTTTGTAATACTTTTAGCGAAAAATAAAAAAAATAAAATAAATAAAAAAAAATAAGAAAAAAAAAAGAATCAAGTGTTGGAGAAGATAGGGAGAAAAGGAAATACACATACACTATTGGTGGCAATGTAAATTAGTACAGCCACAGTGGAAAACAGTATGGAGATTAATCAAACAATTAAGAATAGAACCACCATATGATCCAGTTATCCCACTATTGGGTAATTTTCCACAGACTATGAAAACACTAATTTAAAAAGATATATGCACCTTTCTGCTCATTGCAGGGTTATTGATAATAGCCAAGATATGCAAACAACAGTGGAATGCTACTCAGCCACAAAAAGCTGTAATCCTGCCATTTGTGACAACATGGATGGACCTAGAGGATGTTATGCTAAATGAAATAAATCAGTTGGTAAAAGATAAATATTGGATCATTTTACTCATATATGATGTGGAATAAAAACAAACAAACAAACTCACAGAGGCAGACAACAGATAGGTGGTTACCAGAAGGGAAGGGGGTGACAGAGGGTGAGATGAATAAATGAGGTCAACTGTATGGTAACAGATAGGAGCTAGAATTTAAAAAGTGAGAAGATGTAATATATACAAATGTCAAATTATAATGTTGCACACCTGAAGTTTACATAATGTAAACTAATGTTACTTCGATAAAGAAAACAAATGAGTAAAATTTTAAAAATTTACTCTAAGGAAGTGTCTTGCTTAAGCAAACATTAACAATACTTGAATGAAAAGTTCTATTAGAAAATTTCCAAGTCAATTTGGGAACAAATAAAAGAATATAAAAATAATTGAAAGGTGCAATTCAGTGTAAATATTACAAGTTTTATGGAGACTATTACTAAACTGCAGACAGAAAAGTGTCCACACAAAGCTAACTAAAGGATAGAAAAACTCAAATATGTCCTCCGCTCAACATTGCAGCCCAAGTAGAAGGCTTAACCTCTACCACCTTCAGAAAACTGCAGCTTTTCTACAGAAACAGATTCTAGAATAGAATTTGGAGAGAAAGAGCAGAAAATATCAGAAGTTAAAATATAGTAGTACAGAATTCAAGACTAGAGAAAAATTAAAAAAAATAATTAAAGTTTCTGAAAACTTATATTTCAAAAAGATTGTTCATAGCTACTTAATTACGTCTTGTGCTTCAGCTACATATTAAGACAAGTAAACCAAAATATGGTTCTGCTTCAAAGGCAAGCACTTAAAAGGTATGTTTATCAAATATTTTCAGAAAAATGAAAAAGGATCTTTGCTTTTTACCACCCATCAATGATGTACCACCTGCATTTTTTCTCTCTTATTAATGAAAAACATATATCTGTACTTTAAAATAATGGCCTCCATCTGGTCTGGTAGAATATCTACCTTGGATTTGGAACCTGGAGCAGCTATAGCCTCTTTTATTCTGAAGGGTGGTTTGTGTTACATTTATACCCCAAATCTCAGACCTTGGACACACATGCCCATTATTAATTTTCTATAGGAGAATTTGGACTACCTCCTCAACTACTGAGGTCTTATAGACCTCCACCCCTTCCTCTACCTCTGATTCCAACTGGGCATTATCATTCAGAGACCTCACTTAGGCTTTTGTCTTGAGGGACTTGCTTTCTAATCTTTGAGTGCATATATACATAGACACATACCTTAGAAGTTCATCTCTGAATTGTACTGTTTCAGAAAAAACACAAAGTATACATCACACATGAAGACCACTTTAAGCTTTGGAATTCCATATATTCAGCTACCTCTGATAATTTACATCCTATTTTCATATACACAGAGAATTATTCAGAAATTACAATAAATACACATAAATACATGATTGTTCTGTTACATATTTAAATTTTCTATTATCTTAAAAATGATTACAAACCATTCATCTAACTCAGAAATTGACATTATTTTTATGAACATTAATAAAATTACATACATAGTTTCTAATATATCTGGTATATGATCCTTTGCATTTAGGATGCAGGTTTTGGTTTGCTATGCATACCTCAGATAAGTGACTAATCTGATTTTTCAGTTATTAAAATATCTGAACTATTGCATTTACCATAGATACATTGCCTTCTGCTCTATGCTTAAAAATGCATTACAATAAATAAAAGTTAGTTGTCTTCCAAGCCATAACAACATGCTGCTAAAAGTTAGCGTACACAGGCTCAAATGGTGGAATGGTAGACATAAAGAGCAAATGATCTGTAATCACCTCCTTATAAATGTTTATGAGAAAGAGCATTGCAGGTCTAATGTGTGAACTCTTTGTTCCCTTTACTGCAATCTCTGGCAAAATTATTGTTAAATGTTTTTGCTAAACTGCCCCATTTACTGCACATGTTCTTATATTACTGCCATTTCTTAGTTTGATGGAACTATACATTCCTGGATATGTGCTGAAATGGAGCCTATCCCTGTAACTACAGCTATATGACCAAATTGTCCAATAATTTGTATCCTAACCATTACAGCGTCCAAGGGAATGTGCTTCTTTGAGCTTTTCTGAGACACGCCACAGAATAAGAAAATGGAAACTTTACAAATAATCTCTGA
The DNA here is from genome assembly GCF_028538775.1 of Myotis yumanensis. NCBI lineage: Eukaryota > Metazoa > Chordata > Mammalia > Chiroptera > Vespertilionidae > Myotis > Myotis yumanensis. The sequence goes on along the minus strand of NW_027223764.1, from coordinate 29,977,762 downwards.
GCTCCTTGTACAATAGATTATATTGTTATTCTAACACTTAGGTTAGAATAAATAAAAGCAAGATCACCCAAAGAACATTGTAGGCATTAAAGTTTAACTCATATATCTGTCAAATATAAAACCAAATTCTGCTCAAGGATGCATGCATGTGCTAGAATCTATGACTCTCTTCTATCATGTTTACACAGGTATAATTTACACTAATATCATTGGAACATTTTGTTGGCAGAACACTTCAAAAGGACCTATGGAGATAATATCTAAAAGCCAGTAAATCCTACACACTTACTATCGAGAGGAATTGTTTTCACTTCACCAGGATGTACAATCTATTTACCTTATTATCTTTAGAAGCACTTTCTTTCAAGCTTTCTAAATTTTCTGTAAACTGTTCAAACTGGCTATATTGTTATCTAATGTAAAGGTGACAAATGGAATACCATTCTTTATTCTGACTTAGTGAATTTTTCAGGGCATTTTATCTATATAAAGTTCCACTTGATGTCAATTATTTCATACTGGCCTGCCAAAATTTAAGTATATATTTATTATATTTTATTTGGGCTACAGATAACCCTGATGTTGTGGATTCTTTACAAAATAAGAAAAAAAAATCTATTTGATTAAATCTGACCATGGCCTAAATATAGCTAATCTCACTGAGGACAAAACATTGTTTATAAGAATCAGTGTCAGGGTAGGATCTTAAAAACATAAATCTTCCAGGATTCATGAAGGAAGGAATTTGGCGCAATAAATTCAGTACTTACAAACTGTTGTAGGGGATGGAGGAGCAAAATTCAGGGAAGGTCATCTCAGGTTTGCCTCTAGGCCAGTGGTCGGCAAACTCATTAGTCAACAGAGCCAAATATCAACAGTACAACGATTGAAATTTCTTTTGAGAGCCAAATTTTTTAAACTTAAACTATATAGGTAGGTACATTGTTATTAACTTAATTAGGGTACTCTTAAGGCTTAGGAAGAGCCACACTCAAGGGGCCAAAGAGCCGCATGTGGCTCGCAAGCCACAGTTTGCCGACCACAATGGTCAAGAGTGCCTGCAGCCCGAAGAGGAGTAACATCCACCAAAAGTACTTTCCATTGGAGCAATTTGGTCCCCAGACATTCAGCCCTTTTAAAACAGGGCAAATGTTAAAGGGAATATGGACCACATAATTAGAAATGGTAACACTAACATGTATTAAGTTCTTAACACAAAACTTGACAAATAGCAGAAAATAGTAGTATAATGGGTTCTTTATGTCCTCAGGTGTCTGATGGGTTAACAAAAACCACCTGCTTTTTATGGTCTTCCCAGTTTATTTTTATTACTAGAGGCCTGGTGCATGAGATTCGTGCACTGGTGAGGGGCGGGGCCTGTGGGGATCCACCCGCTGTGGGAGCAGCTGCTCAACCCTGTCAACTGAGTAGCGCTTCCACTGTGGGAGTGCACTGACCACCAGGGGGCAGTTACTGCTTTGAGCATCTGCCCCCTGGTGGTCAGTTAGCGTCATAGCAACTGATCAACCAGTCATTCTGGTTATTCTGCCAATCAGTAGCTGGGCTTTTATTATTCAGGATAAAGATGGGAGCTATGTATTCTTGAAATTATGTATAATTATAATTATCTGTGTGGCACTAACAGTCTATAAAATCATTTTAAATTTCAAATTCTATCACTTAGTTTGATAAAATCTTTTACTGCAGAGCCTTTTCTTTTACCTGCATTCTCATTCTTCCTTGTCAGCATCAAGCATATATTTTCTGTCTGTTATGTGTGGAATAAATGCTTATAGGATCAATTCCAAATTAATGTGGCCCTTTGACAAAGGGATAGAGAAGCCTAACCTACAATGTGAAACCCCAGGATGTCTTAGATGAGACCACATCTAAACACAGAGATAAGTGGGATATTTCTGAGATAATGTGAACAATTTATAATAATATCTTGGTTAAAAAATGCCTTTTACTGTTTTGGTTTAAGAGGGAATTACTTTAATCTTTCCTTTTCCTCTATAGACATGTCTTCATGTCCTCAGCCAGAATGCAATTTTAATGCAATTTTTAGAAATAAGCCTTTTGCTTCTTTTAAACTTCATAAATTTAATAGCGCTCATGCTTTTAAGAAGCTTTATTAAAGAATAGTCAAGAAGTTAATAGGAAGTTTGATATAAGAATGGAAAGTGGTCTGGCCCATACCTTACTTCTAACATCCCAATTTACTGTTTTATGTTATGTTGTTCATTGTATAATTGTAGCTCATTTTTTTTGTACAGATGAATGAATTTTAGGCAAGTATATCGATTTTGTGTGTGCCAAGAATGACAAATTGTATTTTTCAACAGAAAGATTCATCTGCAACTTGCTGTCAAGATTTGTTACAATAATTACTGCTGCAAATAAAAGGGAATTTAGCCTAAAAAAAACAAGAACATAATAAGTTTGTAAACAGTAACATAAATTGAGATGAGAGTCTGAATTAGTAATGTAGCTAAAGCAGTCTTGACAGGAATGTGCTGAGATTGTACTAATGGTTGGAATTCTCTGGAAAATTAATGCCTGTATTGAAATTAGCATGTCCAAATGACGATATTTGGGGCTAATTACAAGGTTTACTCCTAAAAGTAAAACTTAAGTTTTACTTATAGACAAGAATCAACCAAGACAGAAACATTTCTAGCTGGACTAAAAGTTCCTTAGTTTACTATCACATTGTCATTTAACATAAATCAATATGAGGGATCAATAAATGCACCAGAAAAACAAAGACGTAATTTGTTTGTTACTATTTCAATTTGCCCATGTAAAACAAGCTATAAATACATTACATTTTTACTAGTTAAAAATTGATAGAAATGTTTATCACTTAGAAGCAGGGAATACTGTACAGTGGGGCCTTGACTTACGAGTGTTCCGACTAACGAGTTTTTTGAGATACCAGCTGTCTCTCTGCCGATTTTTTGCATTGAGTTGACAGAGTAATTTGAGTTAACAAGCTCCTTAACGAGCTCGGTCTCAGAACGAATTAAACTCGTAAGTCAAGGCCCCACTGTATTCACTTTGTGGGCAGCCCAAAGTATTTCTCAATCTGTTATCAGATGACCACCTGTATCCAAATCACCTGGATTGGTTGTTTATTGTGTTGATTGATGGGCCCCTTTCAAGACTTATTGAAGTTTGAGTGATTTGAATGGAAATTCTGCATTTTAACAGATGGCTCTGCTTTTTCTCTGACACTAAGGTTTGAGGATTACTGTTCCATAGGATAGAAGATTGCCTGTTCAATTTTTGTCTATCAAGTTCAGGCATATTTATGGATTCATTATAAAAGTGATAATAAAAGACAACTGAAAGAAAAACACTCAACAAATTATAAATACCCTGTCTATATTGCTTTAGACATAACAGGATATAATAGAAAAGGGAGAAGAACAAAGAGAAGTAGTACTTTTCATTCATTTGCCCAAGAGATATTAATTAACACTTATTGAGTGGCAAAGTTCTAGAAACTAGTGTTTCCCATTCTTTTTAAAACAATAATCTATGCCCTTATGAAGCTTACAAGAAAAAGTCAGACAATGAAACAGTGAACTAGAAAGTGTTAGAAAGTATGTCAGAAGGCGATAAATATAGAAAATACAATAAAGTAGGACTGGCTAAGGGGAACCAAGATTTCTGGGGAACATTGGTAGCAGGAGAATTAAAATAGGGTGATTAGAGTTGACCATATTGAGAAAATGGCCTTTGAACAAAGAGTTAAAAGAAGTGAGGGAATTAGTGAACATTCCATGTAAACAAACCATGCTAAGGCCTATGGATTATGCATCTTTACAGACACTCACTATTTTCTTGAATATCACTCATTTTACTAAAGAAAATTAAATTCTGACATTTCTTCTATTAATAAAGACCCTTATGATGTTTGCTGTAGTAATTACTTTAGTTTGTTTTTCTTCCTAGAAGATTTCTAATATTATCTAAATGTTAATCATTTTTCCCTAGGAATAGATTAAGTAAAGTTAATGTATATACTCTGGTTATAGTAAAATAATTAGTACATTACAGATGATAAAGTAGATGCCAAATTAGGGTCTCAGTGATGGGAAGAGCAGGCATAATTACCCATACAATGTAAATTCTTTATTTTCTATTTCTTTCTCTTTTATACTTTCATATTACTTCTTGACACAGATATAAATACATTTTAGTAAATTAAATGGTTATGTGCTAGTACACCATTTTACCAATGGCCAGGGAAAAAGTAAATAGCTTTTGTACCTATGGATGTTACTGCTTTAATCAGAACCCATGCAAAGTATAAATTCAAGTTCTGTAACACCTTTTTATCTGGGACATAAAGTCAGATGTATAAAAAATATGAGAAACCCAGTAGAATCAAGAAGAAGAGAATGAAATATGGATTTTGGAAAACAGCATTCATTTTCACATCATTAATCTTGAAAATTAGAAATGTTCTAGGTTTTATTGAATCTTCATTGCAATAATAAACCCAACATGTGTCCTTCAGGATGGTTTTACTTAAAGTTTTACATAAGGATTAATAGTACTTACTAATAAAAATGAAGAGCCTATGAAGGAACACATTAATTTTATACTCTGTGACAAAACATTTCTCACATCTTCATAACAGTGCCATCACTAACTCAGAAAAAGACACATTTTTAATCCCATTTTTAGATAAGAATTAAGCTCAAAAATTAAGTGATTTACACATGGTATGAGTTGATTTTTAAATTGAAGAGTTTTGATGCTAAAAGCTGCATAGTTTGTTTCTCAAACTGATTTTGATTGTGACTTAAATATTTTATGTTATAATAATTTGTGGGAGGCAGCCTCCAAAGCACCCAATGATCCCTACCTCCTGGTATTTTCACCATCCCATAGTCTTTTCCCAAATTAAACTAGGATGACTTTCGTAACCAAGAGGAAATGGTGTAATTGATGGAGTGTGCCATCCAAAGTGGAGTCATAAAAGACATCAAGGCTTCCATCTGGCTGTTTCTTTTGATCATTTTGCTCCAGGAGAAGCCACTTGAGTGAGCCATCTTGGAAGCAGATCACCCACTCCACGTCAAGCCATTGGATGACTCTAGCCCTGGACAACATCTTGATTGTAACCTAATGAGAGACTCTGAGAAAGCATCACACACCTAATCTATTCCCAAATTCCTGACTGAATGACTCACTAGGAGTTCATAAATGTTTATTGGTTTAAGCCACTATTTTGGAGGATAATTAGTCATGAAGAAATATTTTAGCCAATAGATAACTATTTTACATTTTAGCCACATGTAAAATGTAAGTGAAGTAACTATTTCCTCCTCAAAATACTACTTGCCCTTAAAATGTGTGATATATTTATTCCTAAAATCTATTCTTTTTTGTTACAATTATTCTGTTCATGATTCCTAAAAATTCATTATTCTGTGGGTTGATATTATTTCACAAAGAGAATTAGGTGAATGCAGGTCCAAGTCTTGTTCCAACTCATTTGGTGCTCTTGAGCCATTTCTACGGAGAAATTCTGGATATTCACTGCTTGTCATTTTATATGAAATGATGACATCCTATGAAACTTCCAATGAAGTCTGAAACTACAAGAGAAAACCTTTTCCTTCCTGTAGGATGGAAAATGTTTCTGCTTGAGTCAATTTATTTCATGATAATTTTAAAAATAGTTTTATGTCTCTTAGGCATCTAGGATTTAATGCAAGAAAACTGTTGCCTAACATGTGATATCGGAACTATCTAATTATATAATTAAATACTGCATAGAGGAAGTAATTCAGTAGAGCCAAACTGACTGATGCAGTTCCATCTACATACTAGTCTGGAGAAATGATTTTAGTTTCTATAAATTTTTGAATAAATGTCAACTTCAAATGGTTGTTAGGAATAACAACTATTAGGAATTGTTGCTGGTGTTAACTATTTATATGGCATGCTTGAAATACAGACTCAACTTATTTTCCCTTCTTGTGCTTCCATCTTTCTCTTTTCCAACATTCAAACATTGTCTCAAGGGAAGACTTTGATGGGGAAGAACACAGAGAACATCTGAAAGTTTTCGCATAATTTGCTTTCTAAATGCCTATGTTCTTGGGAAAACAAAAATTCATTGTATTAAATACAATTTTGTGAGAAATTATAAGCAAATATGATTCATTTCCAAGACTATAGAAAAAGATTCTCAGAATTGAATAAAAGGAAATGAAGAGACACTAAGAGACTAATGAAACCGGGAGACAAATTCCTGTACCATGCTTCCCTGGCTGATGCTGAGGTGGTAGAAGGCCCCTGATATAGATGTAATGACCTGAGAATGGCTGCATGCTGCACCTGCTTACCCGGGAAGACAGCATAAACTGATGGTGTTGGGAAATGAGGCATTTGCAGTCGGTTGAGGGCCTTTCTTGTGGATGGAACCGAATGGACATTAGCAGGAATATCAATTATGTCTGATACATTGCATCATTAAAAAATAAAGTATATTTCTTGAACACCCAAGTGTATTGTGAGCTAAAATTATAATTTTTATAATAATGGCAATAAAGAAAACAATATTATTTACTGAATGCTTCCTAACCACCAATCTGAAGCTTTGTGCATTACTAATACTTCCTTTTTTTACCAATAAAGAATAGTTTAGAGAGATTATTAGTTCAAGAGTACAGTTAATAAATGCCAAAGCAAAGCAAAAAGGTGTTCACTAGCACATTTCCTGGCACGTGCGCGCGCGCGCGCACACACACACACACAGATTTCTTTATTCTTATAGTTACCTTAGAAATCAGTATTACTCAATCTAAGTCAGTGTAATTTATAAATTGTCCAGTTCAGCCAGAAGATCTGGTACTGATGATCTGAGCCTCAGTTTGGGGCTGGTGGAGAGTTATCCCAGGACTACTGGGAAAGCCAGAGGGGCCTATTCTAGTTCATGCTGTGGACCTTCCAACCTTGGACTGGAACCCCAGGTTATGAAAATTCCTTATTCTAAGCTGGTAAAATACTGGTAATCTATTTTCTATTGATCTTCAATAATCTCTCTTCAAAATGCTGGGGTGAGAAAGCAGAATGCATTTTGAAAAAAATAATAAAAAGAAATCATGATTGGAAATACAGGTCTTAATTATACATCAATGAGGAACTTTGATAATAAAATGTTACTGAATTTTATATCCCAAAGATGGACTACTATCATTGCTTAATATTTGAGCATACTGTTAGCTTTTTATATAGAAAGCTCCTGTCTGCCAATCAAATTAAAAGAAATGAAGAGACACTAATAAGAAATTAATGGAACCAGGAGAAAAATTCTGGTCATCCCCTTTTGGAATTTGCCTGAAGTCATTTATCCTGCATTCAATCACTGACCCATGTGGGAATACAAATGCTTGACTCTCTTCCCAGTCTGGGAGAGCTTTGAAGGGCTATCCTGTCTTAACGATTGATTATCTGTAGGATTGGCTGAGACTTCCAAAGACATGTAATGTGTTTCACTTCATCCTCTGCCCAATTCCTCCTTCCTTTCCTTTCCACAGAAGTTGCTTTTAAGAACATTTCCAATAGATCTTGTGCATACTGATCTTCATCTCAGAGTTCACTTCCCAGCGATCCCAAAAGACTAGAACAAGCATACTAGATTATATTTCCTCTCTAAATAAAATTTTCACCAAACGAGCTCTATTATCAGGTGTTTTTGTTTGCTTGTTCGTTTGTTTGTTTGTTTTAGGGACACCAGTGGAGTGGTATAGATTTGGAGTAGGACTTTATTGAAATAGAGTTTTTTGTTCCATTCTGATTTTCAGTGTATGCTTTTAAAAAAAATTTTTAAATGGCTTAATTAGGCTGCCTAATACTCCTTTAGCTTTTAGTATGCTCATTGCTGTTTTTGCTCCTAATTTAGATGGCAGATGATCTAACTTTCTTCATAAATTATTTTCTTGATTATTTCTAACCTTAGATCTCAGTCATCCATTAACAAAGAGAGTTTTAAAATAAAATTTTCCTGGTTGCATGGTAGAGAGATTTTGGAAATGGCAATATTCATATCTCTTATTCCCTGTGGTAATATTTAGATACCTCAAGTCCAATTTATTTTTATTTGGGATTAGATTTATATAAATCTAAACCTTTTGGCAAAGGTGGAATTTATTTCTTGCTTTTGTATATATGTTTAGCTATTTTAAAAAATCCCTTGAGGTCTGATCTTTCCTAATTCTACTAGTATACAATTTATTCCCATTATTACATATATCAAACCACCATAAAAGAAGAATTTGTTCTTATCCACTTTTAAAAATTTGTGGTAAGACGACATAGAATTGAATTTTAATGGCTCAGCACAAGCAGAAGGCAAAGATACAATAGTCTAATATTCTGATATAAAGGCTAAATTCGTGGAAGCTGCTGGCCAGATGTCCTCTCTTCCCTTTAGGCAAAAAACAAAGATAAGTAGGTTTAAGCTCAACATGGGGATTTAGAAAATCACACACAGAAAGTCATCAAGAAGTCGGGCTATTCTCAGAGATGACTGCATTTAAACTTCACAAAAAGAGAACAACCAATCTTTGCTGCTAACCCTGATTTAAAGGAGATTCTACATTCAACATGAGACAAAATAAAATGAGTTGATTTTTAGGAAAATGTGTGTGGATTGTTGAGTTAAAAGGGTTACTGGAAATTTCTAAACATAGTTCATGATACATTATACTGGTTTCAAATTTTAATGACTCAGGTATTTATTGAGTTACTATTTATTTAATTTTATGCTAGGAAAAGGAATAGGAGCAATATTGCCTTTTAAGATTTCTTTTATACCGTAATGCTCAATTTCAGGGCTCATTTAAAAATAAAATAATGGAACCTAAATTATCTTTCTCTTCGGCATAAAACCAAAGAAATTGTTGTCAAAAACCCATGTGGGAAATATTGCCAAATCTGACTACATGCTTATTTTAAAAAGTGATGATGAAAATAAATATATAACACCTGAAGAGTTAGAATCAGTAACATATAATAAGCTTAAAAAATCAATACAAAATACCCAATAGAAAAACTAGCAAAAAATAAAAATGAAACCCAAACATGCAAATTATCTGACAAATTGGTAAACTTCTAGGTAATATAAAAATATCTTATCCTATATAATAAAACCCTAATATGCAAATCGATCAAAAGGCAGAACTACTTGTCGCTATGATGTGCACTGACCACCAGGGGACTGGCAGTCGGACATCCCCTGAGGGCTCAGGCCAGGCAAGGCCTGCCATGCTCCCCCTCCCCGTGCACGAATTTTGTGCACCAGACCTCTAGTATTTATTATAAACAAAATATGTCCTAATGAAAAAACATTATTGTTTTGTAGTTATCAATCTGGTAAAGTTTAGAAATTATTAAGATAAATCAAATGTGGTATATACATACAATAGAATTCAGACCTGAAAAAGGAGTAAATCCTGTCACATTCCACAACATCTATGAACCTAGAGGTCATTAAACTAAGAAAAATAAGCCAGTCACAAAAAAGACAAATACTGTATAAATCCACTTACTTGAGCTAGCTAAAGCAGTCAAATTCACAAGCATGGAAAGTAGATGGTGGTTTCCAGGGGCTAGGAAGAGGTGGTAATGGGTAGTTATTTCATGGGTACAGAGTTCCAGTTTTACAAAATAAAAAAAGTTCTGGCATCTGTTGTTCAATAATGTGAATATATTTAACACTGCTGAACTGTACACTTAAAAATAGTTAAGATGGTAAATTTTGGTTTGCATTTATCATAATTAAAAATTTAAAAGCACACACACAAAAATTATTAAATTCCCTAATGGAAGTTAAGATTTTGAAAAATAGATAGCTTCTTTCTTTTTAGGTACATAATTATATAATATTTTAAAATGTCAATTTGGCCCTAGCCAGTTTGTCTCAGTGGATAGAGTATCAGCCTGTGGACTGAAGGGTCCCAGGTTCAGTTCAGGCCAAGGGCACATGCCCTGGTTGCAGGATCCATCCACTGTAGGGGCATGCAGGAGGCAGCCAATCAATGATTCCCTCTCATCATTAATGTTTCTATCTCTCTCCCTCTTCCTTCCTCTCTGAAATCAATAAAATTTTATTAAAAAATAAAATAAAAATTTAATTTGGCAATATTTATTATTTAAAATTTGAATAGGAATTCTATTTTTAGAATTTATCATCTATCCTTCCTTACAAAAGCAAAAGAGTATGAGCTATTATTTGTATACACTTATATAAAAATTATCTCAATATACATTTACTAGTGAAATAGTGTTAGCTGATGTAACAGATAAGCCCAAAATTTCAGAAGTTTAGTCCAAGAAAAGTTTAATTTTCAATCACGTAAATCCAATTGGTTATTCCCAATCAGCATTAGAGAACTTCCCTCAGGCAACAGAGATCCAAGTTGCTGAAAACTCCATCATCTTAAAACGTATAATTCTATGGTCATTTGCAGTTGACAGTAAAGTAAGGAGTACAGTGGAGATTTGGGTCAGGAGATTTATATTTTCCATGCCTAGTGTACCTCTTGCTACATCAAAGCACAGGCCCGCAGCGGCTCCGGGAGTGTATTTATAAATCTAACTGTACAAACCTCATTCAGACTCACTGAACCAGAATCTATATTTTAATATGTTTCCCCCAAGGGAATTATATTCATATTAACATTTGAGAAGCAATGGTTTAGACAGGGGTTAGGCAAAGTTATTGGCCAAATAAGGCCTGCTGCACAGTGAAAAAAAATTATCTTTAGGGATTCATATGAAGGGAAGGATATGAAGAACTTCACAAATTAGTTTCTATACTTCTGTTTCAATAGACATGTCTTATTTTTTTCACCTATGGTGTATTTTAAATATATTTTTATTGATCTCAGAGAGGAAGGGAGAGGGAGAGAGAAAGAATCATCAATAATGAGAGAGAATCACCAATTGGCTGCCTCCCACATGTCCCACACCAGGGATAGAGCCGGCAACCCAGGCAGGTGCCTGGGAATGGAACCATGACCCCCTGGTTCAGAGGTCAGCGTTCAACCACTGAGCCATGCCAGCCGGGCAGTTTTTGTTTTAAGAGTACAAAAAATCATTATCTTGCCATCTTAGTGTTTATCTTGATCACTGCTAATGAATTAACCTGCAGTATACCTGGATATGTAAGATTTTAACGCATGGACATAATCTCTCTGCCTTCACCTTTAGATAACACTCTCCTGGAAAAACACAATATTCCCACTTTAATTATACTGAACAAATTCTATATGGAATCATACTCAGCTATATTGAAAAGTATTTTGGCAAAAAATAGAAAAACATTACAACTAGAGAAAGTAAATTTGCTTTTGTTACCACTTTAAAGAATTATGAAAAGTTGGCAATTCAATTTCTTCATCTTTAAATTGAAAATACACACACACAACACACACACACACACACACACACCCCTAGTATTCATATAGTTCGTGAAGATTTTGCATGATCATGAAATCATACTTTTTCCAAAGCTGAATTTTGTGAAGATGATTGATAAGTTTCACTCTCCGTTTAAGTGTTATTATGGCTTTTTTTATTAAACGTGTTCATTTTGGTGGCATTATCTTATTTTGAGGTTTATTACATTTAAATATTAATTTTCACAACCAAATTAAAAATGAGTACCTTTCCTAAATCCATAGTGAACAAACATAAAACAAAACAGTATTAGAGCTCCCCCAACTGTCACATGGCAACTGCTGCTAATATTCAAATGCTAATACCATTTTACATAGCAATGCTGTTGAATTTCAAAAATTAATACAATTAAATAATTAGAAGAGATCTTAATTTTTTTAAATCCCCTTTTTTAGTCTGAGATATATAGTTGGTTAGTTTTTTAAAACATTAAATAGAGAGCCCTTCTCTAGAAGTTGTTCTAAAAATGTTGGGCAGCTGCTTGAATTTTTTTAAGGTGGCAAATAATTATCACCAGCAGAATCATAGAATTTTATATACTTTTTAAAAAAAATATGTCTTTTTATTGATTGCATAGAGTAAGGGAGACTGGGAGAGAGATAAGAACATCAACGATGAAAGAGAATCATTCATCAGCTGCCTCCTGCACTGGGGATCCAGCCCACAACCCTGTGTCCTAACTGGAAACAAACCGTGACCTCCTGGTTCATAGGTAGACACTCAATCACTGGGCCACACCGGCTGGGCTAGAATTTTATATCTTAAAGAGATCTGAGAATTCAACTCTTTTAAATTATCATTCCCCAATGAAAAATCTGAGAGAAGAAAGCATTTGCTAAAGTTCATACATCCAGATTATCCCAGAATTGATGTCCAGGCCATTGATCCAGTGTTCAAAACTCTCTCTCCATTATTTATTAGAGTGCTTAGTTGAGGTTGTTAGATGAAAGTTTGTTTTTCAACCTTTAAAAAAAGCTAAAAAGCAGAGAAAAATTGGAATCAAGCCAATCTTGGAACCTGGCAACAAATACACCTCACTCATTAATCTTACATGTTGTGAGTATTTTTACTTTAAAAAAAGAATATGATAATTCTAATTTTGAATATAATGACCATTATCAGTAGTTTACATAATAAAAATTAGTGCATTGATTTTTGGTCTTTCGAATATTTTATGTAACTTTCTGGCTACTTTGGTCAGTAGTTTCTCCTCCTAATAATGTGGAAGAAGAACCAATAGACAACTAACTATAATTAAGAAATTCAAACAATAAAGTCCACTCTATTTCAGGTTTCCACTTCTCCAACTATTTTCTAAGGAATTCAGTTTCAAATGGTAATTGCCATGATTTTTTATGGTAATTTTAGTTGTATATGTTGACTTCTGAAAATTATCTATAGAAAAATAAGTAAAAATGATTCATGACAAGACATAGGACCAATTCCATTTTTTCCTGATACCTTTTTTAAATGTCAATTCTAGGCAGTAATCAGCTAGTAAAGCTTTACTATCAGCAGAGAGTAAATAATATTATTTCAAAGACTTTCCAAATCTTTTGTATTCAGGTAATTATTTTAGGATCACCAGGAAAGATTCATTTTAGAATAAAGGGCATAATGAATCTATCATTGTAAATATCCTTTTCTTATCCCAGGCTCTATGACAACGTAAGACAGTAGCCTTATAAACATAAACATAAATATCGTTTTTAGGACTACAGGACAATATAATCTTTAATAGCCACTTGTAAGCTTCCTGCCACAGGAGAACAAAGACCAGGAAAAACTTGCTGGACACCAGGAATCAGACCCTATAAGTAATAGAAACAGTCCTAAAGACACCTGATCACACACCTGCATTGCATCTGCACTCCAAACCCAGCAGCTCAGCCCCCAGACCCACTGAGGACAAGAGCTTCCTGCCAGAGACTGCATGAAACTCCAGCTCCTGGGTGCTGCCGTCATTGACCCAATGTCCCTTCGGCTCAGTGCTGTGCAGCCTTCTCTTTGGATATCCCTACCCCCATCCCCTTTCTTAAAAATATTCTTTATCCACCATCTGAGATGGCTATTTAGCCTGCCTCAGTACCATCATGTTAACCTTTCAATCATTATATCTGGGTCTGTGAAAGGCTTTCTTTATAACAGTGAGTCTATTTTTAGTACTGTAAGACTGTACATTTATAAAGCATTTAACTGACAATGTCAAGGAAATGAGGTAGAAGATTTCTAGATGAACCCAGCATGTTAAGAGAGTGATTGTATTTAAGAATATGAAGCTGGCTGTGTATAGAAAGAAGTTATTCACCAACTGTGGAATTACTTTATAGCATCTATCAGCAAAGAAGAGAAACTTAATGGGAAAAGAATCGATCTATAATGCTTGCTTGGAAATCACCAGTTACTTGGGAAAATACGGTAATCATATCTCCAATTCAATATTAAGTAAAGGAATGAAAACTTGTGAAAGAAACTGGCTTTTTTGTTCATCAGAATCAGTTCTGCTAAAGCAGTTTGATACACATAGAGAATTGAGGAGGCTACTTCTTTTATAAAAAGAGCAAGAAGCTGTTGAAAGCATGCAGAAAGTGACCAAACCTGTCAATTATTAGCATAGAGAAAATCGAAATAGAGGAATTATGGGTTATGTTCTATGGGGAAAATCATTTAAAATAAAGCCAAGAAAATGTTTAAAGCTTAAATTCAATTTGAAACACAAACCACACACACTCCTCTTGGGTGGCTTTTTCAGGGCTACACACTAGTCCAGTGGTCGGCAAACTCATTAGTCAACAGAGCCAAATATCAACAGTACAACGATTGAAATTTCTTTTGAAAGCCAAATTTTTTAAACTTAAACTATATAGGTAGGTACATTGTTATTAACTTAATTAGGGTACTCCTAAGCTGGCCTTTGCTAAAAACTTCCTCAATCTGATTGAGGTACATTCGCTGAGGTCGACCCCTTCCAACTCTCCCATCCACACTCGTCTTGTATACTTGTTTTGTCTATCTCCTTTCCGAAAACCAACTTTTGCGCATGGGCCACGAAGTTTCAATCGTACTGTTCGTGCGCTCCCTCACGTGGTCTTTTGTGGAGGAGCCACATTCAAGGGGCCAAAGAGCCACATGTGGCTCTCAAGCTGCGGTTTGCCGACCACTGGGCTAGATGATCTCATCTTTAGATGATACCCCACAGGATTTTCACATGCTGGCTTGTGAGCTGTGGTTTGCCGACCACTGCACTAGTCTATCCATGAACTTAGGACAATGTAGGCAAAAGAGACTCAAGCACCTGAGCTTCTTGTCTTAAGCTTCAGTTGTAAATGAGGGTCTCTCTTTTTAAATTAATCCACAGGGTAGGATATTTTTTCCATTGATTTTTTTAGGGATAATAGAAGCGAGGGGGAGAGAGAGAAACATCGATGTGAGAGAGACACATCAACTGGTTGCTTCACACACATGCCCTGGGGATGGCGATAAAGGTAGCAATTGAGGTATATGCCCTTGACAGGAATCAAACCTAGAACCTTTAGTCCACAGGCTGGTGCTCTAACCACTGAGAAAAACAGCTAGGGCTAAATGAGGGTCTCTTGAGCCAGGACAAGACTTGGTTAATTTCTTTGAACAGTGCCTTTGTTTTAATATGCTGATTAGAAGGTGAGCTAGGGAAAGAAAACTTTCAGAAAAGGTTGTTTTGCTAATGTTCCCATAGTAATAAAGAGATCAAAGTGCTACAAATCTCATTGGGAATTCTATTCACTTACAGCTGCTGTTTAATTTAATCACCTTGTTTTCAAGAGGAGAAGGGTCGAGTTTTTGAAGATTTGGTACTTAGCTAAAGGTGTAAACTCATGCTTTTTTTCCCTTTAAATAATTAAATCTCCTGGTACTTTCAATACCAGGAGGCCCTTATCTCTGATAAAATCAGGCCAGTAATTCTTCAGTTAATTAAAAAGCAAGTTAATCTAGAAAATCACAACTCTCAATGCATAACTACTTTAAATGTCTTATTTAAAAGGTGCGCGCGCGCGCACACACACACACACCATTTGATGTATAGTCAAGGCCATTTTAGGGTTGTAAGTCCCCAGTTGGAGGGCTACATGATTTCATATTAACTAGAGTCACTCATCATTCATAAATTAGCCTTTTTAAAAAATGAAATGAGAAGTTAAAGATCTTTTCAAAGCAATCTGAGAGCAGACTCATCTAAATCCTTCTCTCCCTGACCTTACCCCCAAATATTTTACAACAAAGTCATCTCCACCCAATTCAACAAAATTTACTTATTTTTGGCTATATGCCTTCATTGAGTCAGCTGAAAGTAATGGATAAAGCTTTTATAAAACAACTCTCTTTCGAGGGTTATATGTGCTTGGTTTGCACAATACTTAATTAAATTATCCAAATACAAATAGCCTGATATAACTGGCTTTGGGACTATGATAGTTTGAATATTTATTAATAAATATGTGTGTACCTCTCCCTTGTACTGTGGGCAGAGAATGCTTTCATGTTCCACTGATGTTGGGTTTGGTTATGTGACTTGATTTGGTCAGTAGAAATTTAGTGGGTATGATTTCAGGGGAAATTCCCCCTCTTTCCCTCTCAGTTCTTCTGACTGGCCTAAGAATTAAATTGACATGAGAAAGATTAAGAGGAAAAAATAACCAAAGTTATGTATGTACATATGGGGGTCCCATAAGAATATAGGAATCAATGGCAAATTGGGCAGTTGAGTTTTATAGGCCAAGAGGAACTAAAGAGAAAGAATGTGGGAGTTGTGGTTTGGGATTTCAGAGTGAAGGAAGGCATTCACATGGAGATGGAAAAGCAAATGTTTGGTAGATAAATGTTTGGTGGGCCATGGAACACAGAGAGATCTTTGATCAGATGGGCCTTTCTAGGTTTATTCCTGCCTATCACACACTAGCTCATATTAAACTATAGTTATCTGTGGTGATAGCTCCTTCCCTGCAGCATGTTCTCTATCTAAATTATTTGGGGCAGTTAGGAGGTAGATCAAAGGTTTTTTTACTAAGTCT
Organism: Myotis yumanensis; assembly: GCF_028538775.1. Taxonomy (NCBI): domain Eukaryota; kingdom Metazoa; phylum Chordata; class Mammalia; order Chiroptera; family Vespertilionidae; genus Myotis; species Myotis yumanensis. Next base: position 29,961,227 of record NW_027223764.1, on the reverse strand, counting down.
TTTGTTTCTTGAAAAGACCAGCATAAAATTATCAATATACCAAAGAGACATATTTGGGGGTGAAAAATTCTGTTTGCATTTACTTGAAATATACTTGTTCTCTTGCCCTTCTGTCATCAAAATGAGAATAACATGCCCTGTGTTGCTGCTCCTGCAAGAAGAATGAGAAATGCATTGTGTAGAGCCACCCCAGCAGACCCAGAGATGCATAAACAATATAAGAAATGATACTTCCATATGCCACTGAATTTTGAGGTGTCTTCATGTCTCAGTAGGTGAACATTGGAGAAATTAACTCAAATGAGTTTAAGAAAGCACCCAATTCAGTTTGTTGAAGCATATACATGTGGACTAATATAATGATAATAGCTGTAAGCATAAGCATGCAATATAATCAAAAAATAAAAACTGCCCTGACCAGTTTGGCTCAGTGGATAGAGCATTGGTCTGCAGACTGAAAGGTCTCAAGTTCGATTCTGGTCAAGGGCATGTACCTTGGTGGCGGGCACATCCCCAGTGGGAGGTGTGCAGGAGGCAGCTGATAGATGTTTCTCTCTCATCGATGTTTCTAACTCTCCATCCCTCTCCCTTCCTCTCTGTAAAAAATAAATAAAATATATTTAAGAAGAAATAAAAACTAGAAAGAATCATATTTCTGTTTGTCACAGGTCTTTGTATCCTCTCTTTGTATGACTTTCCTTTCTAATAAAAAATAATTTGCTTACCATCATAGTGTTGAACCTAAGGATACTGCTACATGACTCAATGTTATTACAAAATTAATGAAGAAAGATCATTCTTTCATTGTTTGTTTAAAGCCATTATTGGCAAAGCCTGTCAATAAAGTTGCCTTCCTAAAATCCCAGTGTGCTCCTTTGAATTAACTACATAAAGAAAAACGAGACGTAACATCTAAAGAGAATGATTTTGGGTAAATAAATTCCAAAATATTCTTAAAATGGCAAAATATGAAGTTGCTAACATTATAAATTTATAAATATATAGAAACTTTTGTATATTATTAATAAATTAATTATACATGTAGGAATGTGTTGTCTCATCTTTGGATTTTTACAACTGAGACCAGAAATTTGCATCTTCAGGTGAAATTTCCTATTCTTTAAAGCACTCTATAAGCCAAAACTATATGAAAAAATAGAAAGTTAAGATAACTTGTCTCAAACTGGCAAGCTTGAGGATCTTGCAATTCTGTATACCACAGGAATATTCCCAATTAAATTATGTTATCATATAGTTATGTATAAATCTTATTAATTTTATTTCATAAGTGAAACACAAAGGTGTTCCTAAATGTAATTCATTCATTTCTTCCCAGTTTTTGCAATAAGCTCACTTTTTACCATTTTCACTACTTAGAGTAGTTTTGTTGCATTTTTTCAAAATTCTGATTCTAATCTGCCTTAAAATGGGATAAATCAGATCATGAAGAAGGATAAAATCATATGTCAAGTAAGAGTGCAAGAGTCTTTTGGTATATTGGAGAGTCCTTCAATATGTACAATTAATGGATTTTTAGTATGTCCTGATAGACCAAATTTTGTTTATTTTAAGGTATTTTGGTTGTCAATAGTTACTTGTTTTGTTCCATCATGTAATGTAGCAGAATTTCTAGATATGTGATGTACTACTATTCTATTATATTCTTTAAATTTTGTATGGTTTTGAGAATGCAGTATGATTTCTGATTCTCTTTGTATATTCAATTTAGCCTATCAAGTTTGAGAATGTAGAGAATATAAAAATAGTGAGTGCTTGGGAAATTTTGAAAATAATTTAATAGATGTCTGATATTCCCATAGAAAGATAAAATGATAGTGTGGAAAAAAAACCACACCAATCTTTCTCCAGACCTGACCTTATGTCTTAGGTTCACCACTTACTGAAACACTGAGGAAGATATTTGAGGTCTTTGAATCTTGACTTCCTTTGTATGCAATGGCAATGGAAACAACTCACTGCCTTGTTATGACAATTACTTAATAAAAATAGTGTAAACAACTGTGATTTCTGAAGACACTTTTTTTGTAAAATGATTTGTTAAACATTCTACAAAACATTTCTCAAAATAAACTTCAACACTGTACTACTGTATCTTTGAAAAGATATTTCATTGCTTATCTATTATCTCTTCTGTGAAATGTTCGATTTCTCAAGGTTTGTTTTTGAATGTGAATCACAGACTGGGGGCTGGCACTTACCGAGGGCACCGCATTCCTCGATTAGAAAGAGCACTGGACAGTGACAAGCAGAGAAAAGCTATTTCTTATGCTGGCTTCAAGTTCTGGCAATTTGGGGGCACCAATGGATGATCTTAGTTCTCCTCAGAAAGTACCATTCATAATCCTTATCTGTTGAAGTGTTACAAGGATTAGTATTTGTAAAACATTTTGTAAATCCCAGTTTAAAGCTATTTTATGAGTATCAGAAAATCATTGCCCAAGCTTAATTTCCAGTTCCACAGGAAAGGATATGCATGGGCTCTTTATTATTAAATAAATGTGCTGGATTATCCAGCTTAGTGTGATTGTAACAGCTTACTGGTTAATGTAAATTTCATTCTTATACTGCTTCTTGATGGAGACTTTTATACTGCAAACTGCACAAACAGAACTGAGATAATAAAGCTAGGATTTGAACCAGAGTGCTCAAGGCAGTGATCTGAAAACTAATCTAAAAGAATTTCCATGAGAAATTACAAGCAGAATTCTCTTTTTGCTAAACCTTTAAGAGTGAAGTTACACCATATCACAAGTCTCTCTAGTATTGAGACTTGAATAAAATTTCAAATGTATATACACTTCCAACACTCCATTCCCTGCCATTCGCACACACTAGTTTCCTGTTTCTGTATGATAAGTAAATATGAATCGTTCCAAGTGGAAAACAGAATTCAAAAGGAGTATGTAGACTGAGAAGGCAGATAATACTCTAGACACACTAAAAGGAGTGAGTTTTATTCATAAAAACCAGGACTGATTTAAAATAAATTATAAAGATAAAAACTGTAGAAACATTCGTCTAGAAAAAAATTCATTATGAAGCACTGCAAACTATTTTTAACCATCTCTTACAGCTGGAGATTAGAAATAAAAACTAAATTCTATGTGAGGATATGATGGAAGTAAGAGAGAGAAAACTTTATGGGAAATATATTCAATTTTATATTGTAACGAAGGAATGAAAATAAAAATGTACTGAAAGGCATAAAGTAGAATACTGTAAAGGCAAAAATATCACACCCCATCCCATTGTCCTTCAACTTCATTAAATATTTTACTTGATTTTCACTGCATCAGTGGTGATTCAAAATAATTACGTAAAAGTTAAAGAGTCCTTTACCATAATTGGATCATGAATTTAATTTTAAAGATGACCCCATCAAAAAGGATACATTCTCAGACAGGAACAAAGGTGAAACAACACTTCAGCTAAGGTGAGGTGAATATAACAAATGAATAATGAACAGAAAACTATATCACAGGTCTTGGCTTAGATTCATATCTACCCATACATTAGTAATATTAGACCACCCCTTTAATTCCTCTGCTTCATATTCTTCATAGGTAAAGTATCATCAAATTGGCAGGATTACTGTGATAAGGCAATAAAATAATAGGGGAGAAATTACTTTGAAATATATATATATATATATATGTATATATATATATATATATATATATATATATATACACATATATATATATCCAGATTAGGCTGTGTGGTAAGTAATGCTGACAACTCCTGAAAAAGACTTTGATGAAAAGAGAGCCCCATGTTTCTTTCTTTTATTTTGCGGTAACAGCATTTGACTAATATCCACCCTTTTAGCAAATTTTGCAGCATACATTACAGTACTTACCACAAAAAAATTTAAAAAAGAACAAATTAAAGGAGGTAGAAGGAAACTTTTGGGGGTGATAAGTTATGCCCTTGATGTGATGTCATGGGTATACACTTATCTTTAAACTCATCAACTTGTATACATTACATATGTGCACCTTTTTGTATATCAATCATACCTTCAATAAAGTGGTTTAAAGGGAAGAAAGAAGAGCCCTATAGAGACATGTATTGCAACTGTCCCTGCCTGAAATTAGGGCACATGATTGAGACTATTGTGGACAATGGCATGAAGGAAGCCAAGCCATGGGTTGTGCTATATGATGATCTATGTGAATGAATGCATTTCAACCTAATGTGTCATAAGAAATGAAAGAGGTACAGAGTCCCCATATAACCCTTGCACCTACACAAGCACAGCCTTCCCCACTATCAACATTCTATACTAGGGTTGCATATATGTTGCATTTGCTGAACCTATGTTGACCCAAAGTCCATAGTTTACATTAAGGTTTACTCTAGGTGTTGTACATTCTATGGATTTTGACAAAGTATAACGTGTCCATCATTTTAATTTCATACAGAATTGTTTCGCTGCTCTAAATATCATCCCTGCTCTCCTATTTAACCCTTCTTCCCCACTAATCCCTGGTAAATTTTCATCTTTTTACAATATCCATTATTTTGTCTCTCCAAGAATGTCATATAATTTGAATTATACAAATGTAGTCATTTCATATTGGCTTCAACACTTACTAAGTTATATGGACTTAAGGCTCTTCCATGTGTTTTCAAGGCTTGGCAACTCATTTCTTTTTAGCATTGAATTATATATGGACTAGAGGCCCAGTGCACAAAAATTTGTGCACTGGGCGGGGGGGGGGGGTCACTTATCCCAGCCTGTGCCCTCTCAAAGTCTGGGACTCCTCGGGGGATATCCACTTGCTGGCTTAGGCCCGCTGGCAGTCAGACATCCCTCTGGCAGCATATTACCCTTTTATTATATAGGATGTACCACAGTTTACTTATTCACTCATCTATTGAAGGAAAGCTTGGTTATTTCCAAGTTTTGACAATTCTGAAGAAAGCTACTATACACATCCATGTGCATGTTTTTGTGTAAATGTAAGTTGTCAACTCACTTGGATGAATTCCAAAGAGTGTGACTGCCAAATTGTTTGGTAGAAGTATTTTTAATTTTGTAAGAAGTTTCCAAACTGTCTCCCAAAGGTGCTGTGCTACTTTGCAGTTCTACCAGAAATGAATGAGTGTTTCTGTTATTCCACATCCTCACCAGTATTTGTTGTTGTCAGTATTTTATATTTTGACCATCCTAATAGATATGTAGTGTTATCTCATTGTTTTAATTTGTAATCCCTTAATAACATATTATGTTGATCACTTTCTCATATTTTTTTTTTCTCAATGAATCTTTTGGTGAGGTCTCCATTCAGATATTTTTCCCATTCTTAAATTGGGTTGTTCATTTTCTTCTTGTGGATCTTTAAGACTTATTTGAATATTTTGGATAAAACTCATTTATATCAAATATGTATTTGCAAATATTCCTTCCCACTCAGTGGCTTATCTTCTTTTTCTCTTAACAACATCTTTTGCAGAGATTTTAAGTTATGCAGTCAAGTTCAAATTTTCTATTATTTTTCATGTTCTTTGCTTGTAAACCACAAGTTCATTGCTCAACATAAGTTAGATTTTTCTCTTATATTATCTTCTATGAATTTTATAGGTTTAGATTTCACATTGGGTCTGTCATTCCTTTGGAGTTAATTTTCTGTTAAGGTGTCATGTCTGTAGGTCTGTATAGAGACTCACTGCTTTGCATCATTTGTTGAATATCCTTTCTCCATTGTATCGTCTTTGCTCCTTTGACAAAGATTAGTTGATTACATTTGTGTGGTCTCTTTATGAGCTCTTTATCCTGTTCCATTGATCTATTTGTCTCTTCTCTTGCCAACACTACACTATCTTGATTACTGTAACTTGATTGTATGTCTTGAAGTCAATAGTGTCAGTCCTGGACTTTGTTCTCCTTTAAAATTGAGTTGGCTATTCTGTTTTTTTTTTTCTTCTCTGTATAACCTTTAAATTAATTTATGAATATATAGAAAAATGACCTGTGGGGTTTTAATTTCATTGCACTTAATCTGTAGATCATATTGAGAAAAACTGGCATCTAACAATATGAAGTCATCCTATCCTTATTTTTCCATCAGAAGGCACTGAGATCTAGAGTATAGAAGGCAAAAGCTCATGTTTCTAATCATTTGCTTCACAAAAAGCAATGAAAATAACTGTTTCTGAGTTTTATTATTTAAAATCCCTTTCTTATATTTATCTCTACCTATAAAACACAAAAACATAAACTTTGTTCATTTGGGTCACCTGTATTAGTTTGGTAGGGCTTCCAGAACAAAGTACTACAGATTTACTGGTTTAAACAACAGAAATTTATTGTATCACAATTCCAAAGCCTAGAAGCCTGAAATCAAGTGTTTGGCAGAGGTACTTCCTTCTGAAGGCCTCTCTCCAAGCTTCAGATGCTTTGCTGGCAATCTTTGGCACCCCTTCAATTATAGAAGCATCATTTCGTGTGTCTGCATCTTTACATAATGTTCTACCTGTGGGTATATGTCCATTTCCACATATCTCCTTTTTTAAGGACACTAGCCATATTGGATTAAGAGTCCAAATGACTTCATTGTAGCTTAATTACATCTGCTGTGATCCAGTTTCCAAATAAGTTCACATTCAAAGGTGATAGGGTTTAGGACTTCAACATGTGAATTTGTGAGAAACAGTTCAGTCTATAACAGTAGCTATAACATACTCCCCAATAAACTGGTAATATGAATAAGGACTGCTGCTTTAACCTGATTTCTTGTATATTACAGCTCATTCCTATCCTAGCAGATTGAATTTAGATTACCTTATTTTCTCATCACAAATAGAATAACCTAAAACCATGGTATTTTCTATTTATAAGTACTTTCATGATATTCCTACAAACTTGTTTTACTACTGGTTTGGTATATGGAAATTTTAATTCAGTAGTTCAAACTCCATCTCCTTTTCACATGTTGAACTGTTGGCAAATGATTCTAAAGAAAATCGTTTACTATCAGAGTTAGAGAAATCTTAACAATCAGGTACTTCTATCCCTTAATCTTAAAGATGATAAAAAGGAGAATCATCTTACTAAAGACTTGCTAAGGTCACACAAGGAACTATTTCCAATCAGGACTAGAATTCAGATGCGTGGCACTAGGTTGGCAAAGTCTCCATTGGTACTCTTCCAACTGTTGTAACCCAAAGTTGATGTGCTGGAGCCAGACCGTAGTGGATTATGAGAGTTGAATGGTAGTGGCTCTCACCAACTCCATGTTCAGTGACAGCACATTAACAGTTACCATGGAAAACAATAAAAACCATGAACCAGGGCTCTCCCCTCCTCAGAGATGATTCTTAAATATGTATCAGTATTCCAGTGTCAAAAACTTTCCAGGGAGTTACAGGGGCTTGCGTTATTTTAAAGGAATTTGCGCTGTGAACAACTATGTGAAAATGCAACAACACATTCTGGGAAATACGGGTCACAGATTAGCAATTTTTTTAAAATTTTTAAAAAATATTTTATTGATTTTTTACAGAGAGGAAGAGAAGGGGATAGAGAGTTAGAAACATGGATGAGAGAGGAACATCCATCAGCCACCTCCTGTACAACCACTGATGGGGATGTGCCCACAACCAAGGTACATGCCCTTGACCGGAATCGAACCTAGGACCCTTCAGTCTGCAGGCCGACGCTCTATCCACAGAGCCAAACCGGTTACGGCAGATTAGCAATTTTTAAACCACTGTGCATGCACACTGGACTAGAACAATTATACAAAATGGTAGTGGAGAGTGGGAACCAGGTTTATCACTGTTGGAATGATCCATGTGCTTTGAGATTAAAGTTGAAGATATCAGTATGAACTCATATTTACTTTAATGCAGATACAGATTAATATATATATATAGATATGTGTACGTATAACAGATTACTATACACATAGATGTCCTTGCTCTGCCAGGTGAAAAGTATATTGTAGTGTCAGAGAATAAGGAAATGCGGTGGGAAAATAGAAAGATGAGGGCATGAAAAAAAGCACATAACTGTGATCTGACAGAGTTTCCAAGGCCACAGTTGTATTTAGGCAGGAACTCATTTGAGGACACATGTTTGCCACATCTTCCATGCAGGCAAAAATTAGACTGCTATTTCCAAGCCATTTTCTTGGAAACTTTGATATCCATCTTTTCTCTTCCTTCTGAGTGCAGGGGACTTGATAATTTTGTGCTATTTGCATGTTTGGTTTTCTCTTTTGACTTTTTCATTAAGGACAAATAGAGGCAGAAACTGTTTCTCTACATTTATTCGTGGATATGTTTCTATTTTCTTTCAGTGTCTCTTTTGACTGCTTCAGCTACTTTGTTTTTCCATCTTTTTATAAGGGATGCATGCATATTCTGAGTGACTGTTCTTTCCTATATGTCTTTTCTTTATAAACTCATTTGTACTATAGCAAGGGCACCCCTTGCAAGACATATGAGAGATTTTTTTCAGAATAAAATTTTTAAATGTGGCTTTCTCCAGAGGCCAAGTAGGTTACAAATGAATGAAACAGTCTTAGTTTAAGATAAATAGCATATTTTTGTTTTGCATATTACATTTTTAAAAAGTCTTCACTTGTAACCACAAAAAGAGAGGGGACTCACCAATCCTCCTGGAAATATACAGCCTCTAAATCTAAATTTTATCATCCTGTTTGCGATAGGGATTTTGTTATAGAGAAATAATTTTCTATTATACAAATAGTTGTTCAAGAAAAGTGAAAAATGACAACTGATTTGGCATTACTGTTGGGGAGTTCATAAGGAATATTGAAGAACGTTCTGAACTGAGATGCACTTTCTCAAGAGGGCACTCTTGACTCATGTAAGCATCTTTTGGCTTCTTGGGAACATAGGCCCAGTGATTACAAGCTGTCTGCTATTTCAAGCAAGATAAGAAGTAATAATTTTTAAAACAAATGTGAATTATCTAGATATTAAAAATCCTTCCTCCACTTAGAAGGCCAAACAAAATATGTACTTGCCCCATATATTGTCCTTGGTGCCATGATTTTTAACCTTTGGAATTGAAAATAAATTATATGAAACAAATAATCATACCATAACTTACAACAGGCAGTTCACTGTGTTCAACAAAGAAGTGTATAATATAGTGCAAAATCTCACCAATTTTCACAATTCACCAACCCAAAAACTCATCAGTACGCAAGTCTCTATGATGAAATAATGTGAAATGACTAAGGGGAGACTATATCTCACATCAAAGTTATAATTGAAAACAGTGAGTTCTTTGCAACCTGTTGTGTTGCCTCTTGTTAAGCTGTACTGCCATTTCACAAGGTGTTTTCTTGGCATGAACACAGAAGACAATGTGCAAAATCATGATGTTTACAAATTCATTTAGAGCTAAACTCTAATATGAAATTAGTAAATGTAATCAGATAACATGATTGATTTGTTGCTTCAATTTTTTGTGCAAAAAATATTCTACTGAGAATAAAACTGTCTCCATACAAAAGTAAATTCGTTTAATTTTTGCCCAATGCTTACTTATTTTAGATAAGTTATTGACTATATATATATATATATATATATATATATATATATATATATCTCAAAAGGAGAAACAGTTGTAATTGTACAACTTGATTGTACACCCATGTAATCAATCGCCAGATTACCAGCAGCACAAAACCCTTTAGTCACTTTCCCTTTGCCAAGGGTCACCACTCGACATTTTAGTATAAATGCTGCCTTTGAATGCTACACAAATGGGGTCATACTATTATCACTTTCAATCACTTGAATGATATAAGTCAAACTGTTACTTATATGTGTATACTCCAATCAACATTAGGCTGTGTGTGTGTGTGTGTGTGTGTGTGTGTGTGTTGTTTATTGTTTCATTTTGTTCTTTTTCCTCTTCAGGTAGAGTAAACACCTTTTATTAAATCGCCACCACTGTCACCACCTCCCACCTCTGTCACAGTTTAAGTTCTTTGTGAAGAGACAACCTAGAAGTTAGTAGGTGAAGAGGCTGGGGAACAGCTAGATGGTTTCTGGTTCTTATGGAAATTTTGAGTCTCATCTATGAATAAAGGTGTAAAACAAATAGGGGTTTGGGAATCATTACTTATTTTTGTATTGCTCCATTCATTCAACATTATGCTTGTGTGTTTTATCCATATTGGTGGTTATAGTCGTTCCTTGTTCATCCTTATTGTTTTAGTAGTACTCCATTCTGTAAACATGGGACAGTTTATAGGCGTAGGTTCAGTTACAGCTTCATGCAGTTTACAAATGGCATTGCTGTGAACATAATTTTCATGTCTTTTGGTGAACATACATATGCATTTTTCTTGGATATAAACCTAGGAGTAGAATTGAATTAATTAGTTATGTGTAGACTGTTCATATCTGATAGAACTGCCAGATCTGGTGTTGAGTTATGGTTGTACCAATTTATACTTCTCACCAGCAATTTATGGGAATTCCAGTTGCTCCACATACTATCAATATCTGGGGTATTTTCTGTCTTTTCCATGTGAGCCCTTCTGCTGGGTTTGTAGTCATATCAAATTATAGTTGTAACTGGCATTTTCCTGATCTCTAATGAAATTGGACACATTTCCATATGCTTATTGGCTCTTTGGATAGCTTTTGTAAAGTACCTTTTCAAGTTTTTTACTATCTTCTATTGAGTATGTACACTTTTTAAAAAGATAGATTTTTATTGATTTAAGAGAGGAATGAAGAGGGAAAGAGCGATAGCAACATGAATGCTGAGAGAGAATCATTGATGGGCTGCCTCCTGCATGACCTCTGCTAGGGATTGAGCCCACAAAACAGGCACATGCCCTGACCAAGAATCGAACAGTGACCTCCTGTTTTACAGGTCTATGCTCAACCACTGAGCCATGCAGGCCAGGCAAGTATGCATACTTTTAATTGCATGCATTGGTACCTATTTCTGTATAATTAAAGTAATATTATTTAATTGACTTAAAACATAAGAACTAAAAAAACAAAACACTAAAAAAACACATAAGAACTATTAGATTAGTAGTAGTGATCTACTCTTTTCCTGCCATAAAATTAAGTAGAAAAAAAAAAACAAAACACTAAAAAAACACATAAGAACTATTAGATTAGTAGTAGTGATCTACTCTTTTCCTGCCATAAAATTAAGTAGAAAAAACTTGCAGTTTATCTTTTCTTTAAAAATTCCAATTCTCAGAATGTATTTATCTGTGACTGGACTTTCTAGAAGCAAAGTAACAAAAATAGAAAACTAACGCTAGGATAAAATAAAATTTAATTTATAGTTTCACTTATTATTTATAAAAAATATTTGAATGACAGTTTATGAGACTTTTTCTAGGGATTGGGGGTATGTAATCCACAAAATCTTGTCTGTGCTATAAGCAGAACACTTAAGCCAATTCAATTATCATAAGAGTTAATATTTTATAGAAACATAAAAAAGCAATTATCACACACTCCTCAATCCTGGCCCCTAACAGTATTAAGCAAACAGAATCCAGAATTACATGAACTAGTGTCTTCTCCAGTGTGAAATTTATTTTTATCATTTGGGCTTCCTATAGTTCCAAGTAATTAGTTTCCTGGCTGAGACAGAGATAAGGTTAGGGATGTATTGGCTGGAGGGCTGCACTGATCTATGAACAAATTGTGATGGCTTGTGATTATGAATTATGTTCTGTGCAGACAAGAAGGTCTCTGTTCCTGCTACTTTTTCTTGAACTGGTTGATAAGTCTCCATTGCTTCAGAGTCCCTGCATTGATTACTGATGTCTTTCGATCTTTCTCTGGCTCAAAACTCAAGGTATATATGAAAAAAGACAATGCATTCCGAGTGAACAAAATAAGCAAGGAGTGAATTTAAAATTAAAGCTGCTCCTTTTTTATGGTCACACTTCAGAGCAAGGCTAGTCACAGGTTTTCTGAGTCATTAAAAGTAATTATTTCTGCAACCAGCTACTTGTAGGCCTGTCTTTAAAGGCAAATAAAAGGAAAACTAGAGAAAAAAATTAAAAAGGGAATCATGATGTTAGCTGTAGTTTATTGAGAATTTTTTTTTGTGATGAATGGGTGTTGGATTTTGCAAAATTAATCTTCTGCATACTCTGCTCTTCTTTTTGACATACTTTGCTCTTCTTCTTTTCAAACAAAAAAGTTGTATGAAGAGACAGAAAAACCCAATAGAACTTGAACATATAGATTAGCCCTTTGTTCTGGGTCTTTGCCCAGATCTACACAAAGAAAAGGAATTCATGTAAAAGCACCATATAATTGCTACAGTCTGTAGTCGGAATGGTTTGGTCATGGCCTATCCAGAAAGAGGAAAGGGACATGATATGTTCACATACGCAGAGTATATTTTGATAATTCAATCGTTCATATTCTCAGAGTGTAGTGATTGGCTAAAACTAGATATCAGAATGCGTCTTCACACAGCGATACCTTTGTTCTGTGTGTTCCATTTTCACAAAGGTAAGTCATCAAGGCAAAATATGTTATACAGCATCAACAGTCAAATGCTCTGTGTTAACTTGAGGCTAGAGATCCATGATAACATAAATGTTAAGTTTATATAACATAGACACAACAAAACTTACCTGCATCAAATGATCTAACTTTATTTATTCAAAGCCATAGGAGTCCCTTCAAATGTAATTTGTATTGGTGCTTTAAACTTTTAAATGATTTTCCAAATACTATAACAAGCTACTAGGATAGAAAACCCTAGAAACATTCTTTCCTTCTTAAGTTATTTGTTTACATCTGCTCATCTTCCCACACTGTATTTATGGGCCAATACTCATTCAGGATGAGAACACTCTGTGTGTTTCAAAATTGTGGCAATTATTAAATGGATGTGTCAATAGAAAATAATAAGTTACTAATATGCATTCTAGTACCCTTTCATTTTGAACAAAAAGTTTTGAATTAAGATAATGCCTATATAATTGTCAAAATGTTTGGAAGAAAATAAATATGCTTTGCAAAGGATTACAAGCATTATTATTGAAAATTCATTCTCCTTTCTCTCTTTGATGGAGGTGAAATAAACAATTATTCTAGAAGATGTCTCCAATTCCCACTAGAGAATTTAATTCCATTTCCATTTTAATAAATTTGCAAACTGAAATGGTGTCAATCCTGGATTTCTGTTAGCAACTCTTAACTATAAATTCTGTGCTGCTTAATACTGATCAAAATCCAAGATCATAGATAAATGTAAGGATTAACTGTGTGATCTGAAATCCATTGGTCTCTGTAAGTAGCTTGCCCTGTATTCTTGCATTATGCCAGATCAGGATTCTGGTGTTCAGAAGGAATTATTTAGCTTTCCTGTTCACTGAATTTATGAAGTTGTGCTTTGTTGTTATATAAAATACATGCATTTGAGAGTGTAATGGCAACTAGCCTTTTGATTTCAGTTTATGTATTTATGGTAAAAATGCCATTGTTTTATTTCCCAATCACACAGCACCTGCCCCCAAATATAAACAATTTCTTTTAGTTCTTAATAAAAGTAAGCTTTTTTTCTTCTGAACAAGTTTTATGGTTATCTATTTATTTTAGTTTTTGTTTTCACACTGTGGATCTTGTGAACCCATGCGCTTTTCTTTGTTCTAGGGCAGCAAGGAAATACAAAGCCCAATTTTGACCTAGAGTTGACAAGTTATAGGATTTCTTGACATATGCCTTGAGGGCTAACTTTTATTACTAGCTTCATCTGATATTCCCATCAATCTTTTCTTTGTGTCTCTCACACCAACATCCCACCTACAAATAAATGTTTTATATTTTCTTTTTAAAAACTCACAAATAATTTTTATAACTTTTTTCATTGTTTTTTTGTTTGTTTTTGTTTTAGAGAGAAGAAGGGAGAGAGAGAGAGAAACATTGACGTGAAAGAGAAACATCCATCAGTTGCCTTCTGCACGTGCCCTAACTGGGGATCAAACTGCCACAGGATGATGCTCCAACCAACAGAACCACACCAACCAGGGCACAAGATAATTTTTAAAATAAGGGAGAAGTTAAACATTAAATATACAAACTTATTGCACTCTCCTACCTTTAAAAAATCAAGTGATTGAGAAAAATATGTAATCCAACTCATATCAAATCTAGTCTGTAAGCCCTAACTGGTTTGGCTCAGTAGTTAGAGCATCAGCCTGCAGACTCAAGGGTCCCAGGTTCGATTCCAGTCAAGGGCATGTACATTGGTTGCGGGCACATACCCAGTGGGGAGTGTGCAGGAGGCAGCTGATCAATGTTTCTCAATCATCGATGTTTCTAACTCTCTATCCCTCTCCCTTCCTCTCTGTAAAAAATCAATAAACTATACTTTATTGTAACAATCTAACTTTACACCTCAAGCAACTAGTAAAAGGAGACCAAAATCAGTCAAAGTTAGTAGAAGGTATACCAAAAGTCATAGTAGAAATAAATGAAATAGAGGGTCTACACAAAAAAATGAAGGGGGCAGAAAAGGGAAAAAAATGGAATAAATAGTGGTACATTACAGTATGTTTGGCTAGAACATGTGAACAATAATATAATTCTGGGGTAGTCTCTTCACTTGGTACTCATTGCCTTATGCTGTGATTCAATCTATACTTCACAAGACCATAATTCAAATATAGGGAAAACTGCTTTTCCTGGGTTACATTGATGGTCTATCAAATCACTTCTATGCTTGCCATAGTTCTTTATGTTTTTGTATAAATAAAGTTTATGTGACAATAAAAGGATCTTTTAAAAGTCTTACAGACTAGATTTTTTTTATTTTTTATTTTTAAACAACTGGCAAGTATTTTTTTAAAAAAGTAATAAACCCCCACCCTGAAGGGGGTTTGACCAGCTGCAGCCATCAGCCCCTCATGCAGTCTGGCCAGGCACCCAAGCGGGACCCCCACCCTGATCTGGATCACCCTTCAGGGCAAACCAGCCAGCCCCCACCCATGCACCAGGCCTCTATCCTATATAGTAAAAGGGTAATATGCAAACTTACCCTAACAGCAGAAAGACTGGGAATGACTGGTCACTATGACACACACTGACCACCAGGGGGCAGACACTCAATGCAGGAGCTGCCCTCTGGTGGTCAGGGCGCTCTCACATGGGAGGAGCTCTGCTCAGCCACAAGCCAAGCTGATGGCTGCCAGTACAGCGGTGGTGGTGGGAGCCTCTCCTGCCTCCTCAGCAGCGCTAAGGATGTCCGAGTGCAGTTTAGGCCTGCTCCCTGCTGGCAAGTGGACATCCCCCTAGGGCTGCCGGGCTGCCAGAGGGATGTCTGATTGCCATCTTAGGCCCAATCCCCCAGGGAGCGGGCCTAAGCCAGCAGGTGGTCATCCCCTGAGGGGTCCCAGACTGCAAGAGGGCACAGGCTGGGCTTAGGAACCCCCCCTCCCCCCCCCGAGTGCACAAATTTTTGTGCACCGGGCCTCTAGTGTTCTATAATTGTCCTTATATCCATGTGATCTAATGTGTAGTTTAATTCCAGTGCTTCCTAATTGGTTTTCTGTCCAGATAATCTATCCATTGTTGAAAGTGAGGTCTGAAGTCCCCTTCTATATGTATTGCTATTTCTCCCTCATGTCTATTAATGTTGCTTTATATATTTAGGTGCTCTTATATTGGATGCATAGATATTTGCTAATGTTACAGCCTCTTAATGAATTGACCCCCTTTTCATTATATAATGACCTTCCTTGTCTCTTGCTGCAGTCTTTGCCTTAACATCTATGGTTTTCTAAGATAAGTACAGCAACCCATGCTGTCTTTTCATTTCCACTTCCATGGCATATCTTTTTCTATCCCTTCATTTTCAATCTATGTGTGGCCTTAAACCTAAAGTGAGTCACTTGTTGGCAACATATAGTTGGTTCTTATTTTTCTATCCATTCAGCCACACCACTCTGTCTTTTGATAGGGTAGTCCAGTTCATTAACATTTAATGTAATTATTGATAGGTATGGTTTACTATTGGCATCTTGCATATTGTTTTATGATTATTTTTATCATTTCTTTGTTTCTTTGTTCTTCTGTTGCTCTCTTCCTTGTGATTGGATGACTTTTATCTGTTTTGATTCTGTTGTCTAATCTCTTGTGTATCTACTATAAGTTTTTGGTTTGTAGTTACATGAATAAAAGCATCATTTTAAAATTAGCTTGTATTAAAATCTTGATTTACCAAATTCTTAACTCTGTCACTTTATCTAATCTCCTATAAACTTATTTTATCTTTCTTCAAAAGAAGGATGAGAGAGTACCATTGATTGGCTGCCTCCTGCATGTTCCCTAATGGCGATGGAGCCTGCAACAGAGCATATGCCCTGACAGGGAATTGAATCATGACCTCATGGTTCTTAGGTCGATGCTCAACCCATGCTGGCCAGGCTATTCTTCACTTCTAATAATTTGTAACATTTTGTTCTTTACTTGTATGATTTTTAAATATTCACAAATCTTATTGTCCACTATGTGTGCTAAGAAGTATACACAAAATAAAAAAAAATCAGGTAGGCAAATATTTAGAAGCAATGTTAAAAACTTTGTTTTGGGGTATAAGTGGGCTTGAATAGCTTCTATAATATGAATATATATAATACTGGAGAAAGTTTTCTATTACTTGCAACACACCAGGAGGCAGCTAACCACAGAGTGTTACAACAAACCATAATCAATAAACATTCTCCCAAGTTGTTTATTTTCACTTACAAAATTATCTGGGCTGCCCTGGATGGTTTGGCTCAGTGGATGGAGCATTAGCCTGCGGACCCAGGAGATCCCGGGTTTGATTCTGGTCAGGGGCACATGCCTGGGTTGTGGGCTCGGTCCAACGTGCGGGAGGCAGCCAATCGATAGTTCCCTCTCCTCATTGATGTTTCTATCTCTTCGTTCCTCTTTGAAATAAATAAAAAAATATATATTTAAAAAAATTATCTGGGCTGTTTTTTTGTTCTTTAATAAAAATATGTTGTAATTTTAAAACTATGAGAGATTTAAAATAAAAATACAAGAGGAGTAAGAGGCAATAAACTTAGTTTTTTCAGAATGACCTCATTTTTTCTTACAATATAAAAGAAGAAATCAGCATAATCTTTTATTGTGTGATTTTGTTTTATTTTAGATGGTTTAATAAAAATAAAATCCTGACAGAGGACACTACCTATTTGGTTAATTTGTTTTAAAGTTTTGACAAAATAATTAAGTAAGCATTTATAACACATCTATAAATCTTTATTTTCTATTTCATAAGAGGAATTTTTATAGCACTAGTCAATGATACATTCAAAACGCTTTACTTGGATATGTTAGGTAATCAGCCCCACAACATGCTTTCCACATCCAATATATCACCATTCTAATCAAATTCACTTGTTAATTATATTATCTTTATTATAGTTTGTGTCTAACAGGCATGTTTGGAGTGATTTCCACAAAAGAAAATTAATCATATATTTTGTAAAAACAATAATAAAAATTTAATTCTTCCCCTTTTCCATAAAAAAATCAGGGCTTTGTATTGTAAAAAAAAAAAAAATGTGTATTTTGAGTCAGATAGGCCTAGATATTGATCACAGCTATAGAGTAATTAGCCTGGGGCATTACAAGTACAGGTGTTTTCCAATTTCTTTCATGAATTGGGGAAATAATATCCACTTTGAAGAATGGTTCCCAGAGTGACGTCAGAGGAATGGCAACAGGAGGTCCCCTCGGTCTCTCCCCTTGAAGTTATGAAAATTTGAACAGCTATATTCAACAAAGAAGACAATAGCTACTGCGACTCAGAAAGAACTTGCAGCATAAATAGGGATAGTTTGTCACACACAAAAAAAAAACATAAAATGGGAGTCGGTAAAGGTAAAGGTATGATTTTGAAAAGGAGAATGGAGATCAGATGTATTCAGAAGAAAAAGGACACCTATATAGACAAAACTTTCTATTGCATAAATCTAATGGTAAACACACACACACAACAACAACAACAAAACATCTCTCTTCCAGGTAATACAAATAATGGGATATGTCAGTATAATTTCTGCTTAATTCGAAAATTTTGTCACTTTTCAGTTCATTAACTAAAACTATCAGCTAGATAGTGAAGTCTAGTTTCAAGGATATCTAAATTCAAAAGAAGTTTTAATAGTACAGGTAAGAAAGCGACATGTAGGTTAGAAAATGGTGTCAGCCGGCTAGTTGTTTCTTTCTATGTCATATTACTATGATACGCTTAAATAGTAACAGGTTACTGTCTTTGTTAGCATGTGATACACTGTAAATTGGCTTTATTTACATAATATTTTATTAGTATCTATTTCCCATTAAACTGTAGTCTAAGAAGGACAGGAATATAGGATTTTTTTCTCTTCCTATTTTAACCTCAGTTTTATATTAATAACTTTAATTAGTTAATTAATGCACACTATGTGCCTAAAACAACTTACTGATTTAATAAATTACTTTAGTTAATTTCTGTTTCTCTTCCTCACACTTAAAAATTATAATTCATTATCATCACACAATATATTCTGTTTCATATTGTCCATTGTGCTACTTAAATTAGTCTTGTGTATTTAATTTACTTTAAAACACTTAAAAGTAAAGCTTTTGTAATATTTCCTTGGCTTTCCCACAGGACTTCTTGGCTTTCTCAGAGCATATTAATTAAATTGTATGAGAAATCAATATTTTATTTAAAATAATTGTTTTTGGTAGATATTAAATGAATTTGAACCTTAAATTTTAAATGCTTATAATAATAAGAAAAACTATATTAAAATAGTACAAAAGCTATGGTGAATGCACTATATGGCAAACATGCACATGGTTCTACCTGTTAGTACATGTGGTTTGGATTATTTTTGCTGCATGTAAGTTTTGATAAATGATCATCTTATTCAATCATACAAGAACAGCTATAATGATGGAAAATATAAATCACTAGTGTGATTGTTTATGTTGAATGATCAGCAACAATTGATGATTAAATATAGATTTTTAGTTTCAACTAGAATCTAAGTAGTAGAAGAAAATCAAACTACTGCTGAGGTAATCATCCACCACATTTAGAGGTGAATGGACTAGTTAAAGGAGAATAATACAAAATTCTGTCTGCTCACCAATCTAACTGGAAGCCTTCCACATGCTTTCTGGATCCCATCTATTACATGAAATTAAAGAACAAACTGGAGTAGCACAGAATCCAAACTCAACATTTGTGTATTGATCAGACCAGGTATAATAAATACGATCAAAGAAAGAGGAACAGTAGAACTTAAATTCATAATGAAGGTAGGTAAGGGTAATTTATTTAGTCATTCAATAATGGTTTATTGATTATGTACCACCATATTTGGTCTTAGTCATACAAAAGAAAATCAGAATACCTACCATCCAGCCATAATAAAAAGCTCTCATTTTGGAAGAAGAGGTTTCAAAAATATTCCAAAAGCAGTCATGATTTATGTGGAGAAAAATATAGTTACAAACACTCTCTATTTCTTTCCCCTCTTCCTTGTATTTCTATTTTGTTGTTGTTATTATTTATTTTTTGCTAACCATGAGTAGACATTGATAAGGGTAGCCCAGATTTCTTAGGTATGATATTATTTTGATTCAATGCTATATTTAATTTATTATATACATAAAGATATGTAAATATAATTATACTAGAGGCCCGGTGCACAAAAATTTGTGCACTCTGGCCTGTGTCCTCTCGCAGTCTGGGACCCCTCGGGGGTGACCACTAGCTGGCTTAGGCCTGCTCCCCGGGGGATTGGGCCTAAGATGGCAGTCATACATCCCTCTGGCAGCCTGGGAGCCCTCGGGGGATGCCCACTTGCCAGCGGGGAGCAGGCCTAAGCTGCAGTCGGACATCCTTAGTGCTGCTGAGGAGGCGGGAGAGGCTCCCACCACCACCACTATACTGGCAGTCATCAGCCTGGCTTGTGACTGAGCAGAGCTCCCCCTGTGGGAGTGCCCTGACCACCAGAGGGCAGCTCCTGCATTGAGCGCCTGCCCCCTGGTTGTCAGTGTGTGTCATAGTGACCAGTCATTCCCAGTTGTTCTGCTGTTAGGGTCAATTTGCATATTATCCTTTTATTATATAGGATGATGAACTATTTCAGCAAACTTTTGTTGTTGTTGGAATGCCTACTATGTGCAAAGTAGCATGCTTAGTATAAAAATGTCTCATAAATGGAGCCATTTCAAAACAGAGATGGAGTTGGCATCCTAGAGGATCTGCCTTGCATGTCTTGTTCTCAAACCTTTGGAATATTTGATTTGGGCAAAATAACCTTTGAACTGAGCTAAGCCAACCTTATTTTCCAAACAACTATTTGTACATCTACCAGGAAAGCAGACATCCTGGCCATAAGGACTGATTAACTATGGACAGCCTTTGGCATCAGTAACAGCTAAATAATAACTTAGCTTTTTTTGTACTGATATAAATTCTCTCCCTCTCAGGTAGTTATTTCCCTTCCCCTTTTCATAAAACTCTCTTGCCTTCACCCCATAATCTAAACACTATTTAGGTTTCTACCTGATTCAGTGCTTTCCAGGACTGAAATTCTGTGCTGGCTAATAAACACTTGCTGTCTATCACTTTGGCCTTTTACTATTAAGGTTAACACTAGGATTCAGAATTGATATAAGAAAATAAAATAGATATTGTCTTTAACGTTAATGGTTTATAATCAAATGGAGCATTTAGGCTGAAATGTACCAAATTTGCTTATAGAGAACAAATATTTGGTGCTGTAATAAGATATGTAGGCACAGTATTGAGAAAACAGCAAGTCTTTTGCCTCAGGTAGTCAAGGTGACTTATATGGAGAAGGTGACCTCTGAGGTGGGTTCACAAAGGTTAGCAGGCTATTTCCAGGTGGATAAAATTAAGATGCCTAGTTTTGAGTAGTAAGAAACTGTGTGGTAAATTGCAGAGTTTTAAAATTAGATGGTGTGTTAGAAAAATTATCATGGAACTGTATAATATGTAAGAAATGGGATGGGAGATGAGGAAAGAAGAATGGTAGGTTGGGTATGGGCAGATGGTGAAGGACAGTGCATGACAGCCTAAGTCCTGTGCATTTTATTTCAAGACATTTTAAAGCAGTTTGAACAAGAGAATGCCTTTGTCTGAACTGAGCTGTATAAACGTATCTGATTATAGTGGTGAGACTGTTAGATGAGAGCTACCGAGAGCAAAACTAAGAAGTTAGATACGAGGAGGAATTTTATTTGAAAATGAATAAATACCCAAAGTGATCTTGACCTATAATGAAATGAATTGGCAGAACCTTTTCTGTTAAATCGGAGTAACATTAAAGTTAAGTGACTGTTCTGCCCTCACATAATCTGTCTCACCTAAAAGGCACATTTTGTATCCTTCTCTTTCAATCATATGCACATTGAAAACAAAGTTGGCCCCTCAATATGTATTAGAGAACCAAGCTGCATTATTATTATTTGATCCTGCTGCCTGGTTTCTGTCAATTCCCTGAGAGCAGGGAACACAATACATGCAACCTTTGTCCTGGGGAGGTTGTTCTCATGGTGAGCAGAGTGGGTGACTAATACGAACTCTGGGCTACTTTAGTTTGTGATTATCCCTGGTCAAATCCAACTCAATGTACCTGCATCTGTAATTTTGTGAACTGCTTCAACATGAAAACTCATATTTAATTCAATGTTATTGATGTCTAAAGTGTTGATAACTTTTAAAAAAGCAACATGAAAAGAATACAAATTATTGAAAGAAATTTGCAGGAAGGGGGCCAGTCTTTTAAGTATTAGAATAGTGGGGCAGTATTATTGGATACCATACGAAAATAACATTTTTGAAAATATTTTTAGGAGTTTGATCGACTCCTCAATTCACTTGAGTATTTAAAAGCAGGGAGGAAATGGTAATTAACATTTATCTACAACTAAAGATGGTTCATGCACTATGTGAAATGCTGTGCATCAATGAAAACTTTCAACCCTCATAACTACTTCATAAGCTAGATATAATTAATATACCTACTTTACAGTGGCAGAAATTGAAGCAGATATAGGCTTCATTATTGTTAAAAATCACAAAGTTGATAAATGGAGACTCAGCTAAAACAAAATCTCTCTACTGTTGAACACTGGATTCTTTTTTATGTGTTTTTGTTTTATTTTAATTTTTTAGAGAGAGAGGAAGGGAGCGGGATAGCAACACTGATGAGAAAGAAACATCGACAGGCTGCCTCCTGCATGCTCAACACTCCCCCCCTCCCCCTTCGGGGATGGAGCCCACAACCCAGGCAGGAGATCTGGAGATCTACTGGTTCATTGGTTGATGCTCAACCACCAAGCCACACTGGCCAGGCGAACACTGGATTCTTAACCGTTGTCTTACAGAGCATTTCCTAGTTTTCAACTCTTCTTAGATAACTATAAGCCTACTAAGAGTATGCTTTTCATTGTGTTAATTTCACATAGTCCCTGCCAATCTCTAGGACTACTGGTTCTCACCTGGGATTATTTAAGGTACACAAGATATAGATGATGACGATGATGATATAATAAAGTTAATCTACACAAATAAAAGACAAAGATGCTAATTGACTGTACCTTCCCTACACCCACCAGCCAATCAGAAGAGTATGCAAATTAACCCAACAAAGATAGCGGTTAATTTACATACATAGGCGCCCAGCAAAGACTGAAGACAGTGTAGAAGTAAGCCAAGCACTGCAGAAGGGAGCCAAGTGGCGGAGAAGGGAACGGATCGGAGGTAGCAGAGACCGGAGCAGAGCTGAGGCAGCGGACATGGGAGGGAGCGAAGTGGCAGAGAAGGGAGAGAGCCGAAGCGTCAGAGAAGGGAGGGAGTGAGGCAGCGAAGAAGGGAGAGAAACCCGCCTCAGTGGGCTTCGTTTCCTTCTCTGCTTCGCTCCAGTCTCAGGAAGCCCTATTCTTGCAGGAATCTTCCTGCAATGGGCCTCTAGTATATAATGAACATTTAATGCATATTGGACCTTTGGTAAATAGCTCCCAGGTCATTTCAGAACTGCATACAAAATATAGAAGCAGTCCTATAAATAGCCTTTTAGTGATGAAGTTGACATTTATTAGAAATGAGAAAGTTTTATTCTTTCCTAACTAGAAAGTATTTGCTGGGGTCCAGCCCCAGCGGGTCCAGGGGTTCCCAAAGGTGTGGACGGAGTCGGCGAAGGATGTTTTACACGGAGACAGTGTTCAGAACTCTCTAGCTTTCCTCAGTCTCCGTGGATCTTCCCTGTGCCTGGCTGAGGCCACAGAGAGAGATCCCAAGGCAAGCTGAGCCTTTATTTTATAGTGAGAGGTAAACAAGGTAGTGGTTTCTAGAGTTACACAGTTCTTGTGAGTTTCACTTGTTTTGACCGTAGTTACACTTCCTGCACTTCCCTCAGCCCATTAGCTTCCCAGATAAGATCTAGAGAGCCTCATAAGGTCAAGCCTAATTATGCTAAGAGGACTGTGCCCTCTAAGCTGGGAATTGTTTGTGACTTTGCCCACAGGTCAGTCCGAGGCTTAACCCTATATCAGTTCCCCACATCTCACCCTTCTTTTATTTTTTAAGCTACCATAATAACGGTAAAATTTAAGCATCAAGAACAAAACTCTGGCTATTAAAACAATAACAAAACAATGCCAATGCAAAACCTAAAACATTTTAAAACTTATGCATAACATTTCAAGAACAAAAATGTCTTAAGTCCCAATTTCAACATCCAACAGTTCTGAGTCCAAGTTTCAATGTCTGACAGTTCCTTATGTGTACATGTCAGCAATGATATTTCAGTTCTGGATGGTGGACAAATGGTGGCAATGCAGGTCGGACCCTCTCTGGTTTGATCCTGGGCAACCTGCAGCGACGCACAGCTGCTGACTGCTAGTATGGCAAAGTGTCGGCAGCGTCCTCCATCTCTGGATTGTTTTTCCTCTTGTCTTCATCGCTGGAGCATTCCTGATAATTCCTCTCTGTTGCAGGAATCCACATGGTCTTGAAGTTGTTTTCTGAAAATATACAAGCATATTCTCGACCGAAGGTTAATAAAGGGAATTTTACTTGGGGTCCTTTTTATATTTGCCCAAATGATTTTCCTTTGGCTTATTTTGACACCATGTGTGTTTTCCTGGGTGTCTTGCTGTTAGCATTATAAATGAAAAAAATTTTCTGGATGTAATTTAGTTACAGGATATTTTTCCTTACATGGTATTTTTCCACTATTTTCCTCTTGTCTTCATGGCTTTCCCTTTCTTAGAAGCAAAAACTTAAAATATATTTATTAATTTATATTTGATAAAGCTTTCCATGTGATTTCAAATATACTAAATTGGCTTTATTAAAAAAATCCTTTAAGAAGAGAATAAACTTTTGAAAACATTTCAGGGCCCGTGAAATGTCCCAAAGTCATTCCTTGGTTATGGTTTTGAAATCCAACTTGGAAGACCATCAAATATATATGTGTATATATGATTTAAAGATTATATACCTTTTATAATTATTAAGAGATATCGATTAAATTAAAACTGATCTTTGTATATAAAAATTTCAGTTGGGATCACAGAATTTATGCAGCACCCTGTTTTGGATTGAGTAAGTTGAGATGTGGGGAACTGATATAGGGTTAAGCCTCGGACTGACCTGTGGGCAAAGTCACAAACAATTCCCAGCTTAGAGGGCACAGTCCTCTTAGCATAATTAGGCTTGACCTTATGAGGCTCTCTAGATCTTATCTGGGAAGCTAATGGGCTGAGGGAAGTGCAGGAAGTGTAACTACGGTCAAAACAAGTGAAACTCACAAGAACTGTGTAACTCTAGAAACCACTACCTTGTTTACCTCTCACTATAAAATAAAGGCTCAGCTTGCCTTGGGATCTCTCTCTGTGGCCTCAGCCAGGCACAGGGAAGATCCACGGAGACTGAGGAAAGCTAGAGAGTTCTGAACACTGTCTCCGTGTAAAACATCCTTCGCCGACTCCGTCCACACCTTTGGGAACCCCTGGACCCGCTGGGGCTGGACCCCAGCATATGGCGCCTGAACAGGATTCCCCTAGGTAAGCCCCCCCACACACATTGAGAACCCCCGCACTCGGGACGGATAGGACTCCACCAGGGTGCTGCAGACCCCCCTATAGAGGATAAGTAGGGTAAGAAGGTGGATAGTACAGAACTTAGATTGAGAAGATGTGCCATACTGAGTCTAGAAGAAAAAAGACTCCGTATTGATCTTTTAACACGTATGCTTGCTAGCAGAGGAGTTAAGGTTACTCCCAGTTAGAAGGAATGTTTTATACAAGTGTGTCCATGCTTTTCTGAGGAAGGAAAGGTGCCGGGAAGGTAAATGTAAAGGCATGGGAGAAGGTAGGCCCAAGGAGCCTTATCCTTAACCCCACTGCAGCCTTTCCACCCCGGGAAAGTGCAGGATTGGCAAGCTCTCCCTGGGGTGATAGATCAGGACTCAGGTAATAGCGGAAAGCGCCAATCCTACTCTTAAAATGGATACAAGAGAGCATTTGGGGTTTTTCTTTTTAATGCCTGTTTTGGACTGAGTAAGTGGATTTTACTTAGTTTTTAAGATATCAAAGTTAGCTCTTGACACAAAAGGTAAAACTAACAATTTGGCTTGAAATTGGGGTTTTGTTTTGAGGTGCTGAGGCTCAGGGGTGGAGCCAATTCACCATAGAAATGTGAAGCTGCGGCTTTTGGGGTTGAAGTGGGAAGTTGTGAATACAGAGGAGTATGTATGCCCAAGGCAATTTCTGATGGAGGAAGGGCTAGCCTCCCTCCCCCCAACAGACAAGCAGGTAGGCCAAAAATTTCCTACCAGTGGAAACTTCTAAAGAGAGGCTTGCTTCCCAGTTTCCCATCCTTGGTAGAAAGAATGTAACTAATTTGCATTTTAATGGTTACCTGTTTCCAGTCAATGGCAGCCCAAGGCTTTGGGAGTTTGCTAAATTGAATTAGATATTCTGAAATAACAAAATGCTAAAATATTAATCTAAATTTCCCTCACGAAAAATCTAGAGGACAGAATTAAATCTATTGATTATGTCTTGTATTTTTGAAGTTTATTCTTAAAAATGTTACTGATTGAGAAATGCTAAATATTTAACTTGCCAGCTAAGAGTTTAAAGTTCTGGTTAAATAAATTGGGAGAAATCATATAATTATAGTAAAATTTCAACATTTGTCTAATTGAAAAAAGAGGATAAATTCTGTGATCCCAACTGAAATTTTTATATACAAAGATCAGTTTTAATTTAATCGATATCTCTTAATAATTATAAAAGGTATATAATCTTTAAATCATATATACACATATATATTTGATGGTCTTCCAAGTTGGATTTCAAAACCATAACCAAGGAATGACTTTGGGACATTTCACGGGCCCTGAAATGTTTTCAAAAGTTTATTCTCTTCTTAAAGGATTTTTTTAATAAAGCCAATTTAGTATATTTGAAATCACATGGAAAGCTTTATCAAATATAAATTAATAAATATATTTTAAGTTTTTGCTTCTAAGAAAGGGAAAAACAAGTTATTTTGTTTGATATTTCTTAAAATACAGCAGTAGAATTTTGAGATGTCATTTAAAATAACAAAAGCTCCTCGCCACTGCATTTTAAATTAGGCTGGAGGTGAGGCAGCGTTTGCACCTCGTGAATCAGACATAAAACTTTACTAAATTTACTAACATTATTAATAAAAGTACCTACTATAAGAAGCCAGTATCTTTGTAAGCAATTGAATCCTAGTAAAGTAAAATTCTTCTAAAAAAGGTTACTGAAGGCTTCCCATGATCCCTCTGTACATGCAAATAAGCCGAAAGGGAATGCTGTTTAAAAATATTATCTTAAATTTAATAAAAAGGAGAAATTTTAAATTTTGAAATATCTTCCACAAATATTTATAGGATAATCTGAAAATACAGTCACCATAAATGCTTAATGACTTTGACTTGAAATACATGTCCTTGCGGGACTATCAGTCAACATCCAGGAAGTAACCCTGTAGGTTACTTAATGTAAAAGAAAAAGATTTCTTTTAAAATTGAAGTTCTCCAAGTTTACCCAGCAGGAGGAGGATGAGCAGGACAACAAACAGCCTGGAGACCACCTGGGGCATGGTCAAGAAGACTGTACAGAGAACGTCTTTCTTGCCATGCTAGCAGTACTCATCTGTATGGTAATATTACCTAGGGCAAATGTGGAAGTATTTCAGACTTATGCTCCTGACCCTTCATGGGTAAGAACCCTTACGTGAGCTGATCCTTCTAGGAGGACCACAGGTGGGGCAAGGAAGCGTATGGACAAGGTATTATTACACAGCTGTTGCCACCCAGCTTCCCTTTTGTAATATTCTAAATCAACCCATTGCTCCCTTGTGTGTAAAATTAAAGAGAGGTTTTTGGCCAGCCTGGACCCCAAAGAACGGGGAAGAAATGGCTCAAATACATGTTCCGGGGAAAGGTGCAGAAAATATAATTGTGCTAAACCCCCCCCCCCCCCCCCCCCCCACTAAGCCTTTATGTACATGGTCTTATGTATGGAATCCCACTGAGGAAGAAGTTAATTGGCAAGACTGTTATAGTAATTATCCTACCACCAGCAAACTTAATAATTTTTTTTTCTTTATAGACTGGAGCCCTTATGGTTCTCTGTATAGTATCCTTACATGATATTGTTCTACAATGTCATTATTGTACATTTATCCCAAACAAGCTTACAGACTAATTCTTTGAATGTTTGGCAGTAATTTAATTAAGGACATTAAAGGATTTAATCCCTTCCACTGTGTGGAAGGCCCCCTGGGAAGGCACTTGAGCATTCTATATTGACCTCTCTTGCCCTTTTTGCCAAGAGGGTCCCTCTTCTTACAATCCAATTGCCCACAGCTGTTGCCTGAGCTCTGTTCATGCTGAGGTTGGAGCCTCGTGGTGTCTGGTGCCGTGGATCTGTCTCTAGCCCAATGGCATGAGTTGGGCCCTCCCTGGAGAAGAAACCTGGGTTCCCCAGATATGTGCAATGCTGGGGCCCTGCCAGCAGGCGAGGGGATCCCAAGGCAATTGCTGGGCGTGGAGGCCACCGGGGCATAGGCTACCAAGGAGACAGAACTGAACCTCACATCACCCTGCTTGGCCCCGGAGGATGGCTGGTTAGTCAAAGACGGGTAAGATTCCTCGGGGAGGAACAACCTAAGACAGGCACAGTCGCAGAGGGGCCAGCAGAAGAGAACCTGGGGGTCAACAGAGGTGGAGCACAGATCCTCACCCCCCCAACTATGCAGGGGCTTGAACACTCGCCCCTTCTGAGGGAGGTCTCCTGCCCCCATGGCTGCTTCTTGCTTCCCATGCCCAGCCCAGATCGGGACCCAGGTAACAGAAAGAGACTTGGCCCAGCTGAGATCAGTACCCAGACAACAGAGACTTGGCTGACAACAGCTACCCTATATCTACATTCAACCTAACACCAGGAATGCTCAGGGCTCTCTCAAGTATGCAAAATAATCCTTTCCATTAATATTTGCAGTGTAAACTAAGATTGTTGTTAGAGTATTACATTTGACAGTAAAATAGCAGTTAGGTTTTCAGATTAATTAAAATTGGCTCAAGAAGTATTAACAAAATTTTCATTTCATGGAAAAATTGCTTAACATGCAATGAACCTAAAACAGTCATATTTTTGTGCAAAAAATTAAAATTTAAAGTTATCTAGACTGCATTATAAATTTTCCCAAAATCCTCCTAATAATTAAATAAAAAAAGGGGGGGATAGTGGAAAAATACCATGTAAGGAAAAATATCCTGTAACTAAATTACATCCAGAAAATTTTTTTCATTTATAATGCTAACAGCAAGACACCCAGGAAAACACACATGGTGTCAAAATAAGCCAAAGGAAAATCATTTGGGCAAATATAAAAAGGACCCCAAGTAAAATTCCCTTTATTAACCTTCGGTCGAGAATATGCTTGTATATTTTCAGAAAACAACTTCAAGACCATGTGGATTCCTGCAACAGAGAGGAATTATCAGGAATGCTCCAGCGATGAAGACAAGAGGAAAAACAATCCAGAGATGGAGGACGCTGCCGACACTTTGCCATACTAGCAGTCAGCAGCTGTGCGTCGCTGCAGGTTGCCCAGGATCAAACCAGAGAGGGTCCGACCTGCATTGCCACCATTTGTCCACCATCCAGAACTGAAATATCATTGCTGACATGTACACATAAGGAACTGTCAGACATTGAAACTTGGACTCAGAACTGTTGGATGTTGAAATTGGGACTTAAGACATTTTTGTTCTTGAAATGTTATGCATAAGTTTTAAAATGTTTTAGGTTTTGCATTGGCATTGTTTTGTTATTGTTTTAATAGCCAGAGTTTTGTTCTTGATGCTTAAATTTTACCGTTATTATGGTAGCTTAAAAAATAAAAGAAGGGTGAGATGTGGGGAACTGATATAGGGTTAAGCCTCGGACTGACCTGTGGGCAAAGTCACAAACAATTCCCAGCTTAGAGGGCACAGTCCTCTTAGCATAATTAGGCTTGACCTTATGAGGCTCTCTAGATCTTATCTGGGAAGCTAATGGGCTGAGGGAAGTGCAGGAAGTGTAACTACGGTCAAAACAAGTGAAACTCACAAGAACTGTGTAACTCTAGAAACCACTACCTTGTTTACCTCTCACTATAAAATAAAGGCTCAGCTTGCCTTGGGATCTCTCTCTGTGGCCTCAGCCAGGCACAGGGAAGATCCACGGAGACTGAGGAAAGCTAGAGAGTTCTGAACACTGTCTCCGTGTAAAACATCCTTCGCCGACTCCGTCCACACCTTTGGGAACCCCTGGACCCGCTGGGGCTGGACCCCAGCAAGTATTCTATCTTTTTATCACCTACGTAATTCCAACTGAACATGGTTTCATCATTTCAGCACCTACCAATCCTACCTCTGTTACATTTATACCCTATTAGTTCCATACTATCACATTTTCCCACTGTGACTGAATTGACTTCATCCTTGTCCCTTGTGACCATTACACTATGAACACCAAGAAAATAGGGGCTTGCCCGTCTTGTACTATTTCCAAACAATAATGCCTTGCAGATAATAGGTAGTTGGTAACCTATATTGATAAATATAGATTAAATAAATAAATAAATAAATAGGGCTACATTTCTATTATCTTATGATCCTTTGGCATTCAAATTACAGACAATTCCTAATGCAGGGAAGCTCAGTACAGCTGGAGTCACCTCCTCTTGACTCCTCTCTTTATCTGGCTACAGTTGTGATGAAGACTCTGAGTCCTACTCACAGTGGCCCACTCCATTCTGGTTTTGCACCTGATGTTTCTATTTTTCTGCCACAGAGTTGTTTTTCTGAAGCCAGGGAGATGCTCCATCACAAGTTGCTTGAACATATGTAAAAGCACAAGTTGAAAATTGGGAGTAGTTAACCAGGGGTAACTCTCAATTTCCCCTCAACTTGATGGGTCATTCAAGAAGATATTTTGCAAATATCTTAGAGGCCTTGGCATGATTTTTATGAGTTGCCTACCATGGTATTTTTTGCACCCTCCTTTTCTCTCTAACCTCTCAACTCCCTTTTTACTGCTTTTTTAGATGAAGTCCAAAATTAATTACATGAACCAAAAGCCTTGAACCCTTGACTCAGGCTCTGCTCAAGACGGTAGTCAAACTAAGACAAGCCAGGAAATAAAAAATGTCTTTTTATCGAGAGATAATTTAAGCTTCCAAACCTCTTGTTCTCACTGCTCTCTGGACTTTAACCTGCTGGCCACTTTGCTTGACATTAAACTACTGTACCATGACAACTACAGTGGCAGGATGGTGACAATGAAGCAAAGATCGAGTATATTCCTGAACCATGTCTCTAACCTATTCTCATGATGTCTACATCCATATAGCCAGTCCCCTCCCACAGCCTCAGGACCACGCAGTTTATCACTCCACAAATCTCCCTCTAGATAACTGGTTCTCAACCTTCCTAATGCCGCAACCCTTTAATACAGATCCTCATGTTGTGGTGACCCCCAACCATAAAATTATTTTTGTTGCTACTTCATAACTGTAATTTTGCTACTGTTATGAATCGTAATGTAAATATCTGATATGCAACGTGTATTTTCATTGTTACAAATTGAGCATAATTAAAGCATAGTGATTAATCACAAAAACAATATGTAATTACATATGTGTTTTCTGATGGTCTTAGGCGACCCCTGTGAAAGGGTCGTTTGACCCCCAAAGGGGTCATGACCCACAGGTTGAGAACCACTGCCTACCAGGGGTAGGCAAACTTTTTGACTCGAGGGCCACAATGGGTTCTTAAACTGGACCGGAGGGCTGGAACAAAAGCATGGATGGAGTGTTTGTGTGAATTAATATAAATTCAAAGTAAACATCATTACATAAAAGGGTACTGTCTTTTTTTTTTTTAGTTTTATTCATTTCAAACGGGCCGGATCCGGCCCGCGGGCCGTAGTTTGCCCACGGCTGGCTAGACTCTGGGATGAAATAGCTAGGACAACTAGAATATAGTTTCCTTAAAACTAATTAAAACTAGTTTCACTTGCAACTGAATCTTAATTTAGACATCTATTATTATTATTTAATAACTCCTCTCACTCATTAGCATATTTGGGTGATCCTTGACTTCTGAGTCTCCTAAAAAATTATATATCTTAGGCTAATTGTACAATTATAATTGTAATTGTACATTGTTGTGATTAAGAGAAAAAATACAGTCATAATAAAGTTCCAAATGACTCCTTGCTTCCATTAGGAACGAAAAAGTTAGGGAAAATATTACATTATTTTATTTAACAAAACAGAAAAATAAACATCTGTGGGTGTACTAGGTATTCACCAAGGAAGAAAGACTGGGAATCCAGTCCCTGAGGTAGAGGGGGAAAGACAGGAAATAAGTGAAAGGTCAGTTAAGATGAAAATATCTGCTTAGGGCTTACATGTTGTAGGACATAACTAAAGCTTGCTCATCCAGTATTATTAGAATCATTCTCCATTTACCCTTGATACCATTTTTTTCTGGTTCTTATTGTCTCTTGTATTCAACATTGCCTTTCATTACTGAAGTGGTCTAGTCCTTTTAGACTTACTCATTCCCATTTATCACTGTCCCATTTTACTCAAAGTTCTACTCTGGGGTATAGGACTTGATGGTGGGAAAATTCTTCACTGTTACTTTTAGCTAGTAAAGTTGCTTGGGAAAGGGAGATATTTTTTCATCCCAAACTGGAAAAAGAATGTAAACTCAACATTAAAAGCTAGGTGTATTAAATTGCTATCATATATTTGGGGACAATGCAAAAACAGTGGCCCCTCACAAAGTAAATTTTGACAACACAGACTTGTAAGGTACTATTTTCTCAGTGGAAAGGTAATCTATAAATTTATATATATTTTGTGTATATTTATTGAATAAATGTTTAAATTATATGTGTGTATATTATATATATTTTTGAATCTTCTTTTAATCAGTTTCACCAAATTTAAATAATGTTTGCATCATTTTAACAGTGTATAATTATATTGTTTCCTTAATAGTGATTTAAATTATGTTTCCTGTTAATGTCTTATGTATAAATTAAGTTTCAACACTTTTTATATAGTGTTTATTCAGCTATAAGATCAAGATAAATTTACAAATTAATCACAACATAGTTACCGAAGCATGAAAAATTCTAATTAACAACAGTATTTTAGCATGATAGATGATAATTTTAATTGGAAATAAATCACCAATATTGGGCATAAATTAGAAGAAATCTTGCATCATGACTTGTCTTATGTTTAATCTTTTTTTTCTGTCTGACTTCAATAATATTACTCTTTATCTTCTTTTTACACATTTCTATAATACAACATGAAGTTAAAAATGTAAAATCTTTGTTTGCTAGGTAAAAATATAATCTAAATTTGTGACTTGGCCGAAACCGGTTTGGCTCAGTGGATACAGTGTTGGCTTGAGGACTGAAGGGTCCCAGGTTCAATACCGGTCAAGGGCATGTACCTGGGTTGCGGGCACACCCCCAGTGGGGGATGTGCAGGAGGCAGCTGATCGATGTTTCTCTCTCATCGATGTTTCTAACTCTCTATCTCTCTCCCTTCCTCTCTGTAAAAAAATCAATAAAATATATTTTTTAAAAATAAATAAATAAATAAATTTGTGACTTGTGTTTTCCTCTTTACAGTGTATCATTTTGAGAACTTTTTTTTTTTTAGTTTTAATTAAGTGCAGTGTATAGACTTTTTTTTGCCGATTTTTTTTTTTTCATTCTGTACCCTAAGAAAACTTGTCCTACCCTAATTAGGAATAACATCCTTTCCTTTTAAAAAAAAAAACAGTGTTATATTATTATCTCCTTACATTTAGATATATAATCCATTTTTAATTAGGTTTTTCATGAAATTAAATAAAGTTTCAATGTTTATCAAATGACCCACCACCACTTATTGTTCATTTGTTTTTCACTGAATTATCTTGGACATATGTAGAAAAAATATCACATGACAATATATACCTGGAGCTATTTCCAGACACTCTTTTCTGTTCCACTGATCTGTACATTTAAATGTATGCCAAAAACAAACTGGATTACTGTACCTATTTTGAAAGTCTTGATATTAGACTACACTTGGCTATACCATTTCAAAATTGTTTTGGCTAATTTAGTTCATTGGGATATATGAAAACTTTAGATTTATCTTGTAAATGTCTACAATGCAAGCTTGATTTAACAGTTTCTGGGATTTATATTGGGATTGGCTTGAATTTACACACCATTTTGATAGAAATGACATCTTAACATTGAGTCATTACATCCATGAATGTAGTATATCTTTGAATGCAGATCTTATAAGATTTCACTCAGAAATGGTTTTTGGTGTTAGTTGTTGTTATTGTTGTTGTTGTTAATCCTCATCATTGAATTTTAGGGAGAGTGGAGGGAGGAGGAGAGACAGAGAGAGAGAAACGTTGATGTGTGAGAGACACATCGATTGGTTGCCACTGAGCCAAACCAGCTAGGGCCACACAAAAATGTTTTATACATTTTTTGTTTGCCATGAGTCCATGCATTTTGTAAAATTTATTCTGAAATATATAATATGTTTGCTATTTGAAAAGGTATTTTAAGAGAGTCAGGTCCAAGATGGCAGCATGGGAAGACCCTGAACTCACTTCCTCCCATGAAAACACTGAATATACACCTACAAATAAAACAATTCCACCCTGAAAAAGAACGGAGGCTTGATTTACAGTAACAGTTTCTGCACAAGAAACAATAGAGGGACCACACAGAGAAAGGTAGGGGAGACTGACACACGTAACCTTGGGAATCCCACACTGATGTGGCAACCTGTAGTAGGGAGGGATATCACGGGAGTTCAGAAATGCCTGCCCTGGAGCCA
The DNA here is from genome assembly GCF_028538775.1 of Myotis yumanensis. Taxonomy (NCBI): domain Eukaryota; kingdom Metazoa; phylum Chordata; class Mammalia; order Chiroptera; family Vespertilionidae; genus Myotis; species Myotis yumanensis. The sequence goes on along the minus strand of NW_027223764.1, from coordinate 29,926,714 downwards.
GAAAACAAACAAACAAACAAACAAAAATCCAGCAGTTTAAAGGGCACCTAGACTATAAATGAAGGAAATCCATTTACTAATCCTCAAGTGTCCGCCAAATGGGTGGGGAACTGCTGGAACTCTCTTGTGAGTGCCTTTGTTTATATTCCCACTTAACCAGGCTAGAATGGGTAGGAGCTCATATAAGTTACCCACCTGCAAGGCCACCTGAATGTGTCCTGGACCCTTGGCCCACACCAGCTCCAGCTCCAGTGTGGCCCCAGAACTCATGTGCAAAGACACCTTGGCAACAAAAATGTAAAATATATTGTCGTTGGAAGATTGGAATATGGTAGTATTTTCTTTACTCTATAAGGCAAGTTTTCATTTTATAGAAGCACATAAAATGAAAACTAGTCATTTTGAAAGAGTGCTATAGAAATAATGTAAATAAATAGAGAATGATAGGACAAATTATATAAATTAATTAAATGAGTTTTCCCAAGGACAATTTACTTCACAAGCTTTGCATTTTCAAACTTCAGAGAAAAGATATATAATATTTTGAGGTAGAAGAGAGAGGTGTAGCAATCTAATAAAAACCCATTTATAGAGCATAAATATTTTTCTCAAAGAAATAAGCATATCAACTAAAATCATTAAGAAATAAGCTAGTCATATTTCATAAACAAATACACTACAAAAAGTCTAATCATAATTACAATGTGTGAATAGGGTTATAAATAACAGCCAACTATTTAAAAAATAAAACTTATATTAAAATTCCTAGTTGGCATTTGATGACGTAAATAACGTTTACCCCCCCCACCCCCCGCGCCCCATCAAAATCATCACAATCACTCTTTGAGGATCCTCAAGGCAAGCTGAGTTATACTGAATTTGGCATCAAAGTTATTGCTTATCATAATGGCAATAATGCGGAATCTCCTACCTGGGTTCATGACCCTGAAAATCAGCAGGTGACTCTGCAATGATACAGAGCTCTAATAAATAAAGCGACTTCCCTGCTCCACAGTGTTCTCTTGATATGTAACCCTTGGCAATAAAATTATTAAAGATCATCGTACCAATGATATATTGACGTAGAACACCAGAGGTTTATTATTTGCTTGGTAAGACATTGCACTTTCTCAGGGTTTTGGGGTCTAAGAATACATTTCCAAAGCCAGGCCATGGGCCTATTTGAAGTATAAGATCAATTTTTCCCTTATAATTTTAAAATTGCAATGACCGCTTATGACAGCTGTAATCTTAAGCAACCCAAGGTCATACATATTTCATTTTGCTGGTATTGTGTGTGTGTATAAACTTAGTTATATTTGCAGGAGAAACACTTACAATAAAGGGCAGACACAGAGAACAAGATGAAGTGTGATTATGGTCCAGGAGATTTATGAAAGCAGCATATATGAGCATAGAGAAACAGTCTCCAAAAGAGTACAGAACGACCATGAGGGAGAAATGATATAGTGGAAGGGTTTCAACTTTAAAATAAGTTTTGAAACCTCTTTGCCCACAGTTTTCAACTTTAAAATAAGTTTGAAACCTCTTTGCCCAAAGCCTATAGATTTAATCTCACAAATTTATTTTAAGGGTGAAACTAAGAACAGCACAAAACAAAGGAGTACAAGATGAGTAATTTTGTGTGCTCAGCAAAATATGAGACATGTATAGGTTGTGAATTCTGCCCTGGCTTCTCTATAGTTGCTCAGATGTAACCTTTTCACACAGGCTGGATGATTCTAAGCCAAGATAACTAATTAATGTAATCAACTCAGCCAAACATTAAATAATGTGGATCAAACAGAAGGTTGTCAGTGTCCCTGTATATAAAGGTGCAGGTTGTGGCTTGAATGGAAATACCTAGACAAGGTCTTTTTTTAAAATATATTTTATTGATTTTTTACAGAGAGGAAGGGAGAAGGATAGAGAGTTAGAAACATCGATGAGAGAGAAACATCGATCAGCTGCCTCCTGCACACCACCCCCTGGGGATGTGCCCGCAACCAAGGTACATGCCCTTGACTGGAATCAAACCTGGGACCTTTCAGTCTGCAGGCCGACGCTCTATCCACTGAGCCAAACCGGTCAGGGCCCTAGACAAGGTCTTGATGGTGTGGTGACAATGGTGGCACACAGACCTTGGAGTCCAAACTATACAGTTTTAAGAGTCCTTGGCTTTGGAGTCCAAGTGAGAGGAAGGGGGCTGTTTCTCTTCGTTTTCTAGATGAGGATGATTTGGGGGTTTTGTTTCCTACAGGAGTGTTTTTTGTAATTTTAACAAAAGTATCTTATCTGCCTGTGGGGGCCCTGAAGTTTGTGGAGAAGTGGAGAACATATTGGTTATTTGATACTCTATAGGTAAAAAGCATTTCGTAGATCTCAGCCGATTCAATAGATCTGGTTTAACTTCCCTTTCCTCAGGTGTCACATTGATCTGTAACCCCACCAGTGTCAGAAAATCATTGGTGATCCCAGGTCATCACCGTAGCACTTGTCTATATCTTCCCACAGATGCATTACACGGCTTCTCATCTGGCTTTCCTCTAATCCTTATGATCCAGCCTTTCTGGTCATTATTTAATCTGGCTTATTTTTCTGAATTCAGCTTTACACTTGGCATTTGCTTTATGAGTCACAGTGCCCAGGTGAGCCAGTTAATGAACCTGAGTCCCAGCCACATTTAAACTTTGCATCATCGCTTCTTGCCTTGGTGGAATGAGGGATGGTGTTGAGAATATCCAAAATTTCAATGGACCATATGGATCTGTCAAAATGGCACAGGACTGAGAGCTGTAGCTTGAGGCCTAAAGGGTCCATTGTTTCCCAGAAAGCCTTGAATCCTTGAACTGATGGATCATGCAGTCAGAAGGTTACCACAGAGGATGCAGAGAGGTTTTAGCAACAAAGGGACCTTGGTGAACTGGGAAAAGCATCATTATTTTTTTCATGTTTTTACTAAGTGTATGAAAACATTTTAATATTTTGCTAATTACTACAGCTGTTCCAGTGTATATGGGCAGGATATCAGCAAATATGGAGGTCTTTTATTCTTCTACTAGAGGCCCGGTGCACAAAAATTTGTGCACTCGGGGGGTGGGGGGAGGGCGGTCCCCCAGCCCCCCGGCCTGTACCCTCTCGCAGTCCCTCAGGAGATAATGACCTGCTGGCTTAGGTCTGCTCCCGGGTGGCAGAGGGCAGGCACAATCCCTAAGTGCAGCTCCTGGTCAGGCTCAGAGCAGGGCCGATTGGGGAGTAGGGGCACCGCCCTGTCATGCACAGAGCAGGGCGGATCGGGAGGTTGCGATGCCACCCTCAGTCACGCTCAGGGTAGGGCCGATTGGGGGGTTGGGGCACCGCCCCCTGTCACACTCAAGGCAGGGTCGATGGGGAGGTTGCGGTGCCACCCCCTGTCATGCACAGAGCAGGGCCGATCAGGGGGTTGGGGCACCACCACTGTCACACTCAGGGCAGGGCCAATGGGGAGGTTATGGCTCTACCCTGTCACGCACAGAGCAGGACCTTTGGGGGGGGGGGGGGTGGGGGCGCCGCACCCTGTCACACACAGAGCAGGGCTGATCAGGGGGTTGGGGCACCACCACTGTCACACTCAGGGCAGGGCCGATGGGGAGGTTATGGCTCTACCCTGTCACACACAGAGCAGAGCCTGTGGGCGGGGGTGGGTTGGGGCGCCGCACCCTGTCACAAACAGAGCAGGGCCGATCAAGGGGTTGGGGAGCTCCCCCCTATCAGGCACAGAGCAGGGCTGATCAGGGGGTTGGGGCGCCTTCCGCTGTCAAGAACAGAGCAGGGCGGATAGGGAGGTTGTGGCCCCACCCCTGTCACACACAGAGCTGCAGGGCGATCAGGGGGTTGGGGCGCTGCCCCCTGTCACGCTGATCCCGTGCCAGGAGGCCTCGCGGCTCCGCTGATCCCGGTGCTAGGAGGCATGTTACCCTTTTACTATATAGGATAGAGGCCTGGGGACAGGCTGGTTTACCCTGAAGGGTGTCCTGGATCAGGGTGGGGGTCCCCACTACGGTGCCTGGCCAGCCTGAATGAGGGGATGATGGCTGTTTGCAGCTGGTCACACACCCTTCAGGGTGGGGGTCCCCACTGGGGTGCCTGGCCAGTCTGGGTGAGGGGCTGAGGGCTGCTTTCAGGCTGGTGGTTGTTGACTGAAGCTCCCAACCGCTCCTTTTTTTTCTCTTTTTTAAATTTTATTCTGGGCCAGCTTTAGCTCTGGCTCTAGCTCTGAGGCTTCCGCTGCTGAGCGTTCTATAATCGAAACAATGTATAACTCCAGCTCTGAGATCCCGGCCGGCTGAAAGCTGGTTTCTGGGGTTTTGTTTAGCTTCTATATTTGTTAGAATGTTTCAAACAGCCAGCTCAGAGGCCGGCAAGTCAGGCGGGGAACGTTGGAGTCTGCAGTCACAAGCCTCATGTTCGCTTCCAGCTGCCTGGCTGCCGGCCGCCATCTTGGCTGACAGTTAATTTGCATAAGGATATGCTGATTAGCCAATGGGAAGGGTAGCGGTCATACGCTAATTACCATGTTTCTCTTTTATTAGTGTAGATTCCAGATCCTTGTTCTATTTATAATGTCGTCCCATTTTCTTTGCTGACATTTCTGATTCTTTATTAGTATCATTCTTCCATTTTCTTAATTGGAGAAATAGCAATTCTTTTTATAACTATAAATTGTGAGTAAAAATATTTCATGTATATACTAGTTTGGGCTTGCATGAATTTAATTTTTATTTCTTCGTATATAATATAGAGCTTCCTGACTAATAGGTCTTCCTAGCACCCTAGGAGTTTGCTCTAGCAACTATATGTAATTTAGTTTATATTTCTAATCTTTCCCTCTACATTTATTATTCTCTTCCGTCTGAAAACAAAATCAAATTTCCCTCATCCTAAAATTTCTCTTTATCCCAGTCAAGATGCAGAGAGGTGTTGAGCAGATTTGGAGCATGAACTATCATTTGCTGAACATGTAGGGCAATTGTAGAGACATGTGGACAAGTTAGAAAACTAGAATAATAGTCCATGTAACAAGAAATAAGAGCGAATCATTACATTTACTAAGACAGATTTGTCTAAACCAGGTATCAGCAAACTATGACTTATGGGCCAAGTTGGTCCTCTGACTTTTTATTAATAAAATTTCATTGGAGCACAGCCATGAACACTAATTTATGTATCATATGTGGCTGTTATTAGGTTGTAAGTGCCAAGTTGAGGAGTTATGGCACAGAGCTTAAGGACTTCAAATTCTAAAAGATTTACGACCTGGCCTTGTACAGGAAGTTTTCCAACCCTGTATCTAAACTCTCTCCCTTAGACTTTTGATACTATCTGCATCTACTAATGTTGTACATCCAGCATGAACTCTACTTTGAGTTGCAACCTTAACATAAAACTGCTTATTTTATGATTTCTCTTAAGTATCATGTAAGCATTTCAAACCCAATTTATCCAAATGAAAATCTCCATCCTAATAACCTCCACTTCCATCTAAAGCCTGTTTGCACCATAATTGTCTTTCACACCTTAAAAAAAATGTCATGTAAATTCATTGCTCTCTGCTGAGGAGAACATGTTCAAGACTCAGCTCAAATATCACTTTCACTACCCGCCTACCCTCACCTCTGCGTTAGCATTAAGGACTTTTTCTTTTGTATTATCTTGTTGCTTTTTTAAGTCTTCATTATTATGTATTTCATATTACCATTTTTACTCTTCTACTTCTTTTGTCCTTGCCCCTTTGGTAAACTGCTTCATAGATACATCCATCCTAATATAAGATGCGATGCTCAGTAATATATTTAAGTATTATTCAGAAATATGCCATTCTTTAAAGTATGCATTATGTAATGAACATTTGCATCCCTCAAAAATTCCTATGATGAAGCCCTAACACCCAATGTATTTGGGGGTAGGGCCCTTGAGAGGTAATTTGGTTTAGATTCAGCCATGAGAGGATGGTATTCCCCTGATAGGATTACTGCCCTTGTAAGAAGAGAGATCTCTCCTTCACTATGTGAATGCACTGAGGAAAGGCCATGTGAGCACGCAGAACGAAGGCAGTCACCTGCAAGCCAGTAAGAGGCCTTCACCAGAACTCAACCATGGGGCACCCCGATCTCCAACTTCTAGTCTCCAGGAATGTGAGAAAATAAATGCCTGTTGTCTAAAACACCCAGTCTATGTTATAAGCAGTCCAAGCAGACTCAGACAGTATATAATCTACTTACCAGTTGGTCTGGTTGGTTTTGTCCTTCACTATAATATTTAAAGAGTTATATTTCTATTAGACAAACTCATTTTCAGTGAACCTGATGATCACTTATGTTTACAATTAAATACATTCTTGGAAAGTATAAGTATTAGTGACATGAATACATAGCCAGTTTTTTTTTTTTGGTGATAAATTATCCATATTGAAGCAAATTATCTAGGAGGAAATTATAGAGTTCCTTAAGTGATACCCATAACAATTTAAGCAGTTATAACAAGTGTTCTTTTTTAAATTTTATTTTTCAATTAGTTTACATTGAATATTATTCTGTATTAGCTTCAGGTATACAGCTTAGTGGTTAGACAATCATACACTTTACAAAGTTTTCTCCTAAATATTTCCAGCACCCACCTGGCACCATATATAATTATTACAATATTATTGACTATATTCCCTATGTTGTGCTTTATATTCCATGCCTATTTTGTAACTAACAATTTGTACTTCTTAATCCCTTCATCTTTTTCATCCAGTACCCCAAATCACCTTTCCCCTGGCAACCATCAGTCTGTTCTCTATAACTATGAATCTGTTTTAATTTTGTTTGTTTGTTTATTTTGTTCTTCAGCTTCCACATATAAGTAAGATGGGATGGTATTTGTCTTTCTCTGACTGACTTATTTTACTTAGCATAATACCCTCTAAGTCTATTCATTCTGTTGCAAATGGTAAGAATCCATTCTTTTTTATGGCCAATTAACATTCCATTGAATATAAAAGTGGTCTTGTTAAATAATAGCTTAAGAGTATGATTACATATACGTTTGCTTTTTGGCCTTTGAATATTAGAATAACTTATAATAAAATATGTGAAACACACTTTGAAAGAATATCACAAAACCATATCTGTTAAAATATAGGCTGTCTCCAAAAAATGTATACATGCTTTAACAGCTGATAGCTCAGTTGATGTTTCTTTTTTTTTTCAGATTTAACCCATTGGAATTGATAATGTATAACAGCTGTGTATATATTTTTGGGGTACACCTTATATTTGAATGGCCTAAAATTTATATTTTATACATTAACATGACAATAATTTACTGCATAGTAATTATATTCTAAGATTGTTAATACCCTTTGTAATGCTTTAAGCAAAAAAAAAAAAATAATAATTATATTCTAAGAAATAATTGTGAATAAAATGACTGCTATGTATCTAATTGAAATTATTAATTTATATGCATATTTATAACAAATAGAATATTTACATATTTGGATTGCTTGCTTATGTTGTGCGAATGGACATAAATGAAGAAAAGAAATGGAAAATATAAATATTTTAGTATTTATTTTCCTTCATAGTTAACAAGAAGCTATCATTACCCTCTTAGACTATAAAATAAAAACTCAGGTAGAATATTTTACTATAAACATGGTTTTTAATAACATATAAATATTTTTAAATCATGTTTATCACTAAGGAGGTTATTAACCATATAATGTGTAGCCATAAAAATTTCAAAGTGGAAAAACAGGTATTTGAATAAATGACCGGACAAAGCCACGGTGGGGGCTGAGGCAGAGGCGGTTAGGGGCGATCAGGCAGGCAGGCAGAGTGATTAGGGGCGATCAGGCTGGCAGGGGAGAGCGGTTAGGGGCAATCAGGCCATCAGGGGAGAGTGGATAGGGACTTCAGCCCAGCAGGCAGAGGAGTTGGGGTGATCAGGCCAGCAGCAGAGGGGTTAGGGATGATCAGGCAGGCAGGCAGGTGAGGGGTTAGCAGCCAGTGGTCTCAGAGTGCAAGAGGGATGTTCCGGATTGGAGAGGGTGCAGGCTAGGCTGAGGGTCCCCTCCGTGGATGAATTTCATGCACCGGGCCTCTAGTATATACATAAAAGCCGAAGCGACCAGCTGACCAGCCAGTAACTATGATACGCACTGACCATCAGGGGACAGACACTCAACACAGGTGCTGCGGTAACTTGGCAGTGGCGGTTCTTGGGTGACACAACCAGAACCAGAGAGAAGGGACCCTGATTCTGGGGTGTGTCACCCGAGAACCACCCTCACGCAATCTGGGACTCCTTGGGGATGTCAGAGAGCCAGTTTCAGTCCAATCCCTGCAGTCCAGGCCGAGGGACCCCACGGGTGCACCGGGCCTCTACTTCCTGTATAATGTTCTTAGGTATATTGGGTATATTTTATTTTTAACATAATAATAATGAAAGCTTTGAGCTCAAATATTTGCAATTGAGATTTGGGGAGGCTCTTTTTGGACTCTATCAGACTTATTGAAGTGAAAATTAATTATTATGGAAATTGAATCATGTTTATGCCAAAATACTGACAATAATTTTTAAGTCTTTCCCATCAATGCTAAGCCAAAAAAAAAGTGATATCAACACCTAAACCCATAAATGATATGCAGATTAGTTTCACTTGGTAGTCACTTCTAGTTCTGTTAGTAATATATTTCAAATCTAGCACAACCATTTTATTTTTCAGACCTTACTATAGTTGCAAATAATTAATATTTTATTAGTTGATCTTAATACATTCAGCTTTGATATTTTATCCATCAGCAATTAAACACCTGTGCTATGCAACTTTGTGCTGATTCATTGTGAAAATTCCAAAAAGATACATTAATGGATTATGGATTATCCACACTGCTTCCATTAAAATTAATGGAGATTACATGGCTAATTCCCTAAATGCCAGATTGAAAATTGCCCCGTAGTGTTCAAAAAGGCTTCAAAAGTTTTCATTTCTTACCTGGTGTGCCAAATGCTGATAAGTAGGTTTGTGCCACCTGCTTTGATTACACATTCATCTAAGTAGGAAAGACAAAGAAAAGATACAGTAAAATTCCAGTTGTTATATAGGGACTAAAACTATTTTATAGGTTGGAAACATATTAGTAATAGTAAAAAATTACTGACCAGATAAAACCAGTATTTTGAAATTAATTTTAGAATGTAAAAATTCCTAAAGAAAATGTAATTGTAAGCAGCACATAATTCATACAACTGTTAGATATGATGCTTCATGAATATGGAGAGATATAAACCTTACTGTGAAGTAAATGTTTGACTTCATTACCGGCAATGACAGCCAAACATCTGCTGTATTGATAATTGAGACCAATTTTCTCATCTTCTTTTTTTTTTTTAAATATATTTTTAGTGATTTCGGAGAGGGAGAGAGAGATAGAAACATCAAGGATGAGAAGGAACCATAGATCAGCTGCCTCCTCCATGCCCCCTAGCAGGGATTGAGCCAGCAACCGAGGCATGTGTCCTAAACCAGCAGTCAGACATCCCTCTCACAATCCAGGACTGCTGGCTCCCAACTGCTCTCCTGCCTGCCTGCCTGATTGCCCCTAACTGCTTCTGCCTGCCAGTCTGATCACCCCCTAACCACTCCTCTACCAGCCTGATCGATGCCTAACTGCTCCCCTGCCAGCCCAATTGCCCCCAACTGCCATTCCCTGTTAGCCTGATCGCCCCTAAGTGCCCTTCCTGCCAGTCCGTAACCCTAACTGCCCTCCCCTGCTGGCCTGGTCACCCCAACTGCCCACCCCTTCAGGCCTGGTCATCCCCAACTGCCCTCCCCTGCAGGTCTGGTCGCCCCCAACTGCCCTCCCCTGTAGGCCTTCCCCCCCCAACTGCCCTCCTCTGCAAGCCTGGTCCCCCCAACTGCCTTCCCTTCCCTGCAGGCCCAGTCACCTCCAACTGCCCACCCCTGCAGGCCTGGTCACCCCTAACTGCCCTCCCTTGCTGGCCTGATCACCCACAACTGCTCTCCCCTGCCGACCATCTTGTGCCCACATGGGGGTGGCCATCTTTGACCACATGGGGTGGCCATATTTTGCGAGGGTGTGACAGTCAATTTGCATATTACAACTTTATTATAAAGGATAATAAAGATATATTAAATGTACATTTCTACAATTGTGTATATGGGGTATATTGTCATGTACCCCATATCCTTTTAAAAATATATATTTTATTGATTTTTTACAGAGAGGAAGGGAGAGGGAGAGGGATAGAGAGTTAGAAACATCGATGAGACATAAACATTGATCAGCTGCCTCCTGCACACCCCCTACTAGGGATGTGCCTGCAGCCAAGGTACATGCCCTTGACCGCAATCAAACCTGGGACCGACGCTCTATCCACTGAGCCAAACTGTTTAGGACTACCCCATATCTTTTCAAGAAAAAATATTTTTACCAACTCAGAATTTCTTTTCTTGTCCCTTCTCAACATATGCATGCCCTCCATCCAATATTCCTATTTCTTTAAACATAGATTTTAGGTACATGGCATGGTGTACTGTGTTTTACTTTATATTTATTTTCAGTTGTTCAATATAATGTTTTTGAGACTTATTTAGGCTATTTGCATCAGTACTCTATTACTATTATTGAGTAGTATTATAAAAATAAATATATTAAAACTAAAAGCCTGGTGTACAAATTCATGCACCAGTGGGATCCCTCTGGGTGGCCTACAGGGATAGGGCTGAAACGTGCAGTCCAACACCGCCTGCAGCTCCTACCTGCTGCTCCCGCTCATCTCGCGCCCAATCAGTTCCGATCAGGAGTGGCTCGCGGTGCCACAGCAGCGCTTGCCAGCCATGAGTCCTGCGTCTGGCGCCCTCCCAAGGGGAGTGGCCTGTGGGATCAGGCTGAAACTGGCCCTCTGACATCCCCTGAGGGGTCCTGGATTGTGAGAGGGCGCAGGCCAGGCCAGGAGACCCCACTGGTGCATGATCGGGCTGAAGAGGGACCACAGGAAGGCTCCAGGGCATGTCTGGCCCATCTTGTTCATTCCCAATCGGCTGGACCCCAGCAGCAAGCTAAGCTACTGGTCAGAGCATCTGCCCCTGGTGGTCAATGCACATCATAGCAACTGGTCAACTGTCTGCCCCCTGGTGGTCAGTGCACGTCATAGTGAGCAGTTGAGCAGTCTTAGCATATCATTAGCATATTTGACTTTGATTAGATGTTTGGTCTATTTGCATATCACCCTTTTATTATTTAGGACTAGAGGCCCAGTGCACGAAATTCATGCATGGGGGTGGGGGGGTCCCCTCAGCCAGGCCTGCACCCTCTCCAATCTGGGACCCCTTGGGAAATGTCTGACTGCTGATCGCCCCTAACCACTCTGCATGCCTTCCTGATTGCCTCTAACCACCTCTGCCTGCCTGCCTGATCACCCCTAACCCCTCTGCCTGCCTGTCTGATCACCCCTAACCACCTCTGCCTGGCTGCCTGATCGCCCCTAACCACTCTGCCTGCCAGCCTGAAGCCCCTAACTGCTCTACCCTTCCAGCTTGATTGCCTCTAACTGCTCTCCCCTGCTGGCCTGATAGCCCCTAACTGCTCTGCCTGCCTGCCTGATTGCCCCTAACCGCCTCTGCCTCACCCCCGCCACTATGACTTTGACTGGAAGAATGTCAGGAAGACGTCCGGTCTATCTGGTCTAATTAGCATATTACCCTTTTATTAGTATAGATATTTATCAACTTATTGATATCTTATTTTAAGTTCTTGACTACTATGAATAAAACTGCTTTACAAATTATTTTGAAAATCTTCGTATGGGCCCATGTAATCACTTATAAGGAGTAAATAACTAGGAGTAGAATTATTGGGTCACAAGGAAGGTCCATGGTTAGTTTTATAAGGCCTGATCATTGTCCAAAGTGGTGTTACCACTTCAGACTCTCAGCAGGAAGTCAAAATCAGTTTTAATCAATAGAAATTGATTCCTATTCTAACCATTTGAAGTTTGTAAGCTTTTTAATTATAGTGTTCTAGTCGGTGGGAGGTCATATCACTCTTTTTTGTTCCTTTTTATTGAATTTACTGGGGTTAACACTGGTTAAAAAAATTATACAGGGTTCAGGTGCACAATTCTATAACATATCATCTATACACTGTATTGTACGTTCACCACCCCAAGTCAAGGTTCCTTTCATCACTTTATTTCTTTATTTTGTACCTCCAGGTGTTTAATTAAAGTACATTTTCATATGCTTATAGGCCATTTGATGTCTTTTTTTTTTCAATAGTTGAAGTCCCCTAACTTGCATGTAAGAATTTGCCCAGTTTTACATTTAGAATATAATTTAAAAACATTTTGGTTAATAGTTCATATGTACTTGAGAAGAATACTTTTTTGTGTATTGTTGTTTTATTTTCCATTTTTTTTATATTTTGTTGTTGGAGAAATTTCTATACATGTGAATTAGGTTATTTGGTAGAACTGTTCCAGTCTTCTCTGTACTTCCTAATTTTAGTCTAATTGTTCCAACAAATATTGAATATAGGTATTTACACCCATATTAGAGATCAGGATGACCAAAATATATTAAAAATTAAAAATACCACACATTTTCATTTGGGATCACATAAGATAACACTTAACAGTGAGATTCCTGGGAGGGTGGTGGAGCAGTGGTGAAATTGTTTATTTCTGATGGGAATAATATATAGTCATGGGCGAATTTTAGAATTGCCATCTGGTGGCAATTTTTAAAAAGCCGGCTTTCTACATGGAAGTTGTTGAAATTCTACTTATGACCTAGTGAATAAGCAAATTAGTACATAAAATTTGCTGTGTGGCTTATAATTTCTGAAAATGAAACAAAATTTACATAAAAGTCAAAATTAGCATTAGAATGTTGATGTTGAATCCCATATCCGTTGATTTCTGGAAAGCTATTCAATGCAACAATCTAATTTATTAAAGATAAATTTATCAGAATCACACATTACTATTTAAAATTAATTTTCTCTCTCTTAAGTGCTAGTTTATTTTATAATTTTAAATTCCCCCTAGTTTCAATGATGGTGATATAATGTACAAAGTAAGCATTTTAAAAAGCTGTTTATTATTGTTATTTAAGAAAATGAGTTGTATTCAAGTTGTCAGTGTAATTATTTTCTGCAGCATTACTGATTTTATAAAGTTTCTGGAAATAGTTATGTTTGGGTATATTCTGATATCCTTTTTTGAACAAAAAGACTTAAACAAAGCTAGTATAAAGTGTAATACTCAATGTTGGTGTAGCATATGATTTATATGGTAACAGTCTTTTTATTAAATTTAACTACACTGAACAAGACACTGTAGGCTTATGCATTGCAAGTACTTTTTTGTATCACTTATTAAGCTTGCTATATAGAATTCAGAAGGAGAATTTTAAAGTACCTTCTGTACTCTATTTTAGTAATATAAGGTTAGATTCCTTTTTTATACATAGCTAAGGTCTCTTGTAATGCAGAATAATGATGTTTCCTGCTGGTCTAAAAACCATATGGATAACTGCCTGCTGAGCAAATTGAGTCTAAGATGCAGAATGAAAAAAAGCTAGTATTATTAAATGCTAGCCTTGAAAGTGGAGGCTTCTGTTAAACTAAACTAACTCAAAAGTTGGGTAAGATCTGTTAAAGAATAAAGTAGCTTTTGCTTCCTAGGGCCCTAACCAGTAGGAGAAAATATCTAAAATGTTAAAAATTGTGTAATTGTATTATCTATACTAATAAAAGGGTAATATGCTAATTAGACTAGACATCTTCCGGACGTTGTCTGGACAAAGCCAGTGGCAGGGGCCAAGGCAGATGCAGTTAAGGCTATCAGGCTGGCAGGGGAGCAGTAAGGGGCATCATGCCAGCAGGCAGAGGCAATTAGGAGCGATCAGGCAGGCAGGCAAGTGAGCGGTTAGGAGCTAGCGGTCCCGGATTGTGAGAGGAATGTTTGACAGGATTGGGTCTAAACTGGCAGTCAGACATCCCCCAAGGGATCCCAGATTGGAGAGGGTGCAGGCCGGGCTGAGGGACCCTCCCATCTCCATGCACAAATTTCATGCACCTGGACTCTAGCAATTGTATATGTCTCAATATTCCTATTTCTTCAACCATTCACTATTTTTAAATAGACAAAGATAGCCCTGCCTGCTTTAATAAAGTGTAATGTAAAATTAAAGAGCATGGCACATGACGGCAGAAACTGAGACGTGACATTCAAGCCCAAAGTTATTTTTTAATAAACCACCTTATTTTAGGGTATGGAAACACAAAATTTCTGGAAAGGACAAGAGTGTATTAGTGCATATTTTTCCACATAGTAATATCCCCAACTGAGAGTAGCGATACGCTTAGGCAGAGGTTTGATAAAATTGGCATCTTGCAACAGAGGTTGGTTCTGAGTTGATGAAATTAAGGAGATTAAATAAGAGGAAAGGAGGAAGAAATGTTCCAAGACTTAGGAGTAGCACAAGTTAAAGCATTCACTGGATTATTTGATTTGTGTCCATGGTGCTAGCACTGCTGTTGGTTGGCAAAACCAGAGTTAGAAAGATAAGCTGGAGTGAAAGGAATCACGTCTATACCTGTCCACCACTTACTTGATCACAAAAATATTCTTTATTGTAGGAGTAAAGATCTCTGATTTTGTTCCAACAACCAAATCTTGCATAATTTCCTTTTTTAGTCAACAAGATTCTAGAAAATGATTCCCAATTTAACCAAGGTGAGGATAACATAATTTCACACAAAGGTTAGACTTTTAGATTTAAATGTTGTCATAGTTAATTGCTTAAATTAAGAGTTGAGATTTTTGAAACTGATAACATTTAAAGAATAAGCTATGGTCAATGAATAAGAAAATAATCACTTATAGGTGTTACACTGTTATCTGAAATTCAGAAGGTCCTTTATACTAAGACACCAATGGCATCACCCACACTATAATAATATGATTCTATTTAGAATCTATTGAGATTCTATTGAGACCATTTTTTATTAATTTAACTCAATAAAGATAACATTGTCCAACAGAGTTTCAACAACATTTTTCAAAGAAAGTTTCTAAAAAATTATTTTTATGGATAAAAAATTATAAAAAATAAGATTAGGTAATAAAAATCATTATGCTTTATTATAGATATGTAATTCTCTGAATTTAAGATTGCATAATATATTTTTCATAGTCATTTTCATAATTAATTACTTAGAAAGATATGCCTATTTCCTGACTTGAAATTTTGTACTGTTTACTAAAATATCTATATGTTGGAAACTTCTCATTCAATTTAAAAGAAGAATCCTACACTACAAATGATAATACTTAGATATATCGCATTTCTTTTTTGAAATGTTAATTTCAAAATAAGCACAGACCATCTTCAAATGAAGAAACTAATTTCATGTTTCCTACTGCCAGATGAGTTAGGATCTGTACATGGGTTAGTGGATCTTCTAATGTATCTATTACATGTAGTAAAAGTAGATATTTTCAAGCAAATTCCACTAAATAAATAGATAAAAATAGACGAGTTTTACAAACTTAGCTTCAGTTGTTAGGAAAAAATCCCCATCCCCCACCAAATAAATTAAACAATTACAATGAAAGATTAATTCCAGCCTTTAGGAAGTATCAATCTCTTTCAAAATTGATGCATTATATTTATAAGACGGAAAGTTTTATAGTAGCTATTAGTTATGAAGAACAAAAACTCACATAGGGAGAAAAATCAATATAGAATTTTAGCATTTAGAAAAATCTTTGTTAGAAATGACTCATTTAAACAAAAATTCTTAAACAATAATGTAGTATAGTGAATTGGCCTAATAATACAAGTATTGAGTATATGTAAGTATAACATTTGTGAAAGTATCATGACTTTTCTAATAATTTTGAAAATTATAACTGCCATTTTGAAAAACTTGACTATACTCACTAACCAGAAATAATTAGAATTGCAATATCTGTCATATTAACTAAACTACTAAAGTTTCAATCTTGTCAAGTTTCATTAAGTGTGTTTTTTCATTGCTGCAAATTAAAGACAAATAAGAAACAATAAGCCTGAAATAATTTTATCAAGATTTAAACAAACAATTATTTTCTTATATTAATAAGCCACCAATCTAAATATAATCTACTTTGCATACATTTACAAGGTTTTAGAGAACAAATAAACAGGCTTAAAGCTTTCTATCTTTATTAGTCATTATACATACCATTAAACATATCAGCCCAAGACAAAACTGTCATTTCATTTTATTAGATTTAGTCTGTAGTAAATTCCTATGTTTACCATAGAGAGAGTGCAGTGGCCTTAAGAATATATAACAATTAGTTGTTCTTTTTGAATGCTCTGGAAGGGTGCTGAACATTTTTGTATAAAAATAGCTACTCAGTTTCACCATTACTAACTCATTTAGGCCTGGAAAAATTGGATAATTTAGCCAGCTCTATTACATTATAACAAGAAAATACTTTATGCCTTGAGCATATAATACCAAATTTATAAACATACTTTATAACAACACAATTTTATTTTATTGTTATAGGTGTCAAATTGGCTGACTTCTGGCATAATTTTACAGTAAAAAATATTTTATTTGCCTAGAATAGTAATCTGTAGAAAACTAAATCACCATTTAATAACCAGGAGATTTTACACTAAGATTTTACCAATCTTAGTGTCTCTTGACAAGTATAATATATGGTAACATATTGTCCACAATAAAATATGAAGATATCTGGGGAATGGTTTCCTGAATCAAATGGTATAAGCATTGATGTTTTTAAAATTTTATTTTATCATAATTTCATAAATCATAAAGCACACAAGCAAATATGTATACATTCTAACTATTTTTTTATTATTATGTGCTTGGATTTTGTAGACATTGAGCTTGTGACTCTTACAACATGGCTAGACACACACACACACACACACACACATACATTGCTATTGCTGGAATCACAATCTAAGTGTAATTATCACAGACACATATTCATATATTTGTATTTCTGATGGTTTATATAATGAAAATAAATTCTCTAAAGGGACAAGAATGAGGGCTCTAGGAAAAAAAGGGAGGATTTGTTTGTGTTTATAATTATTTAAGTCCTTCTTTCAATTTTTTTCAGGAAATAGCAGTATGAGGCTTGCCATTTCCAGAGAACTAACACTGTTTCTCTTAAATAGGTGTAGAGACATCCTGTCAACAATGAGTTGGAACATCCTTTTTTTATTTGATCTAAAGTTGACATTTTTTTCAGGCTTTGTCCTTTCAATTAACCAAATGGGTCAGCACAAGATCAGATGTGGAGACCTTTTATAGTATTTTAAGTAAATTAATGAAATGGTTATTCACAAAGCAGAGCATTAAACCAGTTTGGCAACCATGTTATGGGCTTTCACAGTTTTGTTTGCATTAAAATACAGAAAATGATACCATCTTCTATTAACATATAGATAACCAAAAAAGGTAAACATGTGACAGATATCCCTTATCTAAAAACAAAAATTCACAATCTTTTTACAACTTTTAATATTGAAAGTTACTATTATAAATGAAGACATGGATGACATTTGCTTTGTATTAGAATGAGGAGGCTGCCTCAGAGTCTGAAATGCCTCAGCTGTACTAATTCATGTAGTGAACAGATCAATAAAGGGCAAAAAATACAAGGTAGTTTGTTTCCAATGAGAATTATTTTCATTTACAAACCGAAACACAGAATCTGACATCTGTTGTATGGTTTACAGTTTATACAATACTTTCATTTAAAAATTCCATTTGATTAAATCTTCACAATGCTCACAGATAGGGCAAAATTAAGAAAAACGGAATTGTCAAGTAGAGAATAATTGAATTGCCAATTAGCTACTGTTCTTCTCAATGGGGATGCCAACACTAGACATTCTAAATGTTCAGAACACTGATTACTTAATTTATTGTGACCTTTTATAGCTTTTAATAAATTAATTTACCGCTCTAAATTTCAGCTTTCTCAATGACAAAATGAAAAATTTGAATTAAGTAGGTTGCACATTTCTTCCACTCTAAATCTCTATGCTTTACTTAATATAAGGTAGTTATTTGAATGGTCTAATGTAATTTATTTGAATCATGAAAAGTAAGAGAATAGCAATCATTAATATGGCAATGTTTTCTCTTCAGGCCTCATTACCCATATCATCCTTAGAGCTAAGGTTTAATCAGAGAAAATCATAAATATGGCAGATGTATTGTTTCGATTGCTTTTGTAACACATTAAGACAAATTTTGTGACTTAAACCTACCCAAGTGTATTATCTTATAGTTCAGTATGTGTAAAATTCAAAATTAGTCTTATTAGACTAAAGTCAAGGAATTGGCTGAGTTGGTTCCTTTTGTTGCTTTTTTCAGCTTTTGCAAGGCTACCCGCATTCCTTGGTTCATGTGGATTTCCTCATATCACCTCAACCTCTTGCTGCCAATGTCACTTCTCCTACTTCTAACTGACCTTCTTGCCTTCTGTTAATAAGGATCTTTATCATTCCATAGAGCCGACCTATGTAATCCAGGTTCATCTCCTTAGCTCAAGATCTGTAACTTCACATCTGTGAAGTTCCTTTTGCTGTGTAATGTAACATCCACAGACAGATGGGGACATGGACATCCTTGAGAAGCCATTACTGTCTATGATACCCAGTAATAAAACAGGTCATTGAAGCGTTCAAATTATTCAAATTCTCTTTCAGGGAAAGACACAGTCTTCTGGCTTCTTTTATACACTGTCACTGCCCATTGGGATTTCCATAAATTTGAAATATATACACGAAACCATTAATTAATATAAGAAGTAATATTTGGGTTAAGAAGAAAATGATGGAAAAAGAGCCACCATGCAAGTACAAAAAAAAAAGAGGAATATGTTATGTTAATATCAGATGAAGTTTACTTTAGAATAGGAAATATTAATATAGCAATAGAAACATTGCACAAGAATAAACTAATATCAGATATAGTAGACTTAAAGAAAAACAAAACTACTAAAGACAAAGAGTTACATACTATTACAATAAAAAAGTCAATCCACCAAGAAGAAATAACAATCTAAATAAAGAACTTCAAAATACTTGAGGCAAATATAGGTACGATTGAAAGGATATATAGGCAAATCTACAATTAAAGTTGGACCCTCAAACCCTATTTTCAGCGAAGAATAGAACTTCCAGACAGAATATCAATGAAGATATAGAATTGAAAACACTAGCAACAAATGAGATCTGACATATAGGGAACTCTCAAACCAACCAAAAGAGCAAACACATTTTTTAAAAGCATACACGGAAAAAATCACCAAGATTGACATATCTTGGGCCATAAATCATACTTTAACAAAATTCATAAATTTTAATTTAGACATAGAATGAAACTAGAAATCAAAAATAGAAAGAATCAGAAAATATACCAACAGTTGAAAACTAAACAACACATTTGTAAATAATCCCTGGTTCAAAGACAAAGTCTTATGGGACCTAAAAAATTACATAGAATACGTGAATATCGCAATCTAACATATCAGAATGTGTGGGCTGCAGAAGAGGTATGTTTATAAGGCTTGAATGGCCCAGGTCCCTTCAGTTCCTCAGGGCCACAGCACCCACTGACATTTCCTCCTCAGTGCTATTTGTCAGGCTGCGCTAGCACAAGCTGGAATGTTTTGATACAATAAAAATGTGTTTGCCCAGAGGTGTTTACTGAGCCATCACTAGGCTACGGAATGTTTTCTAAATGTTTTAAAAGCTGGAGGAAAACCAGTTTCAGATGCAGGCCAGGATTTTCTATAAAACCTATTTTCTCACATTTTGTTTTGTTTTATTTTGATAAGCATCTCAATGAATTAAGCTGAGCCAATTTGCCTCAGATGAAGCAAACTTCTCATATTAAAATGCTTATTTTCATTGAAAGCATGCTCGTGTTTTAATAAAAAAAGCACATATTTTTCTAATGACATGCCAACAGATTCCATTCTTATTTTTTGTCATAGAAACTCCCCTTCCAGTTATCTTGGGTATTGAATGTTAGAGCTGACTGGCAAATGTGGAAACGCTAGCATTTTCAAGCGAGCGATGATTAGTATGTAATTGCAGGCTTCTGACAGATAATGGTGGGGTTTTAGTTTCTATCCTGGAAGTTGTTTTGTGTTATCTCACTCTGTCCTGCCTCAAAGCAGACAAAAAAAATGCAGAATTGATCAGCTAAAACATGCTTCTAGCTAGATGCACGTCAGACCTCCTTCCTGTGATCTATGTCAAATTTTCCTCACTGTTGCTTTATATTGCTTTCTGTGAAAGGCTTAAAAACAAGTTGAGAGAGAGGGAGAGAGAGAGAGAGAGAGAGAGAGAGAGAGAGAGAGAGAGAGAGAGAGAGAGAGAGAGAGAGAATGATAGATACATATGCTGGCAGCTAAAGCTGACAAGACAAAGGCAAATGGTTTAGTCCCTAGGATGTGCTTGTATTCTGGCTCCCCCTTCCCCAGTGCGAACACATTATGCTGATTGGTCAGAGCATTTTACCAGTTTAATCCAACCATTCTCTAACCAGCATTTCTGAGATACCAACCTAAGGGTTCAAAATGAGTTCAAAGTTCAGATATAAATAGGGCAAGGGACACACTTTTTTTCCCTATGAAAATAGAAGATCAGGTCTCAATTACATAACCTGTACAACAAGAGGTTTGTATTGAATTTCACTAAATACACATAATTTCCATCCTTTTCACATATTTATTTCCCCCCACTTCCTGACTGGCATAGTTTTGAGAGTCTTTCCAGCTAGATCAGCCCCTTCTGAAATCATTCCAGCTTGCTCCAGCCTGCTTAATAAAGCAGAATTATGATTGCCCTTGTACTTAACATTTAAGTTCTTTTAATACAGACTCACTTTGCATAAGCTTTACTGATAAAGAGGCAGGAAGTCAGATTTTTTTGAATAGCTACTCTATGCCAGGAGCTTTACACATTTATAATATTATCTCTTCTTGTGAAATTGCTATAGTTATATCTATTGTGCAGATAATGAAATGGGAATTCAGAAATATCAAGTGAAACAGTCCAGGACTCCTACTCTGAATGAATATATCTTTGTTGACTCAAGAGCCCATGTTCTCCCAGGGCTGATGCACACTGAGGTGTGTGTGTGTGTGTGTTGCGTGATTTAAACTTTAATAAAAAAAGAAAAGAAAAAGCCCACATGAGCCAACTTTAAATGGCTCTCACTAGTTATATGTAGTATACTGAATACACATAGAATTTTATATCCTATAAAATGTCTAAGTTTTGCTCTGGCTGGTGTGGTCCAGTTGGTTGGAGCATCATTCTGTACACTGAAAAATGGAGGGGTTGATTCTGGTGGGACACATACCCAGGTTCGATCCCCGGTCAGGCAAGGTGCATATGGGAGGCAACTGATCTGTTTCTCTCTCACATCAACTTACTTAGTGGTCTTTGCCAATAGATACAATGTAATGATTTCTGTTAGCATTCCTGACACTAATATTATAATTTCACATGTCTTCAATATTTTTCCAGTTCCTTGAATCCCAATGCATATTTTGTGCATATTCTCACTTCTCTTTGAGTTCATTAGATAACTCTCTGTACAGCAGCACTGCTTCCTGGAATATGTTGTAGGACGACCAAGGGCAATAGGAAACTTCTGAAATTCTTAATGAATGATTGAGAAAATTCCTCTACCTTATTTATGAAAAATATAAATTCATCTTCCATTCATCTGTCCTTTCTAAGCAGTCAACTGAATATGTCCCAATAGTTTGTCCCACTTTCTAGAATATGACAGACATTCAAATTAATTTCTCCCTTCAGAGTATTAATGGCTTGTGAAATTAGACTCAGTGAGATAGTCTGGCCATCCATATAAAATGTTCCCTCCCATATTGACTTTGTGAATGATAGACAGGTTTTCCTCTGCTCAAAACATGTGATATATACCTATCAGGATTTGAGGGCTATATAGAGGCAAAAAACTAAAAGCGAAGTACATCTATTATTCTCTAAATGGGGAAGTTAAATTAGAACACTGAGCCAAATGAAGAACAAAAATACCTAAATTATGATAACCTTAAAGCATGCACAATCATAGTTAATGCTGAAAATCTCCAACAATGGAATCGAGGCTTCTGAGTATGTCTTCTCCCCATGAAATAGAAAACAACAACAACAACAACAACAAAAAACCGTCCAGATATTTCTTAGTTTTTTATTCAATATCAATATGAATTTGGAAGTTGGATGTAAAAGCATTTCCATTTTATAGAAAAAGAAGGTACAAAGAAATGTTCTCAGGGGAAAAAATGACTTATATGACTTATCAGTCTGCAACTTCCACATTAAATTGCTCTGTGCTGGAAGGAAGTTTCCTAATTTGCCCAACATCATGCAAAGCAAATGACTATGGAGCAAAGAAGCTGAGATTTGCAAGTTTTCATACTAATAGCTGCAACACTGAGAAGCTGAGATATGATTTTATCTGAATTAATATTTTATATAAAAACCAAATTGCTTTTTAGAAAGTATCTCACAAGCTACCAGCCAACAAAGACCTTTTCATAAGTGAGCAGTATCTCTCAAACCACCAATTACCCTTAGTTATAAATAATACAGGTAAATACAGGAATCAACCAAATCTCATTTTTCTAGGAAAAATATTTACCCCATCTATCAAGCTGAAGGAGGAGGGCAGGCTGCTACGTGGCTCTCTTAACAGGACTCTTCTATCTAACACATTCCAGGTAGAAAATAGTGGAAATAAAATAATTACGTTATCTTCGTTATCATGAGTATTAATGGACTCTGTCTAGCACTTGATCTATTTCAGGTTGGGCAAATTTGAATGAATTAGAAAATAAATGAATAACAATCTACACTAATAAAAGAGAAACATGGTAATTAGCATATGAACGCTACCCTTCCCATTGGCTAATCAGCATATCCTTATGCAAATTAACTCTCAGCCAAGATGGCGGCCGGCAGCCATGCACTGAAGCGAACAGGGAGGCTTGCTTGCTCCAGTGACGTCAGACTCCAACGTTCCCCGCCTGACTTGCCGGCCTCTGAGCTGCAACTCTAAGTAACTATGTATTATGTTGCAAATATAGAAGCTAAACAAAACCCCAGAAACCGGCTTTCAGCCAGCTGGACCGCAACATTGTATCAATGTTTTCAGCAGCGAGGCCTCAGAGCTAAAGCTGGCCCAGAATAGAAAAAAAGAAAAGAAAAAAAGGAGCAGTTGGGAGCTTCAGTAACCCGCCAACCTGAAAACGGCCCTCAGCCCCTCAGCCAGCCTGGCCAGGCACCCCAGTGGGGACCCCCACCTTGATCCAGGACACCCTTCAGGGCAAACCAGCCGGCCCCCACCCTTGCACCAGGCCTCTATCCTATATAGTAAAAGGGTAATATGCCTCCCGGCACTGGGATCAGCATGAGAGGGGGCAGCGCCCAAACCCCCTGATCGTCCTGCGGCTCTGTGAGTGACAGGGGGCGGGGCCACAACCTCCCTATCCGCCCTGCTCTGTTTGTGACAGGGGAAGGTGCCCCAACCCCCTGATCAGCCCTGCTCTGTGCCTGATAGGGGGGAACTCCACAATCCCCTGATCGCCCTGCGGCTCTGTGTTTGACAGAAGAAGGCGCCCCAACCCCCTGATCGGCCCTGCTCTGTGTGTGACAGGGTGCGGCGCCCCAACCCCCTGATCGGCCCTGCTCTGTGTGTGACAGGGTAGAACCATAACCTCTCCATCGGCCCTGCCCTGAGTGTGACAGTGGCGGCGCACCAACCCCCTGATCAGCCCTGCTCTGTGGGTGATAGAGGGTGGCGCCCCAACCCCCCTCCACGGGCCTTGCTCTGTGCGTGACAGGGTAGAGCCATAACCTCCCCATTGGCCCTGCCCTGAGTGTAACAGGGGGCAGCGCCCCAACCCCCTGATCTGCCCTGCTCTGTGTGTGACAGGGGGCGGTGCCCCAACTCCGCTAACGGCCCTACTCTGTGAGTGACAGGGGGGAGCTCCTCAACCCCCTGATCGGCCCTGCTCTGTGCGTGACACAGGGGAGCTCCCCAATCCCTCTGATGGGCTCTGCTCTGTGAGTGACAGGGGGCAGTGCCCCAACCCCCTGATCGGCCCTGCTTGGTGCGTGACAGGGGGCAGCGCCCCAACCCCCTAATCGGCCCTGCTCTGTGCGTGACAGGGGGTGGCGCCGCAACGTCCCCATCGACACTGCCTTGAATGTGATGGGGGCGGTGCCCCAACCTCCCAATCGGCCCTACCCTGAGTGTGACTGAGGGTGGCATCGCAACCTCCCGATCCGCTCTGCTCTGTGCATGACCCCAACTCCCCAATCGGCCCTGCTCTGAACCCCACCGGGGCTGCACCTAGGGATTGGGCATGCCCTCTGCCACCCGGGAATAGGCCTAAGCCAGCAGGTCGTTATATTCCGAGGGGTCCCAGACTGCGAGAGGGCACAGGCCGGGCTGGGGGACGCTCCTCCCCTCCCGAGTGCACAAATTTTTGTGCACCGGGCCTCTAGTCTACACTAATAAAAGACAAACATGCAAATTGAATGTACCTTCACTATGCCTTAAGCCACGCCCACCAGCCAATCAGAGCGACTATATGCAAATTAACCCAACCAAGATGGCGGACGGCAGCCACAGAGCTGGAGCAAGCAGGAGGCTTGGGTGCCCCAATGATGGAGGCAGCCAAGCTTCCCAGCTGCCGCGGCCAGCTCTGAGCTCCACTCAAAGCAACAAAGTTTCAATTATAGAAGGTAAATAACCCCAGATACCTGCTTTCAGCCAGCCGTGGCCACGGAGCTGGAGCGAGCAGGAGGCGTCCCTCCTGCCTGCCCTGGCCAGCTCTGAGCTCCTCTCAATGCTACAAAGTTTTAATTATAGAAGGTAAATAAATCCCAGAATAAAAAAAAAGAAAAAACGAAAAGGAGAGGCTGGGAGCTTCCATCGCCGGTGGGCGTTGGGGGTGCTTGGCCAGCCTGAAAACGACCCTCAGCCCCTCACCCAGACTGGCCAGGCACCCCAGTGGGGACCCCCCCCACCCTAAAGGGGGTGTGGCCAGCCGGCAAACAGCCATCAGCCCCTCACCCAGGCTGGCCAAACCTCCATGGGGTGAGGGTCCCCACTGGGGGGGGCTTGACAAGCCTGCAAACAGCCATCAGCCCCTCACCCAGGCTGGCCAGGCACCCCAACAGGACCCCACCCTGATCCAGGACACCCTTCAGGACAAACCAGCCAGCCCCCACCCGTGCACCAGGACTCTGTCCTATATAGTAAAAGGGTAATATGCCTCCCAGCACCGGGATCAGCGGAGCCGCGAGGCCTCCCGGCACATGACAGGGGGCAGCGCCCAAACCCCCTGATCGCCCTGCGGCTCAGTATGTGACAGGGGGTGGGGCCACAACCTCCCTATCTGCCTTGCTCTGTGTGTGACAGGGTGTGGCACCCCAACCCTCCCCACCATGGGCCCTGCTCTGTGTGTGACGGGGTAGAGCCATAACCTTCCCATTGGCCCTGCCCTGAGTGTGATAGTGGCGGCGCCCCAACCCCCTGATCGGCCCTGCTGTGTGGGTGATAGAGGGTGGCGCCCCAACCCCCCCCCCCACCACGGGCCCTGCTCTGTGTGTGATGGGGTAGAGCCATAACTTCCCCATTGGCCCTGCCCTGAGTGTGACAGGGTGCAGTGCCCCAACCCCCTGATTGGCCCTGCTCTGTGCGTGACAGAGGGTGGCGCCGCAACCTCCCAATCGACCCTGCCTTGAGTGTGACAGGGGGCGGTGCCCCAACCCCCCAATCGACCCTACCCTGAGCGTGACTGAGGGTGGCATCGCAACCTCCCGATCCGCCCTGCTCTGTGCATGACGGGGGGCGGTGCCCCAACTCCCCAATCATCCCTGCTCTGAGCCCGACCAGGGGCTGCACCTAGGGATTGGGCCTGCCCTCTGCCACCCGGGAGCAGGCCTAAGCCAGCAGGTCATTATATCCCGAGGGGTCCCAGACTGCGAGAGGGCACAGGCCGGGCTGAGGGACTCCCTCTCCCCCCTGAGTGCACAAATTTTTGTGCACCGGGCCTCTAGTATCAAGTATAAAAGCCACTGGCTTCTTAAACTTCTCCAAATGACAGCCTCTCATGTGTTGTGCAACCTGAAGGAAAGCATGACCCAAAGCATGTAGGAAATACATGAATAACTAAGTAGTTTAATGTGAATGATATCATTGTACCTATCAATGATAGTGTGAGTTTATCAAATACACACTCATACATACACACACTCACAGAGTTATCAACATGATGGTGAAAGACTACCTTCTTCTGCTTCCAAATGAGAAATACTGTGGAAGTATATTTTCCTACTTTATACCTTTTCCCACTCTTCAACTTTGTGACATTATTAGCTATTATTAGTGTATCTCTTTGAAAGTCAGGGTCTCTCCCACCACACTTCTGCCCTTCCTGGCTGTACTTCATATAATAATAGTTTCCATTTGTACTCTTCTCTATGTACAGATATGTTCCATTCCCAATAGGCACCTTCTCAAAAAAATGGAAAGCTTATTAAATTAATGGAGGGAAATTTATATCAAATCTCCCAAGGAAGATGAATAAAATAACTCTCAAGGCAGGAGCCAACCCTAGAAAATTCTTGAATTTAAAAGAATTACCTTGAAAGTGGGCATATTATAAACCAGAGAAATTTCATAAAATAAAATCTCAGAGAAGTGCCCTTGGTACTCATCAGTGCAGGCTGTCTAATCAGTTGTCTGTGTAGTCAAAAGTAATGGTGCTCCTCAGGCTTCTTTTGTCTGAATTTATTACTATTATCATTTTCCATGTAACATTTCAAGGTTGGAACTGTAAATGTTAATGCATTACCTTGGAATAGAGTCATTTTTTTGAATCCTAATCAATGAGAGGTAGTTTTATTTCATGACCCTATATATTTTTTCTAGATATTACAATTTGTCACTATGTTTTTAAAATTTCCATTCCAATAATTCTAGTTTTTAACCATCAGGAACCAATCACACTCTCCAAAGTACTGAAAAACAAGTATTGTAAGTTTAGTAATCATCTTCAGTAAAAAAATTGGTGAAAGACAAGGGAAGTCACTCCTGTATGTGAATATGCCACATGTGATTACTATTCTATATGTAAAAATTCTGTAAATTCTCATTGTTTCAATAACAAAAATTGAGTGCCAATAGCCTTTTCTACTTCCTCCCCAAATTTCCTCCACTCTAATCTTTAGGAATAAGTTAGTATTATTACACATTTTCTCATATAGAGAAATGTTTGGAAAAAAATAGAAAACCCTACCAGTACTGAAAATTCAACTTAGAAATTAAAAATCAATTAATTTATTTCATACTAAAAAGTATACCATGAGACCTCTAAAAATACATTAATAATATACAAAAAAAATTCTACCACCAAAACATAAAAATGTTATTATGATACCAATTGAAAAATGGAATAAATGCTTTTGAAGAAAATATACTGCTCTTCTACCATTGGGAAAGCACAATTTGCAAGCTGTAGACCTGATTTTATAAGATACTGAATGTATGAAAATATATAAAATCATAAGAAATGTTCATATCCTCAGCTTTGCATTTTTTCCTGAATTGCAAGTAGATTATTCCACATTCTCTAGTCAATAGTTCACATCTATCCCACACCAAGCACATGAAATTTGGAAACATCTCTATGGCCAAGTGCTTATAGGCACAGACACAAACACAGAGGCTACATATAAACATCTCAGATACTCACTTTCAATCTTCTTAGAGTTTCAAGCAATACTGCAATTCTGTACATTTCAATATCTCTAATTAAAATATATAAAAGCAATTCAAACTATATTTTGTAAGAGTAAGAAAAATTTTAAGGACTTTTTAAAAAGTAAAATATAATGAACATGCTAAAACAGTATTTGATGGAAATGTACATAAATGAAAGGAATATGTTATCTACAGACATGACTAGGAAGAGGGAGAGAGAGCAATAAAGGAGAAGAAATATCAATCTGCACCCAGCTTCAGACCTAAACAGCTAAAAACACTGGCTGATTTCTGATAGTCAGAATTAAATAGTTATGGCTATATATGACTTCGTGCCTCCCTGGAATCACTTCTTAAAAAATGCCCATATAGCCTTTAGATGTGGTACAATGAAAGGGTAGGGGTCAAGACCCATGTTTATTAAAGCATTCATTTATTCCTTCAAATACCACGTGTTTCCGCGTCCATCCTTCATCTTCCTACTGGCCAACTTCCCTTATCCCGAATGTTTCCAGAGTTGATAATAATATGCTTTATCCATCAAGAGCAATAATGATATACTCCTTTTTTGTTTTGTGTGTTCGCTTGTTTGTTTCTTGGACATTTACTGAATATTTGAATCAGTGGCGGTCTTTGTGCTAAATGGTGGAGCAGGACTTAAACACAGGTCTTCATGGCTCTAAGTCCTATGTTCATAGTCACTATGTTAAAATGTCTTTCTGAAGAATAAAAAGGATGAGAATTGCACCACTTGACTGTGTAACATAGAACTTTAACTTTATCTCTTGTGAACCAGCGTTATTAATACAGCTTCCCTAAGAGGGTTGTGCAATGGATTCAATGAGCTGGCATATGTAAAGTTCCTGGAACAGGGCTTGGCAAATTCTAAGTGCTTAGTACCTTTTAAGGATCATTTTTATCACTTTATTTTCATCCTTTAATATTTTGCAGTGAAATCAGTCCTGCTGAAAACACATAAATAGTGGGAAAAATGACAGTGCAATATTTCACAGGTATTTCTCACCTGGAATAGAAGCATTGCTGAAACAAAAGAAAGGCAGATTTGGCAAATTAACAACTCTGTGCTCTGATAGCCCTCAGTCTGGAGAATTATTCCCATAAACCAGGTGAGAAATAACTAGAACAGGTTCTAGGGTGTTGGAGTGGAAAAGGAGAGAAGTGGGAAATTTCTCTCTTTTCTAGAGATTTATCTAGAACATTGAAACGACAGGATTGAGTGATTGCCGGGAAGCTAGAAGGTAAAAAAACAAAACCAAAACCAGATCCATTACATTAGACAGAAGGCTACTCAGTGTATAACTGAAAGACTAATATTAAACCAAGTAGAAAATTTAAGTTGTGACATGGAAAACTCCACACTCTATTAAACACATCTGATATTCCTAGAACACATGTATTAGAATATAGCATCATTTTAAAGTATGAAGAACATTTAAGTAAAACAAAAATAATAGTTATGCTTTGGACCATTTGGTTTAATATTTATATTTACTTTATTAACTTTGGATTTTTACAGTTATTTATTTTTTTTAAGTTTGGTGCAATGGTTTGAGTTATATTTTATTCAACATTTGTGAAACTCATTTAATCATTTTTGGAGTAGAGAATTTCAAGAATTTATTGCTCTTATTCATGTAAAAGCCATTTCTCTTCACTGAGTAGCTTCTTTGCTACTACCTCATTCCTAATGTCTGTACATTAATGCACAGGAGAACACTTTTAAATGATGCTCGCATCTGACCTGCATTTCAGAACATTCTCATATGTATAGTGCCGTGGTAAATCAAAGGTTTCCTGTTGTAAGCACTAAGGAAAGCTATAAAAGAGAATGAAATGATGCTTTACAAAAAACTCTAATAAAAGACAGATAAAACCTAGACACTAATTATATAATGGCTGCATATGATCAGCTAGTCATACTAGCTGAAGAATTTTATTTGTGTAGAGCACATAGGAAGACTGCCCCCAGGTTGAGGGAAAGAAGTGCTTATGAGAAAGAATTCCTGTTTCTCCTCTACTCTCACACTACTACCGCATTCATTTCACTTCTGGCACCACACATCAAAAAATTCTGCAACCCCAGCTGAGTGTCCTATAACTCAGTTCAGTTCTAAGATGATCTACCTGCAGTAAGCACCAGATCTCACAAATTCAGGGCCCAATCCCACAGGACTGCCTCTACTTCAGATGCCAATCACAAGTCCAGGTTGTCACCTGTGCTTATGACGTAGACAGACTACAAATCATGTTTCCCATGATCCCCTCCTTGGGTTTGATAACCTGTTAGAATGGCTCACAAAACTCAGGGAAAACCTTAATTTAATGTTTACCTGTTCATTATAAAGGATATAATAAAGGATACAGATGAACACCGGAAGAAGAGATATATAGAGCGAGGCCTGGAAGGGTCCCAAGCTCAAGAGTTTCTGTCCCCATTGAGTTGGCTTGTGCTACCCTCAGGCCATGTGGATGTGTTCACCAACCTGGAAGCTCTCTGAACCCCATACTTTAGGGATTTTTATAGATGTTTCATCACAAAGGCTCAATGGATCATTAAGGCTTACTCCACCACCTCTCCCTTCTCTGGAGAATGGGGGTGGGGTTGAAAGTTCAGAGCTTCTAATGATGGCTTAATCTTTCGGTGATCAGGCCACATCTAAGAACCCACTGAGAGTCACTTCATTAGAACAAAAGATGTTCCTATCACCCAGGAAATGGATTTAGGGGGTCTGTTTAGGCACTCCTATCACTCATGAAATTATAAAGTAGGAACCGGGGGCAGAGACCTATATATATTTTTCTATTATTGCATATGGAAACAGTAATGACTATGGCAGTGCTGCTCATAATTGAGATAATCATTCAAGGAAAGGACTGAAAACTATAAAAGTGAAAAGAAAAAAATCTGTTGTATTAAAGAGTCAAATATGCTAGAAAAAAATGACAGTTATAGGCTGCTCATCACTCATTCCCGTGCACCCAAGGTAAACTAAAAATATGATCATTCATGGACGGCCCAGTCCTGATGCATATGTGCATCTCTTCATACCTGTTTCCACAGGAGGTCTCCTTTGACCCCTGACAATGAGGTAAAACAACTCTTGTCATGTGATCTTATAGCACCGCACTAAATATACTTTCTGTGTTGTCACCCCATAAAAGTACTGATTAGTTGATATTATAATTTCCAATTTTTTTCCTCATTTTCACTAAAGTGAAATCCCTTAAGGGACAGGATTTTACCCCCACTACTTTACCTCCAGCATGTAGCATATCATCTAACATTTGTTGACCATTCAGTAAGTATTTGTTAATTTGAGGTAAAGACAGATTTCTACCCTCCTCACAAGATATTCCCATTCCTTATCACTGTTAGTCTAAATTCTCTAAATTCCTCTCCCAGCCCCAGGTAGATGTTTATAGAAGCTCACCAGGCTCACAGAGATTTGGCTTTCCTGTTTCCTACAGTTGGATACACAAATCATGAGCAACAAATTTTCCATACAGACACCAGTTCAAGTAAGTTCATTACCTCTATAAATTGAATTTCAATCTGTCTGTCTATCTGTCCGTCTGTCAGCTACAGTAGATTTCAAAAGTGAGTGAAGGCATTTTCACTAAATTTGGTACAGGTTACATGGCACATGTGCAAACACACACACACATACACACACACATCACACACACACACACACACACACACACACACATCCTTTAGGTTGAAAGATTCTAGAGGGATTTCCAGGAATTATTAACACACCAAAAAATTTGCAGACATTAATTTGTTAGAATATTGACCTGAAGGCACGTTGCTCCTTTAAACAATAAAAATGGGTTTGTGGATTAAATCAAATAAATGTATATATTCTAGAAAAGTTTGCTTTTTAACCACATTACTATTAAATTAACTTGAATAATCTTTCTAAATAGAGAAATAAATTTAAACTGGATGGGTATACAATTCACAGAACTATAGATGATTAGTAATCATGGAATGATTAGTGGGGTGAATGCTGGAAGGTTACAAGAAAAATACACATAAATTTGTAATTTTGTGCTGAAACCAGTTTGGCTCAGTGGATAGAGCGTCGGCCTGCAGACTGAAAGGTCCCAGGTTCGATTCCGGTCAAGGGCATGTACCTGGGTTGTGGGCACATCCCCAGTAGGAGATGTGCAGGAGGCAGCTGATCGATGTTTCTCTCTCATCGATGTTTCTAACTCTCTATCTCTCTCCCTTCCTCTCTGTAAAAAATCAATAAAATATATTTAAAAAAATTGTAATTTTGCAAATGTGAAAAAATCCTAAATTAAAGGTGTAAACCACAGGAAATAGTAGATACTATATAAGACCTCAGTTCAAAGATTTTGGTGCAATACAATCTAGAGCAGTGGGTAAGTGATGATTAGTCTGGGCATTATGTGTGCCCTAAAATGGAGTGATCTTCATGCTTGATTCCTAAATGAATGTTATTGCGTGTTTTTTTTTTCAGTTGGAGATAGGAATGTTACCTAGTCATTTTTAAAATTTCAACAGAAACATACTTGTAAATGTATTACCAAAATTTAAAAAATACTCTCTAATTTATTTATCACAGAAAAACACCAACATATTTTTACTGTACTTGTACCACAGTTCTGCCTTCTGTGGTGTAAAAATCAAAACTCAGGAAAATAAGTCAATCCACAAAAATAACTTTATTTTTATCTCAGGCAAAGACGAGTTAAAAAAATAACTAAGATCTTCAGTGTGTCTAGATAGGGTTTCTCTGAAATTGTGGGTACTTCCAAATGATGTTGGAAAATCCATGGCAGGCCCCAGTGAGAAGTCACATTTAAAAATGAGAGACCAGAAAGGAGAAAAATAATCCTATACACACACAGGTGTGAGTCATCAATGTTTTATTTATTCATGCAAAGAGCACACTTCCAAGTAAATCAAAGAAACTTGGTAGGCATTGATGAAGGTGTTTTTCTCTAGTGAAAGGAGTTAACAAGGAAGTGTTTATTTCAGATGAATGATTCAATGTATGGAGATGAAAGCTTTATATGCTTATGAGAGTGTCCTTTGAAAATTACATGACTAAGGTGAAAAATGAATAGACATAACTAAATACAAGTGCTTTTACTTGTTTTTAAAAATTGAAATTAAGAAAAGAGCCAACCTGGCTGGTGTTGCTCAGTGGTTGATCACTGACCTGTGAACCAGGAGGTCATGTTTTGATTCCAGTTTGGGACATATGCCTGGGTTGTGGGCTCGATCCCCAGTGTGGGGCATGCAGGAGGTAGCCAATAAATAATTCTCTCTCATCATTGATGTTTCTCTCTCTCTCTCCCTCTCCCTTCCTCTCTGAAATCAATAAAAATATATTTTTTAAAAAGCCAGATAGTCTAGGTGGTTTCCCTTAACCATGATAAATTATACTTCAAAGACTGATTAATGTGTTTTTCCAAATGAACTAAATCCAAAGTTACATTGCCAGGAAGTTTCTTTCTTGATTTTTCCCCCCCTAATTTAGACAATTATTTGGACTGAGGATCAATTTCAGTTGAAACAGTAAAAACTTATTGGAAATGACATGTATATAACTTATTTCTTAAAAAAAATAAGACTGATAACTTCTTACGTTTTACAGAAATTAAGTACTAGTTGAGGGAAATTTCAGTGTAGGAAACACCTATAAAAATTGGTACAACTAGAAAAGACATATTTAAAGATGAATGGTAAGCATAGGCATGTAGGTTATTAGTAACAATTAAGAATGCTACTATCTGTAAAATAAACCAATAAAGCAATATTATCCCATGAACTCCTGACTCCCACATTATAATGTTCGCTTTGCACAGATGGTGAGTTTAGGATGACTGCCAAGGACGGAACTAAGGTTAGCTCACCTAGCAGATGAAAACGAAACATGCTTTGGCTCCATTTGCTATTGCCCTATTCTCCCCTCGGCCAGGGGAGTCCAACAGAACTGATGACTTGGGTCAGGTCACTATGTTGCTACATAATTGATCATTAAAACACAACCAGTTCCTTCCCTCTCACTTGCCTTATTTCAATAACAACTGCAAGCTACAACTTTACTGTCCCTCACTATCTAGAAAAAATTGATGAAAACTTCTCCCATGGTCCAAGAAAATCCAAAAACCTCCACATTTTTTGAAAACCTCTTGTGGATTTCAATCCTCAAATGATAGACTCTTTTTTCTTTTTATTATTTAAAAAATTTGAATTTTGACAAATGCTTTTCCTTTGCCTATAATCCATAAAATAAAATGATGGCAATACTTTCATTTTAACACACCTTTTTAAATAAAAGCCCAAATAAAATTGGGATTTTAACATAAA
Source organism: Myotis yumanensis (assembly GCF_028538775.1). Lineage (NCBI taxonomy): Eukaryota > Metazoa > Chordata > Mammalia > Chiroptera > Vespertilionidae > Myotis > Myotis yumanensis. Next base: position 29,892,433 of record NW_027223764.1, on the reverse strand, counting down.
AATATGAACAATAACATTTGCCATTTATTTTTTAAAGGGTTTCCTAAGTGACAACGAATAAAAACAAATAAATTAAAATGTAGAAGAGGAAGGAGTGCCCCAAGTGACTGTGATTACTCAGCATTGTGAAGTGCGTATTCAGTAGCTTATCTTCTTCCCCATTAAGAAAAAAATAAGTGGTTGAATTCTTTAGTCATTTAACATTGCTTTCCTAAGCCTTTCCCACACTCGTTGTTACAACTAAAAAAATTTGAAGTCACTATTTTTCTAAGTCAATTTTACAGCATGTTTATTTTCTTTGGGCTCACTTCCACTTACTGAAGTTCATGATTCAATAGTCCTTTCAAGGAAGCTGTGTTTGCATTAAAGTAACTTGTTATGTCTCAAAATGCGTTTACATTTGCTTTAATTCTAGCCCACTATCTTTCCAGGATATAGGCTTCTCTCATTTGCTTTTTGGATTAATCAGTTTTTTTTTTCTGGATTCTAATGAGAAGTCTGCTGTTACTCAAATTGTTTTCATATCTTCATCACTGTGATAATATTTATGATGCTGTCCTATGGTTTCATTCATTGTATTGGGTCAATCTTTTATGCTTTATTTATACTAGCTAGAAATTGATAGTTTTTATTGTAATGATTATATTTTTCATTTTGAGATTTGCAATTAGTTGTTTCTCATATCCATCTAATCTCATTTTCTTTCTTCATTCCTTTCAATCATATTTTTTGTATTTTATTGCTAATTTTCACTTGGCTTTCTTTTCTTTATTTCAGAGGTTATAAATGCTAATTTAAAGTTCATTTTTAAATTCCACTATTATTTTTACATTGTCTAGAGAGATTCAACTTTCAGAATATTATTTTATACAAATTTATTATTCATTCCCTCATGTATTTTGTATGTTTTCCCCTCTTGATATTTACAATTACCCTTTCTTATCCAGTATAAATTTTGCTGCTTCATCCCTTCTGCCCCAAGACTCCTATGTGACACTGGGTTAAAGTCAGATACAGAACCTGAGGTAACAATCATTTGGTCCAAATCTGGACTGCTAATTGATGTCAGCTTTCTGATGCTGTGTCCGGTAGGAGGTTTTGTATAGACTAGGCTTGCAGTTGTGAATCTGAACCTTATTTAAAAAGTGAGCCTGGCTTTATGTTTGCTGCTTCAAATGGGCCATTTTCTTTAAACAGGGCCCTGTATCTGCTCTTTGGATTCAAAGTACCAAAAAGCTTGTTGATGATTCTCATCTTTGGTGATAGATACCCTTTTCTTGTTTATATCTATCTGTTTCTTTTTCTCTGATCATATACTTTCTATCACTGCTATGTATTAGGACAAATGCAGTAGGTAATTTTAGAAAATAACCTTAATTTACCAAATTAAGGAACAATGTTTTTGATAAATGCATTTAATGAATCATAGATTGGGTATCATCTCTTCCATATTTCAAATTTCCATTCTAAAATATGCAATTTTTACAAAAGGGGGAAATTGACAATTCAAGTTTACAAAGTTTGAACTGCCTGAACTTGACTCACTCAGTGATGTTTAAATAACTGAAGAGAACCCCTCTGCTATCACTTATATCCAGATGAAAAACCCTTCAAGTCAGAGGTTCACCAATAGTAAAATACTGCTTCCACTATTTGCCAGGTCTGTTTGATTTAAATTTATGCTGCAGGCAAACATTATTTGGTTTGACTAAGGAAGTCCTTTCTATTTATTTCTCTTGTCAGCAAAAAGATGACCTTGCATGTTAGCAGGAGATGCTCACCTTATGAATACTGAGGGGTTAGCAATATTGTGCAACTGGACACAAAGCAAGCAAAATGGGTGAAAGCCATCCAGAAGACTGTATCAACTATCACCACTTATTATTCTATTCAAGCTTAATCAATTTGACAGCCACCAGGCCCCGATAACCACAGTGTTCTGTGATTACTCTTTATCTCTGAACTAGCCACAGCTAAATGCACAAAAGACTTCATAGCCTAACTCAACCTTTTTCCAGCAAAGGGCTATTGTTGACAAATTGCCTTCATTCCACACCTCCCAGCAGATTGTCTCAGAAGTGCACATTGAGCCTGTAATTTCATAGACTTTAGTAAATGCCCCTGTGTTTCGAACTGATGTCTCACTTATCCTTTCATCATTTAAATTGCCTGGAAAGCCTCATCTCTAATATGGCCACTTGCCCAGTGTTTATCACTGCAGATCAGAAACGGCAGTGTCTTTTAGTTTTCTAGCCAAGAGATGAAATTGCAACTCTAGCTGCCATATTCCTGGGTATTCTATCACATCAAGTCGAAGAAGTATGCATTGCCTCCTACACTGCTTTGTTTCTGTGCTTGAGGTCTGGCTTCATGACCTAACTCCAAGTCTTTCCATTCTCATGACAGGCCTTCCTTCCCAACTTGATGTTTCCAGGTTAGTGCAAGTAGAGAAATTATCCACATGTCAGGACAAGGTCTTGCTTTCCCTCAGTAAATACAAGAAGAAAAGTGGGCCCCAATCAGAGAAAAAAGTGCAGTATCTTTTGTACATCTCCAATTCAAGCAATACTTTTTTTCTGGAACATTACATTACATATTGTTAGTTCCATAAAAGTATTAGGATTTAATCTACAATATAGGACAAAACACAGACATAGAAAGTCAAAGAAATAAAAACAAAAAAATTAGGAATTTAAGTATTAGCCTTTAAAATATATATATTTTATTGATTTCAGAGAGGAAGGAAGTGGGAGAGAGAGAGAGAGAAACATCCATGATGAGAGAGAATCATTGATTGACTGCCTCCTACACACCCCACATGGGGTATCGAGCCTGAAACCCACGCAAGTGCCCTGACCGGTAATCAAACCATGACCTTCTACTTCATAGGCCAATGCTCAACCACTGAGCCACATCAGCTCGGCAAGTATTAGCCTTTTTAATTTATCGTTTTTATTTTTATTATTCCAATAACTAAATATACTTGTATTTACCATTTGAGTTTAAAGCTACAATATTTCTTCATAGGTTTCCTCACGTA